>NC_143585.1:127780375-128092161 GCF_048544385.1 Mastigoproctus giganteus
AAGACACAACAAATATCCACACGTGTCCATATTGCTTATATCTGTAACAACAATATCTGCATATGTTGGCTCAGTTTATTTCAGGTGTGGTTTATAATGAAAGCACACGTCTCATTAATAATCTCAGCACGGTTTATTTTTGTATCCTTTTGAATATTTAACTTGTTGCTATTGGGCAACTAAAAGGTAAGCGAAAGTTATTTTTAAGGAGGACTCTCTGGCTACTATGTATTGTTGTCCAAAGAAAGAACATATTTACTTTATTTATCTGGAATGTGAGGTATGCCGGGAGGCTGGTTATTTAGTTTAGGGTAAGACTTCACCCCCCCCGTGTATATGGTGGATGGATTATCTGGATGATAATGAAACCCTGTTCGAAAGTTCTCAAGACTTCAAACAGGTAACTGTGTTGACCGAGACTGATTAGCGCCAGATTTTCCCTGTTGACTGTTTGCAGTGTACAGGAAGTTTCCAATTAGGTACACGTTGTCGTGTATCGATCTCCCTAATAGTGAATATGTTTGGTAGTGATAGATTACACCAGGAAGTGTGGGTTTCAGTTGGTTGGCGATGACTTCAGAAATCATTTTACAATCAGCGTTAAATAAGGAGAGTGGGCGCTGGTTACGGAGATTAATGGGTTCTCCCTTCTTAGAAATTAAATGTATGATGAAAGTTGACCAATGTTGGCAGTCTAAGTAATTCTGCTCCTTACTGCATCAACAAAAACGAGAAGGCTGATTAAATACCACAGTTATTCTGACACAGGTTCGTCCCAAGAGATTTGCTGAGGATACTTGGGTCATTTCTTCCTTGGTTTTTTTTTTTTTTTTTGAATAATGGAAGTCCTTTTTTGACCTTTGGAAAAGTTGTTGTGGAGCTGGAGGTTCTCTGATAGTAATTTTTGAAATGGTTTGTTCGGAACGTTTTATAATATTTTGTCATGCAGTTGGAAAGGAAGATGCTTATTATTTTATAATATTTTCTTCATACAAATAAAAATATTTAATGGGGATGTTAGAGCGTTTATATTGAAGTACAGATTGTCCATTCAGAAAAAAAAAACAACAAGGCAGAGGCGTCTATTATTCAAGAACAGTTCGATGACTGAGTAATCTAAACTAAAAAACTAGTCTAATCTAAACTGAAAAAAAAACTTAGAAGTTTGTTTCGAATGAGTAAACAGAGCCATGATGCGTTATTCCTGTAAATTGTGTATTTAACAGCTGGCTTTCCGTTTTGCGGGATGAAAACCAGTGTGGATGGATTTTCCAATAAACTAATTCAAGTTTTTTCGCACGATGTTGGCAAACAGCAAGGTTAACCATTGAGGCAGTGACAAAGGCCAGTCCTGTAATCCTGCGATTGTCCCAAATTTCAACAAAAACAGAGAATATATTTATACACGAGAACCTTCTTATACTTTTAGAACATGAGAAGCAAGCACAAATTTAAATATAGAAGTTTTTCACAGATACAATTCTGTTAGCAGTATTCATGTTTTCCAAAAATGAAACCCTGAGAGTAAACTATAAAGATTACTCGAGCCATTTGACACAGTTTCCGTTTTATAAGCTTATCAGATATTCTGAATACTAGAAGCAACTACCGGATAGTCTTAATACTTCTATATAACCCTCCTTTCTTTTTTTTTTTAGAAATGTCATTTCGTAAAGAAGAAAATTCCTCTGAAAAGGTCTTAAGCTCTCACAAGATACGATAAAACTAAAAGTGACCTTATGTGGTGTCACTAGGTTTTTGAATACTTTTGCCCACGCTGGTGACACACGACCGAGTCAACAAAAAGCAATAAAACATCAAAAATAGAAGCGGGAATGCTAATTACGATGCTGGAACTGTGTTCCTAAACGAACAGACATACTATGATCTCCGACAATCCCTTCAACACAATTTAGTTAAAATAACATCATCAAAATCCCAAATCCTCCTGCGAGGTTCAGATGAATACTTTACAGGCCTCGCACGCCGCCTACACGTTGCTCATCACTGCTCTAGACCTCGGCCACCGAGGGCCAATTATTAAATCAAGCTTATGATGGAAGTGTTACCTGACCAAGAGGAACGGTCACTAGGAGAGCCTCGCTGTTCATGAATTAACGGTAATAAAGCGCAATCGTGTTATCTGTTAGTTGGTCATACATACGTACATCGTCCAGTGAAAATTTTCGAGCATGCGCGTAGTATGTGGCAGGATCAGGATTCCTCACGATAATATCGTGACAGGTGGAAAAGTCATCATGAATTTCAATTTAATTGGATCACTAATTTGTCAGCAGCAGAAAGATGAATTAGAAATAAGGAAAAACAGCTGCAGCGGGATTATTCATACTTAATTAGTATTTCTAATATATTAAATTTAAACACAATAACGCTTTACTCACTAAAACACTTAAAGTCGATAAAAATAACAGTAACACCGAAACTCAGTAAAAATAAGATTATTCTGTTTAGAATAGGCTAAAAATATAGAGTTTTTCACAAGACTATAAGCAGGTTAATAACGGCCCGATTTTATCCTATCTTATTTATTATTTCTTTACTTATTACATTTTTAATTAAAGGATGCGCGAGAAATACCAAAACTAATCCGGTTATAAAATAAATTCAATCCGATCACCAAAGGCACTGTCTAATCTCCAGGGACATATATCTATAAAATCCAGGTAAGTGTAGATAGTTTCCTTAAGAATAAGTCCACTAACATAATCTTAAATCATTGGCATTCAGAATTAATTAAACACGTCGCATTTAATTAAAAGGAAAAATGGTTGCTTCTGTCTTTGTTTGAAGCGGACTGACTGGCGAGAGATAGCGCACAAAAAATCCTGTTTATTGCAGAGTGTGTGTGTGTGTGTGTCAGAGCTGTGAGTTGGGGGAGGATAGAAATTGCCGTGATAGGCTGAGGAAGTTTATCAGCTTTCTGTAAGGAACAGTCAGGGAGCAAATAATCACATTATAAAAATCTCCATATATTGTCTTAGTATCAGGGAGGCAGACATCATCACAATAGGAGCATCTGCTGGTTCACACTTCCTCCATCAAAACTAATTGAAGAAATCCGCTGTCTCGCTAATTACACTTGTTCTTAACTAGCTTCAACACCTTGGCTTTATGAAGCACAGAGAGAAAGAGAGAGAGAGAGAGAGAGAGAGAGAGAGAGAGAGAGAGAGAGAGAGAGTGGGGGGGGGGGATGCTCTACTTAATTGGAGATTTTTCCGCCACTACAAATGACTCCGTAATCTCATGGTAGGTCGATCTCCAGTGTGCAGTAATTGTTATATTTATTTGCACTTTAATCCGCTCCCTGTCGTCATTACACGAGTCCTTTTTTTTTTTCATTTCCTTTCTTTACGTTCACTCTGCTCTCATGCACCAGCCTGTATGTATGTGTGTGTGTGTGTACACTCCTATATGCAATAGCTAGAGGTTGATCCGCTCTATGCTAATTAGTTGGAAGGAAAATGAGTTGAAAAAAAAAAAAAAAAGGAAACGTTTTTGTTCAGAGTTTAAAGCTTACTACAGGGCAGAGGAAACGTACTTAATTATTCTTGTATCTTCTTGTCTCGTGCATCGCTTGATCTCGTGGCTGTAGTCGGTTTTTCTCTTCAGTTCCATACTGCTGCAATATGGTGGAATTTTTTTCATTTTTTTTTTATTTTTCCCTTCGCTGCAGAAAACTACGAACCGAGAGGGTAACTACTGCTTACGGAGCCGCTTACAAATATTTGCCTAAGCTAGGTATGGTGCTGATTTCTAAACAACTACCGGAAAAGTATGGTAGGTAGAAATATGCAAGCGCGAAATGAGAACCCTCCCTTTAATCCCTTTAATAGAATTCGCTCCTTCTATGCGATTGTTGGAAGATAGAATTTACTTAATGCATGTTCCAGAACCGGTGGATGAGGAGAAATGTTACATTTTATTGGAAATACTGTTGCTTCTTACAACCGCTTGCTTTCTTTCATCTTAAAAAACCCACTTTACACATGCGATACACAAAATTTAAATGTAAGTCATTCGTTTCAAATTGCAAAATAATTTAGATGTATAATGAAACGTTACCACCATTTTAATAGCATTTTATATGTGAAAGAGAAAAATAATAAGGTTGTTATGGGAATAAATTAGCCGTTTAATTTACCAACATAAAGAGTAGAATTTAAGCTATTTTTAGCTAATGAATATTAGAGAAATTACTTTTGTCGAGCTACGATCACTGTTGATTACTATAATTAGAAATAGTGTATTAATGAAAGTACGTGAACAACGAATAATTAAAATTTTTCTATTTAAAATTAGCTTAATACTGTATGCGTACTATACGCGAATTTATTGCGTTTATTAATTTAAAAATCTAGAACGTACAACAATCAACAATGTTTGCGTGTAATTTATAATTTGCTTATCGACTCAAGACGCCCTCTCGTGTCCAGATTTCAGCTTTCAACAATTTCAAAAACAAAATCAATATACTCGAAGTCCAGAAAATTAGATATTGGCCAGAAATTAAAAAACTAGAGTCCAAATTGGTTTTGATTTACTGTATTTCGGTCACCAAAAATTTTTACTAAAAGCTGCGATAAAAAGTGTCGAAAAAACGAAAATTATTCATTCATACTTTGAAAAACAGTTGATTTCTGCAGTTTCTCAAACAAGAACCCTGAAAAATTAAGACTTTTATTAAGTAATAACGACCTTGAACAAAAGATGATGACCTTCGGTAATCTTCGTTAATTGGTAAGGCTCTAATGAGTCGGACACTGTAAATCCTAGTTAAGCTTTATTTTGTACCATCAACGACACGACACCATAACGTATAATGACTTGCAGCGAGCGCCCTCTATTTGTAGGTCTTGGTAATTACAGCGTTTAGTAGATTCCTATCATGCAGACCACGTACAATGTTGCTGATCTAATATGGAAATGCTTTCAAAGTTTTTCTGCTTTCAAAGTTTTCTTTTTTACCCCTTTCTTCGTTGCCAAGAGGTTTGACCTGATCGATAAACTGTATGGATCTCTTCCTATCGCAGGTTTGCATTCAGTGTATGAGCAGCTTTTTAATGAATGCTAAATAGACATTATTTGCTAACTTAAATCTGCTGTTTGAATGACTTATTCAGAATATTAATAACTTCAGCGTAGTGAGATTAATGAGAGGTGCTCTTCTCACGCCCATCTTCTAGAAATATATTTTATGGGCATTCATAAATCTAAATTACTACCATTAACTTATTTTTTTAAGAATATGAACCCTCGACATCCCAATTATAATAAGTAAAGATAATTTTACATTATCAAAGTGAATCAACCTTGCCTTTTCTAGAACTGGATTTAATAATATATACGGGTGTATTATAATATTTGTATCTACGGGTAAAATGTGTCTTGAGCTGTTTCAAAGCCCTACTGGGAAGACAAGTATTCAAATGTGCAAATTTTCGTGTCAATTTAGAAAAATAATACGCATTATTTTACTCCAAATGCAAGTGTAAATAACACTTATTTTTCTCAGCAATAAAACGTAAAATTAAATACAAACTATGAATAGTTTGTATTAAATTTACGTACTCATGATTGTGTGGCGCGTTTGCTAAGTGTCATCTTTTTGGAGATATGGGATTTCCCACCCCCATCAGAGAACAAAGGAATTCCTAACGGTCTCTTCAATCGAGTCTATAGTCGGATAATCTCAGGAGTTGTGAGAGGGGCTTTATCTCTTGAATTGGTCGGATCTTTTCAGAAAAACCAGCCTGTAAACACCCATCTGACAAATACAAGACCGCCCCCCCCACAAAAAAAAACAAACTCCCAATTCGTAAACTGTTCTACAGTTTAAGTGGATAAAGCGTCATTATTTCTGTCTAAAGTATTCGTTCAGTATAGTCTTAGATTTCTTTGACAAGAAATAGATGGCAAGCAAAAATCAGCAATGGAAAAAAAAATGTTTTTATATTAAAGTTAAGAACAGAAAACAGATTGGTAAAGCGACCATATCTTTACGGATCTGAACTCTAAGAGAATAAAACTGAAACGCTTTAATAATTAATTTTATCTAACAGAGATGTTAATTAAAACTATTCTTTCACTTCAGTTGGGTAAGCAGTGTTTGCATAGCTTATCTTTGCTGCACGAAAAACGTTTTCGGATATTCAATCAGACTAGGCGTCCTGTAAAGCTTCGCTCTTGATTTCTTAGAGCATACGCGTTTTTCCGATCTCCTAAATTTGTCCTTCGGTTTAGTCTGCTCTTGTTTCTATCAACTTTCTTTGTGTGTTTAGAGGTTGTCTTTGGGGATTTCAAAAATTGCCATTTATCAAAATTTCTCTACTAAACTCAACTGAAGTGTATTTGCCGTATATTCTGATCAAACGTATCATTAAAATTCTGGTATGCCAACGCAAACAGTGCACCTGATTTTCCAGCTGAGCGTTCTGATACACAAGCCGTCATTGGTATTCCACCTGTTCGTCGACCTCCAGGTCCGAAACTGTTCTAAATCAATAGGCATCAGAAGCAGCTCAACAACTTCCCTGCCCAACGATCTATCCTGCCCGCCCGCTCCACGTTCTATTTTAGATGAGCGAGACGAAAATGTGTGTCCAGAATATCGAAAAGACAGCAAATTGTCGGTGGAAGAGACAAGCGAGCGAACTGGACTGTCTGTCCTTTTTATCTCAACCCGCCAGCTTGCTTTAGAAATTAATAGTGTTCGGAGTTAATCGGGCAAAAGTGAATTCAGATTTACTACGTAAGGATTACACCAATCACTAACTTCTATATTTAATAGAATAATTCATGCGAAAACTACCAGTAGGAGTTACTGCTAAAAATCAGTCATAAATAGCCTTCCTATATTTTTTTTGAGGAAGCAGCATTTCCCTTCAAGTTTTAAATTTGATTTAATTGGAAAGAAATTTAAGCTGATGAAATTAAAAGTATTTTTTACAAATTTTACAAGGACACTCTTTACTCAAAGATGACAGCATTCCTGAGAAAGTTTTAAACTGTAAAACACGGACAAAATAAACTAGCAAGACTACTGAGTTCAAAATATTCAATGTAGAAGCAAATGTCCCACTAGGGTACTGTTCGAAAACGTGAACATCATATGTACTCCACCCGGCAAAATGCTATGAAACCTCCCTATTCAACAGACTACTCGAAATGCAAATATATGCAAAACATGCTCAGGAGTTAGCTTGTCAGATGCTCCAGAAGGACCATAAAGGGAATGAAAATCATGCACATCTTGTTGGATTGACAGAAAGACATGTGGCTTGTTAATCAAACCTGAACAGTGTTGCAATTTATTTGTAGATGAATCCTCCATTACTTTGATCAGAAGAGTAAATGTTGATGTTTATTAAATAGCGTCATTATCAAGATTGTCAGATCATAAATATTTGAGAGTTATGAAACCCAGTAATAACTAATAACACGATCATACAGATAAAGAGATCTTCAATCCTATATCACTCAATACAAGATTGAATATCTATCAGAACATAGGAACGTGTGCATTTTGAGTTTCTCCGAAAAAAAAAAAAAAAAAAAAAACGTTGGTTCCATGATGGGGATGAGGTGAGTGAGGTAAGCAAGATCCTGTGTTTCGACAGCGCGGAATCCATAACAGAGATTTTTTTTTTGGTTACAGATCTAAGTGCAATAATTGGTTGCTAATGGATTCTTATTATTTTTGAAAGAGCAGAAATCTATCTTTAACTGAATAGCAAAGTCTGCCTCCCCATTTTTAAGAATAAGAAAAATATGGGCGAATTTGCTTTCTGTTGTAAAAAAACAAAACAAAAAAACAGTAGATTAAAAAGCGAAAACAGAAAAAGGATAATTTTCGAAATATTTTAATGATGAATTAGTTTCTTATGACTCATTAAAAATTCCTCTCAAGAATAACGGTATAAAAACACAATTTTAATAAATCATCTTCCTCACTAAGGAAGTAGTTCTATTCTATTTTCTTTAATGCATTGGATAGCATTTATCGTGATCCATTTGTTACATTTAGTTAGTTTGACAAGAATCTTATTCAAAAGATAAAACTTTTGGATTTGTAAAATATACTTTATTTGTATTCTATCAGAAAACTTTTGAATTTGATTATATTGTTCGTATTTATTTTGCTGTTTTTTATTTGGCACTCCGAGGCAACTAATGATATTTGGAATGGTATTGCATCCATTAGAACTGCTACTGTGATCAGAGTCGACTCAACATTTTAAAGAAAAACATTTTTAAACAAATACTGTACTATTGCTGTTCATGAGGCTATCCATTTATCACAAAACCTGTTCTTGAATGGTGTGTACCGAAATAATTATCGAAACAGAACACATTATGCCATCCGATATGGAGTGAGGCATTTTTAGACAGGTAGCAGAAGCAATTTCATTGTGAAGCAGTTAGTATTTCAGTGCTTCAAAATAAACACACATTTTTCTCTCCCGAGAAGAATGTGTGTTTATTTGGAAGCATTATATTGTACTCAAAATCATTCTTGCAATGCTAAGACATGTTTGGTAGTCAGTATCCAAACAGGCCTGTATACGATGTAAGATTACATTCCATAATCTTCGTAGGGTCACATCGAACGCACTAAACAGTGAACGCACGTGCACACCAGCAAGGTGGACAGTTCCTAAAAATTCTACAATTGATTCAATTAAATTCAGTATTTATTTTAACTAAAATTTTGTTTAGTTAAATGTGTCATATCTAAGATTATGACGCATCAGTAACTGCGTGTGTTCTTCGATTAGTTTTCTGCTTGGTGGACAATATATCCAAGTTTTCAGGAGATAAAATACACAACCCGCGCCCCAGATCGAATAACTCGGCCACGTTAAAGAAAAAGCCCGTAAAAATTCCTCTTGTTATAATTACACTGTGCTATCGCGTGGGCCCAATCTATACCATTAAGCATATAAAGACCGCGGTGGTCTTTCTGGACAATATCAAAAGAAATAAACAAATAAATGAATAATCACGCATTGGTCTAGTCCAATTATGATGGATAACAAAAACAAACGAAATGGTATCCCAATGACCATAACGCTGAATACGATGAGCTAACATTCAACCTAGAAAACATACTAAAGACCGTTAGCGCCAATGTACAGAGACAGCTGATTAAAGTTCCAATGGTGTACGTTAATTAATAATAATTATTCCAATAAGTCTTCGTATGTGAACTTATGTAACGGCACCAACCAAATCACACTTATTTATTTCAAATAAATGCAAAATACCTTTATTCCCCTCATCCCTTTCCCAAAGAGGAAAAGAAAATGGAGAGAAATCTTGATAAAGAATGCGTAGCTAAGTGAAACAGAGACGCAAGAGTGACGGTATCTTAGTTACGGTGAATTGGCGAAGGTTTGTCGGGTAATTAAGAAGCCATTTACTGGTCCATCACTTGTGCAGGTCAGAGTGTGATCAAGCTGGTGTGGACCTGTGTAAGTAGCATGCTAGGAGCTGATTAAAATTATTTTTTCGCTTCTACTCCTTCCTTCTTCAGAGAGGCGGAAGTCTGCAGCGAGCAGTTTAATAAACCTCCCGTTCACTCTAATGGAGCTGCAATGTTTGCACACTTTTCATTTTTGTTTGTTGGTTTGTTTGGTTTGAAATACAAGGGCACGCACGCATTTTCCCATGCTCAGCTTATAATCCCTGCTCCCGTGGCATTTTTATTGACTTTTTTCTAGCTAATTAATTCTGTTTTTTTTTAACCTTCTCTTTTAAGTACATCCACGCTTCTTTGTATTTATCTGTTTTTGAGTTGTTGCCCTTTTATTTTTTTCTTTCTTTCTTGCTAGCTCCTATTTCGTGATTTCTCTTTTAGAGCGCGCATTTCACCAGCACAGTCCATCCGCTTTTTACTCCTGTTTCTTCTTCGTTTTCATTATCTCCGAATGCTCATTTTTTGTTTGTTCGGATTGTCGGATCTTTTTCTCTGTTCGTCCTCTTTGTTTACTTATTTAATCCCGAATACATGGTTTTTTTGAGTTTATGGTCCATTCAGATATTAAGCATTTAGGACACCAGAGCGATTGTATACAAAGATTAACGATTTACCATACTGATTTTCTTAAAGTAATTGCGAAATCAAGCAGTGAATTCTTCTTTAAATGCCAAACTCTCTTTTGCTATAATATTCACATACTACCAATCAGAAAAGCTCAGAGTACAACTTAGTTTTTGAACTGATATCTAACGCACTACCCATAAAGAATAATAATAAATAATAGTATAATTATAAATGTATAACATGTAAATCCATATGGTTAAACTGTCGTATGGTTTGTCCTATGTCTTCATAAATGAGTCCTCAAACGCTGACCTGAAAGCTAGAAGAACCTCTACTTGTGCACTTGAGATTGGCTAATTACAGCCTCTACTAAAGAAGCTTTAAAAAATTTAGCCGGTCACTGAAGGGATTTGAACAGATCATTCCAAATGAGTGATAAATGGAGGAAAACAATAATGCCATGGAGGATCAAAGAAAATGGCGAGGGAAACATTTTTATTCAGCGCAACGAATATCCTGATATTCCCTGGGGTCTTATCGTTTCAGGACTATACTTACTGTTTTTTTTCAGCAGTTTACAAAAATGCGATTTCTCAGTTCTTCTTGGCTGTGAATAAAGGTAGGATACACCACGGATTTCATGTGACTCCATACAACGTACTCTAAGGGTGTGAGATCAGGTGATCGTCGTGGCTGGGCTATTCTAACAAATCCATTGATTATAGTACTTCTTATTCAATAAGTCAGAAACATCACGGGAAAGTGCGCTAGTGCACCGTCATGCATAAACCACATCCTCTGCCAATTTTCAAAGGATATGTCTCCCAACAGTTGCCACAAACTGTTCAAAATCTCCACTTACTCGGAATCTTGCAGTTTGACCAATACCGTACTATAGACAACAAGGCAATCATTCGAAACTCAGTAACAGACATGTTGACACTGCATTATATACTATACTGCACTGGTAACTCGTGTAACTGGAAAATTGATTGGTAGGATTCCTGCAGTAGAACAATACCATTCATGTTGTTGTTGGTATGCATGCTTTGTACTGTTTAAAATCCATTTTTCCAAGTCATATATTTAAGACAAATTTGAACATAAATATGTTTCGTCGCTTTACGTGATTTTGAAATTTTGATTATTATCTCGGAAATAAAGTCTTTTGAGACATATATTTTAGGACCTTTTCCCCCTTAGTTTTAGCGGTAGGATAAATTTGTTCTATGCATTTTTTGAAACACCATGTATAATAAAATAACAATATTACGACCCACTCGTGGATGTTCATTCCTTATTACATAACGAAAGAATTACATTACATTAGGTCTCCATCACACACACACACACACACACACACACACACACACACACACACACACACACACTGTTTAAAATAAGTTTCGTTCCTATTTTCATCGATTGATTTTTACAAACGAATGATCAAATTATTTTAACTGTGTGTGATGAAATGAAATGTAGGTTTTTCTTTTTTAATTTTAATATTTGTTAAGTGGTAATTGAATTGTACTGTAAATTACTTTTTATCACTATTCGATGAATAGTAATAGAGGCATGTGATACAAGAAAACAAGCGTATGAGCTTATGTAGCATAAGCCAAAAAAAAAAAAAAAAATTCACACAACCATTCCCTCTAAATGTTTGTCCAGTTCCTCCTTGAATGTATTTAAGCTATCAACTTTCACAACGACAAGAGAAAGTTTATTCCAGCAATTAACCACCCAATGGCTAAAGGCAAATTTCCGCACATCTATTCTACAATTGTCTTTCCTCAATTTCATTTTATGCCCCCCCAGGTTCGTAATCTGATCAAGTGGAAAAATCTCATCAGAATTCAGCGTGCTCAAGCCATTCAAGACCTTATACACCTCAATGAGATCACCTCGCAGGTGCCTAGTCTCCAGGCGCTGCAATTTGCAGAACTTCAGCCTCTCTTGATACGGAGATCCCTTCATTCCCCTCACCAATCTTGTTGCCCTTCTCTGTACACGCTTAAGCAAATCTACATCCTTCCTAAAATGAGGCCTCTAGACCTGTACGCAGTACTCAAGGCGTGGCCTGACCATTGCCTTATACAAAGGGATAATCACCTCCTTTTCCCTACTGGCAAAATTCCTGTATATCATTGACAAAACCCCATGACCTACCCTGGTAGCCTGTCTGCATTGCTCAGAAAACTTCATATCTGACTGCATAATTACTCCCAGGTCTTTTTCATTTTCTACCACCTTAAGTGTAGTACCACACAGTTGTTACGTTTCTCTGGGGTTACTTCTACCCATATGCAGTAGTTTGCATTTGTCAAGGTTAAACTTCAGTTGCCACTTCTCAGCCCATCTGCCCAAATTTTCTAGATCCTGTCGCAGTAGCACATTGCCATTACTGTCATTAACAACCCTGCCAACTTTTATGATCTGCAAACTTCGACACTAAGCCTTCATCAATATCACTGATAAATATACAAAAACAACAGTGGGCCCAACACCGAACCCTGTGGAACTCCACTAATAACATTAGTCCATGAAGGGCAGCACCCATGGATTACCACCCTCTCCCACTCAACCATACTTTTATCCATTGTAGCAACCTACCCTGAATACCATTCTGCTCCAATTTGTACAATAGTCTTCCATGCGCAACAGTGTCAAAAGCTTTCCTGAAATCCAAATATATGATATCAAAATTATTTTTTGCATCTAGTTCCTTTGTAACCACATCATAATATCCAATCAAATTTGTCAGACAAGATTTTCCCTTAAAAAAACCCATGCTGTGTCTGAATTATTGCTGCAGTCTTGTCTAGATGATCCTGCAATGTATCTTTAACCTGTGACTCCATTATTTTACCCGGAACAGAAGTTAAACTAACTGGTCTGTAATTACTCGTGTCACCCTTCGATCCCCCTTTGTGAATTGGGGATACATTTGCACATCTCCAGTCAGTGGGTCCTCCCCTGAGTCCAAGGATGCTCTCATAATTTTGGCTAAGGGTTTGCTTAGTTTCTTTGCCGCCTCCTTTAATATAACTGGATAGATCCCAACCACCTCAGGTGCTTTTCTTATGTTTAACTTCAACAATTTCTCCTCCACTTTGCTCTCAGTTATTACAAAATCATTAAGCACCCTGCTACAATTTAATAACCTTCTGCCATTTTCAAACCTTAATAATTCCTCATGTGTGAATGTAGATGCAAAATACTCATTCAGTTTGTTTGCTATCTGAGCAGGATCATCAAATTTAAGGCCGCCGTAGCCTAGTGGTCAGGCGCGCGGGTACAAAAGTACACGTGCCTTGAGTGACCGGGGTTTAAGCCCGCGACTGGTGAATACGGTGCTGTTTCTTGTATTCTGTGTATCTTGTAAACTCCTCTGACGGTTTGGTCATCCCGGAGTATAAACAGAAAATTTATTTTATTTAACAGTCGAACCATCGATATCAAGTGGACCAATCTGATTCATCCCCCTTCCTTTTAGAGTTTATATAAGTAAAGACATCCTTGCTGTTTTTCTTAGCATCCTTTGCCAAAGATTTCTCGTAATCCGCCTTCGCTTGCCTAATCTCCTTTGTGACTTGATTACAGACTAGCTTATATCTGCCATAGGCTTCTGTGTCACCTGATAATTTATATGCATTTTTCTTCTCTGCCACGAGTCTCATTAGTTCATTTGACAACCATTTAGGCCTAAACCTTAAACAGTATTTCTTAATTGGTATGAAACGTTTAGTAGCTTCCACGATTAATTCCTTGAATGCTTCCCACTTAGAATTTGCTGTTGGTAACATCATCAGTTGGTCCCACTGTACAGTATTGACCATATAACGTTAAGAAGAGATTTGAAAGGCTAAAACAAAATTATAGTCTTCGGTGAATCTAAACATTCGAAGCTATTAGGAAAAATACATTAAAAGATAAAATAGACTGTTCAGAATAGTTTATTTAACGTTTTTCATCATCAAAGTTTAATTTTAAAAGAAAGATTTATCCTGAAAAAGGCCTCTGAGGTTGGGAAAATTCATATTTTAGCATTAAATCAGATCACACACCAACCATAAGAGTAAGTATTTACTGTAACTAAAATATTTACATATTAAAATAAAATAAAATAAATAAATATTTACAAAAACTGCTATTATATTAAATTAAATTATATACATATAAAACATTAAAACTGTGATAAAATCCTTGAGATAAAATACACTAAAATAAACCGGATTAAAAACGATAATCTCTGGAGCTTTCGGAGGCATCCGCCTCCTTCTTCAGCAGTAACAAAACGTCCTGCAGCACGTCCATATATAACAGGCTCACGGTACCTATACACGTGGTGCAGTCGGCGCATGGTCTGAACTGGAAGCGGAAATAGCTCGGGAACGTGTTAAGCAAAACCGTTCATCCGTACTTAGGATGATAGTTTCAAACAGAGGATGCATACGCATACCTCTGTCCATATTCATAATATTGTGGTCGGATGAACAGATTCGTAGGCTCTCGAGCCATTTACGGTTCCAGAACCCATGCGCTCGATCCACGATAACCGCATCCTGTGGGGAAATTTGATGCTGCTTCTCCCAAAAATGCTCGGCCACAGCAGACTTATTGTAATCAGCGGTTTTTATAGCATTTGCATGCTCCCCCAGACGATCCTTGAGCCGTCGTTTTGTCTCGCCCACATAACATTCCCAGCATCGTGGCCAATCTGGCCATGGAGGAGTTAGAGGACAGGGTTTTTAGTGGATGTCAGTTTCCCATAAAGAAATGGAAAAGGTGTGTTGATGATACCTTTACCGTGGTCCAGAAGGGGAGAGAGGATGATGCACTCCATTGGCTTAATAGCTTCTCCCAATTTATACAATTTACCTCAGAGGTGGAAACAGGAGGTACCCTTCCTTTCTTGGATGTACTGGTCTCTAGGATAGGCCCTAGGCTCAAAGCTTCTGTGTTTAAAAAACCTATGTGTAGAGGCCAGTACACCCATTATAGTTCAGCACAAGCTGGGCAGCATAAGATTAGTGTAGTGAAAGCTCTACTAGATAGAGCAGGGTCACACTGCACCACCTCTGAGGACAAAGAATGTGAAATTAGACGGGTCACAGCAGAGCTTAGAAAATGCGGATACCCCCAGAGGATCATAGACAGATTTAGTAAAGGAATAGAGTCTAACCGTCAGGAACCGTTTGTTCCTGTGGCTACCGCATACATTCCTTACTATCCGGGCGTTTCTGAGCATCTCGCTAGAGTTTTGCGGGGTTATAAAACACGCTGTGTGCAGCTTCCAGGGCGGAGGTTGCACACAGTGTTGTCTCAGGTAAAAGACCCAATAGCAAAGGACCTGAGTAGTGGAGTAGTATACAGGATAAAATGCCCGAATTGTGGGGAATGTTATGTGGGCGAGACAAAACGACGGCTCAAGGATCGTCTGGGGGAGCATGCAAATGCTATAAAAACCGCTGATTACAATAAGTCTGCTGTGGCCGAGCATTTTTGGGAGAAGCAGCATCAAATTTCCCCACAGGATGCGGTTATCGTGGATCGAGCGCATGGGTTCTGGAACCGTAAATGGCTCGAGAGCCTACGAATCTGTTCATCCGACCACAATATTATGAATAGGGACAGAGGTATGCGTATGCATCCTCTGTTTGAAACTATCATCCTAAGTACGGATGAACGGTTTTGCTTAACACGTTCCCGAGCTATTTCCGCTTCCAGTTCAGACCATGCGCCGACTGCACCACGTGTATAGGTACCGTGAGCCTGTTATATATGGACGTGCTGCAGGACGTTTTGTTACTGCTGAAGAAGGAGGCGGATGCCTCCGAAAGCTCCAGAGATTTTTATCGTTTTTATCGCTTTTAATCCGGTTTATTTTAGTGTATTTTATCTCAAGGATTTTATCACAGTTTTAATGTTTTATATGTATATAATTTAATTTAATATAATAGCAGTTTTTGTAAATATTTATTTATTTTATTTTATTTTAATATGTAAATATTTTAGTTACAGTAAATACTTACTCTTATGGTTGGTGTGTGATCTGATTTAATGCTAAAATAAGAAAGATTTATTTTGCATTTTTCATAATGGCGATTTAATTATAATTAAATCAAAGATTAATCATAAACCACACTGTTTAACAAGAAATCTAAAATGAGGCATTTTGTTAATTTCTGAGAGGCTAAAAATTATGGGAACAAAGTTATAAATACCTGAAGAATTTAGTTTTAACTCTTACAAAGTTTAGAGGAAAAATATGGTGGCGCAATTTTAAAAGCATTCAGAGACTATTTTACACTCCTATCTGGATAAAAACGCAGTGTACCTGCATATCAAATGAATGCAAATCCAGTCTGACCAGGTTTGATAACTTTTTAACATAATTCAGTAGAACTGATAAATTCCTCCGATACCTGTTTAAAATTCTTAGCGAAAGGCAAGTATTGTAATTAAATTTCACCAGAAAGAAGGGGATGAAGCAAAGAACTATTTTTTAACACCTTGTCCTATTAACGATTATCGTATTCCTAGCAGACCCTCAGGTAGCGTGACGGACTGTGGACTACCACCTTCTCGTCGACCTGTCTTACACGAGCCTCGTCACGACTCGTTAACCCTGCGGACCCGTACGACAAACAAACCTGTGTCGTACGTACCTAGCGACTGGGAGAGTAAAGGGGGAAGAGATGAGGTAGAAGGGGAAAGGAGAGTGATTGAGTGGAGATGCTGACAGTACCAAGGAGAAATTGCCTTAAATCCTAGGAAACTAGTGCTCAGACATCGATCACGGGGTGGCGTGTTGTGTTCGTGCAAAATGTTACAGAAATCTGCTACATTCTATTCCACACGTGTTCATTTTTGCATTACAACCAAATGGAAACGGATAACACCACCTAGTGGAAGAAATAAAACTGGAATATTGCGGCTGGTGTTTTTATTACTTTACCCCTATTCTTATTTTGCTAAGGGTATGTTAATACTGTGAAGAAAAATAAAATTATAAGTGATAAGTGCACGAAGGATGCTAATAGGAAACTCATCGATGGTTTCATTTAGTCCAGTAGGAGAATGGTTACATTTAGCCTAGTTGTAATTTTGCACTTAATTTATGAAAGATTCTTAAGTTCTGAGGCAGATGCTCTGGGGGTCAAGCTCCTGCTGGAATGAACGTTGATATCTCACATTTTGATGTGAAGTTCCAATAAAAGATTGGCGTTTGTATTCAAATATTCGGAAACCATCCCTAATAGTCCGAGCATAAAGTTAGACAGTTATAAGATAACAGAAATAAACGAACTGGAAATCGTACAAGTATTATGTAAATTAAATAACATAAAAATAAGAATGTATAATGAAATGTATCTCGTGTTTAACTTAAAAACATTAAGGGATCCTATGTATAACGGTGTGTTTTGTTTAATGGTGTTTCTCGTCTATTAACTGTCCAGTTTCAAAGTCTCATTTCCAAATACTTGAAAATGAGACTGTTGATGTTTATTTGAATGAATCATTGTCTAATGTCCTATGAATATATTTCATTAGTGATGATCATTGAGAAACGGAATTTATTAACTGAAAGTGAGATTAGTTGCCCTATGTGCAGGCCGACTCAATGGAAACAGTAATTATTTTCAGTTTCCTTAATGTCTGAAATCTTTTGGGTTCTTTAAATATATAAGTATTAAAGGTATCACGATTTTAACAACTCTCAAGAAGGTAAATTTTTCTTATTGACTTTTTGAGATAATGGATTTTCGGAGAGCAGAACCCTGAGAGATTATTCTGAAATGAAGTAAGCTTTCGAATATTATTAGATTTAGTTTTTCAGTAAATAAACATTTCAGATAGAAATACTTATTGCTAGGGGCAAATATTCTTCATAAAATATTAATCTTGATTCCTATTTTTAGATTTTTTGCATACCTTATTCGGAAAACACAAATTCTGCAGTTAGTATAAAAAAATCATTAATATAGATAGCTAATATAAAATATAACGGAATCAAAAGTACATCAAAGCATCTTTGAAATCCCTGAATTCATGCGTTACAACAGAATTAGAAAAATCAGTGATAGCTTTAGAGAGACTGAAACAATTTTAGAAAGATAAACATACCCCTAAGTACTTATCAGTAACTGAATTTATTAATCACCAAAGAGGGATTTACCTAATACAGAATATGTAATTTAAATTTTAAATTCAAATTCCTATTTCGTCCAGGACAAACTTCGAAAAACAAAGGGCATTTTCTGTACTGAGATAAAGATGCTCTAAAGGAAATAAGTTATACCATTCTGAAAGAAACAGTTATACTAAAGTTATTACGAGTAAAATACTCTAGGGTGTACTTCGTAATTACAGTGTTATATACCATTCTATAAACAGAATAAATGAGTACATTCTGGTTATAATGACGCATGCTACATCCTTCTCTAAGTGAAATGAATAATCCTCTGCTTTGGTCTTTTTCAGTTTTCTAGATTCGTATCTCAAGTGAGATAAACAATAGTAGTTCTGACAACACATTAAGTTCTAACCATTTTATCTACCAGGCGCTTTATTTGTTGTAAGAAATCAGTGACAAATGGTTGATAGTTAACAGAGACAGAGGAAAGAAATGTAGGATAAGAAAATGGAAAAAAAAGCATGATGTGACAAAGTAAGAAAAATGGAACTGACCTCTGGGGAATATCAGTGAAGATGATAAAAAAAGGGTGGAATATCGAAAATGGAGAAGCAAGTGAAAGGAACTTATTTGAAACAAAGGAGCGTGTACTCTAAGAATATTCTATAAGAATACTGAGATTTTTAGGGATAAAGGCAAAGATTTGCGTGGACACTGAAAATTCTATTCATACAAGAGTGGCTAATTCCTGGTATCCATAAATATAAAAGAAATGGAATACAGAAAATATATAAGAAATATTATGACAAACAAAATAAAAGAAAAAAATAAAGAAACGTGCAAATATTAGTGATAAGATTCTTTTTATGGATTCAATTTATTTAATCTATAAATATAAACAAAAAAATAAGAAGAAACAATCCTGAGATTATGTTCGTTGTAGGGCAACTGCATCGTTAATTTTAAATGATAAAAGTAAAAAATTAATTTCGAGGGGATAAAGGGAAGGGGTAAAGTGAACATTGGTGACGTTAGTGGTAATCACAAGAAAATTCCCTGGAGATTCGCATAATTAAATGTTAGGTATTCGCAAGAGAAAGGGAAAACTTGTTATTGAAAGGGGAAAAAAAAATAGGTTGCTGTGATAACCCTTGTGAGTGACACAAAAGAAACCGAATTAACGATGACTTTCCAATAAAGCCGATCAATACCTCTCCCTCAAAGATACACCAATCACTGTGCTGCTTAAAGTCATCCGTCTTGTACGTGACACATCTAGCGGTCGGAGATGGTGAAACCCGGAAAGAGACACCTTTCCTTGCCGCAGACGGTGTCGGCCACCATCACTGGAAGAGGAAGTAACATTAGTTACAGCTGTCACCATGGTTACGGGGCACACCAAGATGGCGGTGATGAATGGTTTGTCCCACAGCAGGATCACGGCCAGTAACGATAAAGTACGTTGCTGCTCCCTACAAGTGGGCAATAATTACGAAAAAAAAAAAATAAAAATAAATAAAAAAGTAACTTTCGTACTTCTGTGGGGGTCCAAGGGTGGCTTCAGCGTCTGTCGTAATTCAGTTGAAGCGTGCAGCAACATTAGTACTGCGTAAAGCGGAACATCCGCCGTGACTATTAACCTACTGCACGCAGGAGAAGAGCAGCACCAGAAGAGGGAGATGCTGGAGAGATAAACCGCACACTCGCGTAGGGTTATACATGCTAGTAAGGAGGAAATCAAATAAAGAAAACGACTTCTGAAATCATCTATGGAAAGGCGTGGCTGTGAATGACAAATGATCGTGAAACAAATCGCTCAGTGTGCGTGCTAATTCAACAGATTTCAATGTCATAGAAATCTCATCACTTTAATGTGCTCTTTTGTGAAAATATTCTCGAAATAGTCCCACTATTAACGGACGCATATCAGAGTTTTTCAACAGCATTAAACTGAAATTGAACTTTGATCTTTTCCTGGTAATCTCCTTACGTTATCTATTCTTTGATTTCTCCACGCACTACAAAACAGCATACACTGATCCAATGTGGTTTCAGCGAGATGAACAATATGCATTATGATAACATAAAAGCACCGTTATAATAACGAAAAATGATACTGTATTATTATACAATTCTTTGACCCGGGTCAGCGAAGTTAAATAATGGAGGGAGGAAATTCCTTGTTTCAAAATAACGTTCAAATTTATTCTTAATGCTGTACGTAGAGGTATAATAGCGTACATTAGTCTAACATACAGAATCCATTCGATAAGAGATAACAACTGACCGCTGCTGTTCTTGTAATAGAGTTTTTAGGAACATCGGCAACTAAGGGCATATTGCTCCGTGTATACTGTCTCTAAATTGGGTGTGGTCGATTTTATGTTTACTGGATGAAAAACTCTAGTTTCCGAGAGAAAAAATCATGGTACGCTCGTCGAAGACTGACTAACTCAGCCACGTTGTGAAAAAGGCCCATAAAAATTCCTCCCGTCATCGACAGGAATCGAATTAGAGTCTTTTCCACCCAGTGTGGAGACGACTGTAATTCTGCCAACTGTGCTACACAGAACTACTAACACAATAAGCCATTCTTTAAGGATTAACAGATACATTAAGAATTTAATATTCGTCATTACAAGTTTATATCACTATACTATACAAATATCTAAATCATTAGGGATTCCATATTGCGGGAGCCCATTCCAACAGACATTGAAATGGGTTCCTAGTATACACTGGTGTGCAAAACTTAAGGACCAACACATTCTAAAGGTTACAACCACAAAATCTTTACTTAAGGTACTGTTTACTGATGAGAGTAGATTCAGTCTCAGCAGCGATTCTGGAGGTATGATAATCTGGCGAGAGGTTGGCATACGGTATCACCACGCAAACATCACTGAAAGGGTTCGATATGGCGGTCGAGGTGTTCTCGTCTGGGGAGGCGTTATCTTGGATGGACGTACACAACTCCAGATACTGCAAGGCGGTACTGTAACCGGTGCACGCTACTGTACTGAAGTAATCCGTCCCCATGTGCTTCTGTTGTTGTTATTTGGTTTTTAGGAGCATTAGCAACTAATGTTATATTGCTCCGGGGATATGCGGTGGTCATTCCCTGACTTTTCCGTATCCTCCGTATTTGGTGGTCACGGGCTCAAACCCCGGTCTAATCAAGAAGCGTGTGCAACGCACTGCTCCTCCTGTCCATCGGCCATGGGTTCGTGTTTATGGATGATAACGCCACAGCCCATCGCACTGCAACTGTGATATGCTTTTGGAAAATGAGGACACTGTTCGTATGGATTGGCCTGTCCGTTTCACCCATCTAAATCCCATCGAACACATATGGGACGCTCTGGGGAGACGCTCCGCGGCACGTCGACACCCACCAGAAAATGTTCACCAGTTGAAGATGGCGCTGACAGAGGAATGGACGATGTTACCGCAAGAACTTATCAACAGCATTGTTTTAAGTATGGACAGGCGGTGCAAAGCCTGCATCGACAATAGCAGTGGTCATATCTCATACTGAGGACCACCTCTTCCCTTTGTTCCATCTTTGGCAGTGATGCATCTGTATCACGGCAGCCAGTGTTATGTTGCCATTTTTGAATAAAGTCCCTCTTTACCGCTTTGTTTTCGTTGTTGTTGCATCAGTGTTGTTTCCTTCATCATTTCCGTACCTCACGAGGTTCCTTTGGTATGCTTTTCCCATATCCAGGCCACTCTTATGAGAAGTTACAGGTGAAAACCTGACTAGTCCTTAAATTTTGCACACCAGTGTACCTAACTCAAATGTTTTTTTTTTTTGTTACTGTAATGTTAATAAACAGATTTCTACCCTCGCTTCACTTATTTCATGGTGCTTAAGAATTAATACAGATAAACACCTTTTATTAACTTATGGCATATATTCAGATGTCGGAGATAAGGAACCCCAAGTTCATATAGAATGAATTTTTATAGTTTAAGAAAGGATATCGAATAACTAGAAACATGGGGTAAACTAGAAAGTACGATATGACATACAGGTCAAGCAGGTGGAATACTGTGACAGCTACACTCATAGCCTGTGCTGTAATTAGAGAACGTGCTGTAATTAGAGAACGTGCTGCACAGTGAATAGTTTAATTTCATTTTATCTAAAATACATCCCTTATTAACTCAACGAATACAAGACTGGGTCAAATGAATGAGGACAATTTCTATATTTTTTCGAAATGTCTGGTTCTAAAAATCTGAGAATTTAGTCTTCGGGAATATATTTATTCCAGAGATTCACGCTAATTTTATCCCATCAGGAGATGGGCTCATCTGGCAAAGGCTGTAGGCAATTATGCACAGCATTTTGAACTTTTGCTTTATCCTTGACCTTGCGCTGTCAGTGCATCTTTAACTAGCTTAAACGTGAAAAAATCCGAAAGGACAAGATCAGATAAATATTGCGAATGTTCTAGTGCTGTGCTGAACATACATGGTGGGCATTTTGCGCTTCAATATAACTTTTTATCACAAAATTTCATCTAGATTGGTATACCGTGCTTCAAAACAAGTTCATCAGCTTGAATCGAAATTTCCCGTTTTCAACAGTTCCCGTCATACACTCATTACCAATAAACGGTAGAGGACGATAAACAAAAACAGAAAGGGAGCATTTAAACTCACTCGTCAGAAAATGAACATTTGTGGAGAGTGAATACTGACAGTATCTCTCCAGGAACACTTTCCTAAATGAAGATACAGAGGGCTGTCCATCCCAGGGAGTGCATCACTACTCGGTTGATGCAGAATATCACTGAAAAGGTTACTGGCAATAAGCCTTTCTGTGAATGTAAGTTGTCTTTCGGCTTTTACGTATTCTATTTATGTTGGTACGTCACCTATGAGAAATTACCGAGAATACAGAATCCTCTCCATCCCTTGGTGGGAAGGAGAGGATGTTTTCAAAATAATAACTTCGGATTTAAACTATGCAAAACTTTTACTCGATGAAACATACGAAGAGTTGCTCCCACTCCTAGTTTCCATTCGTTTCCGTTTTCGCAATTATTGCATTCGGTTGATGCAGAATGTCGGTGAAAGAGTTGTTGCCAATAATCCTTTCTGCGAAGGTAATCGCAGAAAGGCTACGAAGTTCCACAGAGAAATCACGTGATTTGAAACATCCGTATTTACGATTTACTTTACGGTTTCCACCGATAGATGGAGAAGAAATGGAAATTTGATTTCTTTCAAATGAAAACAAAAAAAAAGCGAAAGACAAAATGATAAAGTCTGGCATACGAAATGACACTGCGGCTGAAATACGGGGTAATCGCTGTTTTGTTTTTAAGGCGCGTTTTAAAGTAACTCGAATTTTAGAACGCGCGAGGCACGAAAGCTACGGTGTTGCAGTAATGATGAACGCAGCTGACAAGTTAGTGACAACCCCTTGGGTAGTAAGACATAAGTGCCCTCTCCCCCCTTCTTCTTCTTCGAAACTGACTGGCGAATCGATGAAATTCAAATACTTTCGGAAACCGTCACTCATATTTTACATGCATTTAAGGAATAAGCGCGCGCCAGTTTCCGATTTTACCGAGTTCAGTAATTAGCGTACCAATTTCGCACAACTTCTTTTAACTTTTTCTTTCTCGGAAAAGAGGATTTGACATAAAAATATTGATGGAATTCATGTAATATAAGCTAATTTAGCTAGAAGTATAATAATGAATAATTATTATAACAGAAAGAGGGCGTTACAATCGATTGAGAAAACTGTTCAAGCGGTTATCGCTGGAAACAACCCTTTGATTTTTATTCTTAAAATCGCTCAATGGTAAAATTGGCGTTTTATCCTGTTTCCACCTAAAGAAACTGCTGTTAAGTGCGATGCATATTTATCCAAATTTCTCTGATAGCACTTCGCGATATTGTTTAGGCCTAGTTATATCCAACGCACTCTTACATTAAGCTGTAGAGAATTCGTCACGTTAGTTAGCGCTGAACTTTAATGAAATGACGCTACTTTTCTTATTTTGCTTCGTGGATGGAAAAGGAGATTGACTACACAAACAAACGTTATGTAATAATGTGATTTGCTATTTGATTTTCCCAAGGCAACTAATCCCACGAGGCGATAGCGTATTTTGAACTATATTTCATATATTGTATGGACAGTTTTCGCAGGATGAAAAGCCAAAGTAGCCGTGCTTTCATCCAGATTTTTGCTGCCCCTCCCCACACGACGGCAATATCAACTCCAAACCTACAACAAAAATCTGCAAATAAACCATTCTTTAAGGATTAGCAGTACAAGACAAGAAAAAGTTCTCTAGACTTAATACTTATTATTTTACTATCTTAACTATAGGGTACAAACAGCCACATCTGTTAAAACCCCATTGTTCGTATGTGCAATGGAAAAAAAAAAGGTTAATTTAGCTTTTGTTCTAAAGCAAGTTTGCGTACTTTTCCACTATATTTCAGTGCTAAAAATGTCCACAAAAATAAAAACATGAAAAACGCAGAAGTACTCTGCTTATTTAACGCTTGAAACATTTATTTATCGGATGATTAAACGTACTTTGGCTTATGGATCCGACTCGGTTAATTAAAGTGAAAATACTAACAATAACATAACTTATATTTCTCGAGCAACCTATTCACCGGCCCTTGCAGGATTCCGCGACGCCATAAAATGTACTTCTTTCTTAACTTTATTTCGTCCATCAACAAATATGTTGATTCCGAAAGGAACGAAGAATCGGACCGCGCCCAAACGTTGCCGACTGACAGTAATCAGTTTACGGCGGCGTACATAGCCCAACGAACGCGCTACTAATTCGATATGCACAGCAAACAGATAAACTAGCCTGACGTTGGTGACAACCTTGATCCCCGCGTGACGCGTGCAACGGCAGGTGCCAGGGATTGCCAGCTCTTTCCACCCCCATAATAGTAACATTTGCATTATGGACGCAGCAGATGCGAGAGAGAGAGAGGGGGGGGGGGGTTCACTTGTAACGGCTGGTCTGTCGGTCACCGTTAGAGGTTGCAAAACATCCTACTAGCAGAAGTTCAGAGAGAGAGAGAGAGAAATCCAGCTTGCAGCAGGAAGAGCAGGGAGTCCTCCACTCCACTCTGCCAGCGATGTGCGATTTCGCTGATCTCTTCATTACACCATGAAGAGCCACCTGTGGTCGCGGGAATCTATTCGTAGCATCTTACTGCGTGTTCCTCTATTTTTTTTTATTCGTCGGTGGCACCCCCGAGTTATTTTAGGAGGCAGTGCTGCCATCTATGAGATGGTTAGTGAACTCTAAAATATTCTACCGAGTGTAACAATGGAACGCATTTATCGTCTGCTAAAATGATCTTTTGCTGAGATCATAATCAGAAAAAAGATAAATCAATTTAGGTTTTCTTTTAGGGCTCTTTGGACGAGATAAAATAAACTATTAGAAGGATGAAGGATACGATACACCTGGTTATGAGTGATCATCGGATAAAATGTTAAAAATAAACGTAGTATTGCAGGTAGAGTCTGAAGATAGCGCGCATCAAAGAGTCCGTGTTTAGTTCACCTCACAGCCATTTTTAAAGCGATCTACGAACTAAACAGATCTTTATGTTTTGATTTATAACAGTGAAAAATTAATCCGCTGTTTCGCGACATAATTTCTCATTTTTATCAAAGAATTCGCAATTTTTTTTCTCCCATTTTGGTTTGTACGAAACAAAGAAATGCTCCGAAGACTTGAAAAAATAATAATTATCGTTCTATTTCTAGAACAGTCTTCTATTAAACTTAAACATCTAAAAATAATTCAAGACACAATTATTATCGAAATTAAAACTTATACGATTAAAGGGAACAGAAGAACACATGTGAAGAAACACGAAGCCAATATTAATTAAAATAATGCCAGAATGAATATTTATTTAAATCAGAAAAAGAAATATATATATTCGGAGGAGAATACTAGCTTTAGTATAGTTCCTTATAAAGATCATGAAACTGGCACTTTCCTATTTTAACTCCACCACTTTCATTTTCAAACTGCTAGCTAAATAAATACCGTATTTCCCAGTATATATGATTCCTTTTTAATTGTGAAAAAAAAGTCTGAAACTTACAGCGTATTCTGGAAAGATTTAGAACTAAGGAAGGCCTCTTTCTCTCCAGGGAGTGCACGGCAAATAGACGCACAAACAAATACCCCATCCTTAATTAATATATTTCAAAAAAACAACAGTCTGTTCTTAAAGTATTAAATGAAATCTATTAAACACTGTTGTTTAATTATCGATTGTACGTGATCAAAAAGAAATGACCAAAACTATAAACAAATATCTTTTTTAAGAATCGTTTTGTAACCTTAAAACATCCCTATTTATAGGAGTGCATCTTATATACGGAAAAATACTGCACCAGGTTCACAATAACATCTGATGCCTCACATACAGTATGCTGCGACTGTCTCTATTGATCGACATATGGCCATGCCATTTTCGAACCTCGATGAATAGGGGAGGGAAGAGAAAAGGCTTTCCATCCTTCAAGCATTCTCCGCGCTCTCCTAAAATTAGAACAATAAAGTCGCTCTCAAATTAGGGGATAACTTAAGTATATATATAAAACGGATAATTAAATCTCTACGATTGCCTCAGTTATCTGCTGTTCCAAGAGATTACATAGTTTCGTCTGTAAGTCTTGGGCTTATTAAGGAAATTCGAGCGCTAAGAGTTGTTTAAGTAACTCAGATGTGTGCGTGCGCCAGTGAATTTCAATTCCTCCACGTAGCACCACTGAATACTCGTATGGATTTATGTGCAGAGCACGTTCGGCGTATGAAGAAAGGGTAGGCTACTAGTGTTCAATAGACTCTAACGGGTGAAACAATAGACTGCAATTAGTACTTCGCTTGATGGGAGCTACGGCAGGATAAACGGGTCAGGCCTGAGATTTCCGAGCTGACCGCGACAGCTGACGGCAAGAAGCGACTAATCAGGATGTAGAACACTATTCCTCGTGTCCAGGACGTTGCAGGCTCTCCGAAGTTGGCCCGGAAACGCCGCCCCCTGATCAATAGAGAGCTGTGTTGAATATTCACGACACAATGGGAGGGTAATTAAGTAAGAAACAGGAGGTCTCTGCCATAACTAATGACTGCTCCCGGAGGTACTCGAGGAAGATTTTAATGGACAAGATGAGACCGATGGCGATCACAGCTGAATCCAAACACCAGTTCTAGTGAAGTAATTAGTTTTTATTTACTAAGGGAAATTGGAAACCTGCTCTGAAGTTAACAGACTATACCAGCAGTCACTAACAGCAGATTAATGCTCCATCTAACGGGGAGAACCGCAATTAAAACAAATGATCCTTTTCAAACTGATGGCTAGGAAAAATTGGTTGCCGAGAGTTAAGAAACAGCGTCATCTGTCGGTTCTTTGTTTATCACAAAAGGACAGCCAATGAATAAAAGAGCTGTTTACTGTCCGTTCATAAGGTGCATCGATTAATATGCTGATATAGATGGCGCTATTTTCATAAGGCGAGATTGCACGTGTATTAGCGATACCCTATTGTTTTTAAGGCATTAAAATGTAAACTAATTTGAGTGGCATCTGGATGAGGATAGTTATGGAAGTGGCCACGAGAGGGAGGTCAATAATTGCCTTTTGAGGATCGGATACTTTATTTGGTACATTTTAATTTTTGCTTTCTGCAGATTGTTTCATTTGAAAGGAGAGTCTTTCAAATGAAAGTGAAACAATCTATGCTTCTCCTTATTAAATACTAACTCGAAAGTGAATGCTCTCTCTTCTGTTTTATCTTTATGAATCACCAGGTTTGATCTTGATGCAATGGCTGCAGGTCATCGCTGATTGTAAAGAGATAATTTAATCCGCAGAGTACAGGGGCCACCGCGATATTTCTTAAAGACAGTTTATCCATTGATTCTTCGGGAAAAGAAAGGAAGAGATTGAATATGTAGGGACCATTTAAATTAGCACCTAGACACTTCAGACCATGTGACACCATGCCCAGAAGAATCCCCCTAAAAGGAATTATATTATTTTATTGCCCAAGACTACCATTCGATACGTTTCTTTCCTCTTCATTCTTTCGCGGGTATTGTATATTTTATTTTACATTCCAACACAGAAAAACATTGTCCCAGACATCTGGCAATTCTGTGTGCATTGCGACGATCAAGTCACCAAATATCTGTACTGAAGAACCATTTACCTCGATGCCATTTCCAACCGCATTGATTAAATTGAATATATTATCTAAGTTACTTTAAATTCAATCGAGGCATGACCGCGTGCCGGTTCATTTCCTAACGACTACAGTGGAACGCTTGATGGCAAAACCAATAAACGCAGCGTTGATTTTTTACCAAATTCTATTTGGTTTTAAGCCTTTGCTAGTTTTGTTAGATATCTGCTTACCTTCGCAATGCAGCTCGTAGGATTCTTTACGTGGGTAGCAGAACTGCACAATATTTCACCGATTCAGCCCCTTTTACAAAACCTTAAAAGAAAAAAAAAACTGTAATATGGGGTGGTTTCCTTAATCCTTTATCGACTTATGTACGCACAACGTCCGTGACGTGTTGCTTCGCTCATCGAGTGAAGGAGATGGCTCTGTGCACGTTAGTCTTGTTAGCACTAGAGCTTTGTCTACGTCGGTTGCAGCCGTCAGAAGGGATGCTGCTCTCATTCACAACCACCTGGCAGATTATTATAATCTCCTTGTAACGGGAATGAAACGGCAGTGGTAGAAAGACGAAGTTCAGCTGTAGGAGTAAAAGGAAGTAAGCGTACAGGAAGACATCGTTCTTTCCAAGTTGGTGAGCGGACATTATACCCGTAGTTCGTTGGGATCCCGCTATAAAACTTTCAGCAGACCGTTAAAGCAAAGCAGAAACCGGTGACGGGGTATTACTAAGTGTGTAATGTCTTCTGCAGGAAATAAAGGCTACATCTCCATCGCCTCCTGCTAACACTAACGATCATCCAGAGACAATGAGAAGCCATAAAATCCTCACATTTATCTAATCCTAGCGCCATATTCTCCACTCTGTCTTTTCCATCAGTTGCGAAACGACAATTACTTCTAATATAGTTCGCGGCCAGAAGTATGATTTTCTAGCAAGATGTTCGTACAAGCGTGGAGCGTGGACTTACATCTCCCGCGTCTCCAAGTGAGTTGAAAGATGCCTGGATTAAAGAGCCAACTCCACTCCAAGTATACAATGATTTATCTGGACCCACACGTGATTCATCCATCGTTATCCAAACTTGGCTTTAAGGGAAAAATTCTTCCTTTGTTCAGGGTTCGGACTCAATGAAAGGCATCGTTTTTAAGTCTTTCAGAATTCTACCATTCATTTAATTTTACCATCTCCTTTCATATAGTGAAAATCAAACTGAAAATCAACATTAAAACTTTTGTTCATGAAACGTATTTCCAGGATGTATCCAAAGGGAAAAAAAACGTCATCGAGAACAGCTCCCCTTTTCTTGGATAAAACAGGGAGCACTTCAGAGCTCTTTTAAATGTTCTTCTTCTTTCGTGTTTCTAGTGATGTGACTATTTAACAGTAATATGGCATTCACGCAATCGCTCATCACACAGAATGGAAGAACAATGACAGTCATTGCTAGATGCGAGGGCCCTTTATTTTTTTTGAGAATCAAGAAGATAAGATTGTTGCAATTAACATCTTAATTCAATTCTGTGATTTGCTTAATCTGGTGTCATAAGCAGGGTGGAGAGGGTAAAACATTTTATTTTCTCCGGCGCAGAAAGTGAACCTGAATTGCAGTTTTACAACTCTAGTTGTAATGTGATTGATTAGGTCTGCTGATAGTATAGTGTCATATTTTCTTCACTCATCCACCCCATACTGAGTGGAAAAGGCCCGGGTTCGTACATCATCAATGACGTGCTGAGGGTAGTATGGCTTTTCCTCCCCACAGGACACATGCAATTTGCAGACGACATATATAGGGTGATTCAGGAGGAATAGTAAATATCTTGGGAGGTTATAGTATCGATTATTCTGAGTAAAAAAAGTTCATATAAACATGTGTCTAATTCTCAATGGATACAGGGATACATCTGTTTGAAACTGGCAGCACGCACAAAGCCATTATGAGAGGTATTAAAGAACAATAAATGACTTAATGTTTGTATTTATTGACTTTTTTTTTGAATAATACAAAACACAAATAATTGACAATTTTTTTACAGTTCACAATAAATGTTCGAAAACCCCACCGCCAACCTCAATACACTTTACAACTGTTGTGGTAATATGACGTGTTCTTCTGAGGTCGTCTTGGCGTTCCTTTATGAGGGCAGCAGTATCCAAAATGCGGGCGAGAAATTCGTCTCTTCTATTCACCTTTTATTTGTATACTGCGCTTTTTATCCACCCCCCACAAACAAAATTCTAACGGAGTGAGGTCTGGAGGACTTGGTGGCCAATTAACGGGACCACCGCGGCCGATCCATCGTTCAGGGAAAGTTCGATTTAGATATTTTATCGCCAGACGAGTATAATGTGGAAGAGCTCCATCATACTGAAAGAATATACCAATCATTGTAGCCAAGGGAACATTCTCCAATAGTAGTGGAAGTTTGGAAATGGGCCCTGTATGACGGTTTGGTAACACAATAGGACCAATCAACTGATTGTCGATGATACCGCACCACACGTTTACAGAGAAGCGATGTTGGAAATTTGTTTCTACAGTGATATGTGGATTTTCGTCTGACCACCTATGAGAGTTACTGGTGTTGTTGATACTGTCATGGGTGAAAGTAGCTTCATCGCTGAAAAGTATTAACGGAATTAATCGGCGATTAGCATTTACCCACAGACAAAATTCCAATCGTCTCCTGGTTGAAGGAGTTGCACCCGCTGTATGTAAAATGGATACAAGTCTGTGGAACGCCGACAAGCGTAGAAATTCTCCGTGCGCTAATAGTAGGACTACGTTCTACCGACTCAATAATGTGTTCTATTTCATCCATATTTTGTTCATTTGCATATTCAGAATAAATATGAACGCTGGGAGCTGTACCAGTCTTACGCAGTTTGGTGTAAGCGCTCTTGAATCCGGTATTCTGCGGTTAGGAAATCGCTGACGGTATTCTTTACAAGCAGCAGTAGCATTTACACTACAAAAACCGTAGACAAACACCATATTGAGCATGTGTGAAGATGTGCGGCATTCTTAACAACACTTCTTATACCGAACAGCGTCCGGTTATAACTGCTTCTTGGTCACATCTGATTCAGGAAGCTCTGCACGCCAGATTCAAACAGCTGTATCTCTGTATCCATCGAGAATTGGACACATGTTTATATGCACTTTTTTTTACTCAGAATAATCGATACTATAACATCCCAAAATATTTACTATTCCTCCCGAATCATCCTGTATATATGGAGTAATATGGTAAGTCGCTAATGAGCCTAAAACTCAACAACAATTTTCTTCACAGTTGAGAATTCGATGGAATAAGGAGAACTGATATTTTTCCTCAATGTGATTTTATGGTAATAGCTGTCCAAATATGCTGGAAGAGTTGTTTCCGACCACTGATAGATATTTAGCTTTTGGTAGTTCTAAGTGGAGGGGAATTCCGGATCGTTCTTTATCAATCCACCATACATTTAATACTTCTTTAACTTTTCCGTTTAGTTGCATAGTAAGATGTGAAGAACATTGCACTAAATTGAAATGTGTGGTTCCCTTCTTTTTTTTGAAAATATGTGGGGGCGGTTCAGAAAAGTAAGAGAAGCAAGGCCAACCAAGCAAGATTCTTCCTGCTGATAATGTCAGCTTATGCTTAATGCAGAGGATATGGGTTTACACGAAGCCTTTCCTTTACGATTTCGTAGCACAATGGCTATAATATAATGAGTGCAGATATTTTGCATTTTTCTCCAGTTTTTCCAAATACGAATTAGGGGGAGATGAGCATGAAGAAAAACTATGGTTTGAACTCTCTCTCTACAGGACATGCATGATTCGAACAATTCTTCTTTAATTTTTATTGTATGATATTCTAGATAAGGTTTCCATCAATTTTTATTCATAGGAATTAAACTTGGATTCTTGTAATTTGCACTTTTCGATTTGGATTTTTGGAATTTGCACTTTTCGATTTGGATTCCTGAACTTCGCAACTTGGTTTTAATACGTTAAAACTCGTTTCATTTTCATCCCCCTCATTGGTTCAGTGCTTCAGCGAAAAGTCGAAAAGAAATACGCAAAAAATATGTAAAGAAATAAATCTAGAGCCCATACTTCCAATCGTTCCTGTAATAATAATTTGAAAGCTGCTTTAACTGGACTTTATATCCTAGATATTCTTCAAGAAATTGGAATTCCTTCTTATCGAATGCAAAATTACAAATGGGCACAGTAACCTAAACCATATAGAACAACCACCTAAAGATATCTCTCATTTTCTCTGAAGCCGTCGAAGAGTTTTTCACAATTTTAAAGTTATCACGACCGAAAGAAACAGAAAATCACTGAGGATTTGAAAGTCACAGATCAGATAAATATAGACCTTTGAAATCGATTTTGTTTTTTTTACCTAAGTGATGGTCCGAAGACGATTTGCGAAGCACTAACATTCATAAAACAGTGGTGCGTGTCAGCGATGAGCAAGTTGCACAATCACTACACGTAGACACTCTAAAAGAGGAAGACACGTATGTCTTGTAGGATGTTGTCTGAAAAGGTGAATTTATGTCTCCTTTAAGATCGTTTTCTGGTGAATTCAACCAATTTGAAGCCCATCCGAAGTTTCATGAAATGGAGTTTTAAAAATAACGTAAACGTGAGAAAGATAAGCCTACAGTAACTACAGCGTGACTTATAGTAACACGCGCGATAGAACGACACACGTTAGTGTTTTCCATATAAAGAGGCAGTTCTGTCCTTTTATTTTTTCGTAATTCTAGATCTTATGCTGAACTGCACTAGAAGAATGCATTAAATAATTTCTACTAAGGGCTTCAGTACGAGACAGGGTAGGATTTCTTTTGATTCCCACTTACGAATGGAACTGCAATCGAGGGCTGCTCAGGGGAATGATTACTGCTACAAATGTATTAATGCTGGAGAGGACATCCCCCTTTTTAGGGCTGTTTAGACAGAATTAGAAAAGCACTTCCATTTTGCTTTACCTTTTTAATAAACCGAAGTATATCTGGATAATGAAACGTAAATCGGTCTCCTGTTTAACTGTACAAATACTTCGATTTAAGTTAGGTCAGTGTGGAAAGCATTCCACGAAACAAACACAGTTGAAAAAAAGAAAACAAACTCAACTTGACGAGAAGGATAGACCTGCAAAAAATCCAGCATCAAGCAATAAAACAAGGGGATTAAGCTCTGCGGGGGAATTTTAGGAATGATCTAAGAAGGAGGAGAACTCTTCATTGTATACACAAGGTACATCGCTGTACACAATACTCCTCACGGCAACAAGCCAGGGGTTAAATCCGAGCTCCAAGCTCAAATTCTCCAAGTCTTACAGACCTTCATAGCTCCAAGACTATGGAAATCTGTAAGACTTACTTGTGGTAGGAAAAATTATAGAATCTATGACTCAGGTTGCAGTGCATGCTCACCTTGAGAGTTGATATTGTAAGAGTAGGAACCATATGGTTTTGTTAAGAGATCTTATCCAGTGTGGTATGGCATTAGGAAGTAGCCACAAATAAAATGATGAAAAAGATAATTTAGATATAGTTTGTACTCAAATGCAAAGGAACGAACACAAAAATGCAAATGCAGTTTTAAATACCAAATTTGAAACTATTTCTTCTGACCCTGTCGGACATCATAAAAATACCACAAGGAGATAAAAATAGTATATTTTTGGAACTTCTTAGTTCGAGATCGCTGTTACTATCGATGTCAAGATGGCTATCGTTGTGAACAATTCACACAGATGGTTATTTTGAAATCGATAGTTCGTGCCCGAAATCCATAGTTGGATGATTTTTGAGGAGGAAACCAAGCGGAGTAGAACATAATGGAGGCAGAACAAAGTAAATCCGATGTGGCCAGGTGGCTTAATTTTACCAATGGAATAAAAGTTTGTCTTCTTGGCAGCTCCATGCAAGAGGGCAGTTATTTGACCCTAAATGCAAATGCTTCACAGGGGGCTTCAATGCACGGCAACTTGCATCAGAGCTTGCTGGATGTACAAGACGGCGTGCATCCAGACTACAGAAAGAGCAGGATATTTATTCAGGAGGTACTAACAGTATGGTCTGGCTTTGACTCCTATACACAAAAATTCGTTTGGACTGGAGCCGAGGGCATTTCGATTGTTACCAGCGGCAATGGACCAAAATGCTCTTTAGTGATGAGTGGAGATATAGTTTTCTATTGGATTTTCGACGTAGTTCCTCAGAAAGTGGTGGGGGGGGGAGCAGGGATCCAAATTCAATCTCTCTAGCATTGCAAAAAGAGGCACATTTTTGGGTGGAAATTCATGCAGGATGGAATAACTGTGAATAGCCGTAGAAACATGTGTCCGTGAAAGAAACTCGCTACTATTCAAAAACAAAAATATATATATGTAAAAGCTATGTCATCATTGAGTTTTCTCAGTGAACAAATACTTTCAGAGCGAGAGTGTAGCCTATATGGATCTGCCCGCCAGATCCCAGCCCAACAGTGCATTCTTCAGCTGCTCTAGGCAGGAAGGATACCAGTCGTATACCAGTCTCAAAAACCTCAGCGAGGTTTTCAGGGCGTGATTGGTATTAGTTCTTAAGCAAGAATGGAAATTGATACACCCACTACAAATGGCCGGTCTATTCATCAGCATGAGGATCCTGCAATGTTTACAGGGACGATCGCGAATCCCAGTAGACATCCTCCAAGACAAGAATATTACTAGCAGCAATATTGCTATCGTGAAATAATTAATGCGAAGAAGAAATACAACTCGCAAACAAGTTCTGAATGCATTCTAAACGTGAAAAATACACAATGCGTTTAAAAAGCAACTTATGCAGCACTCTCTTCAAATATGTCCATGCGATTTGTGAAAATGTGACGGTTAAGATGGAATCACAGGCAACTGCAATATTTTCGACAAGAATGTGAATACAGGACAGGCGACAAGTGCAGTCCGTGACCGATTGTGCCAACATGACAAGCATATGAAGACTGCATCTAATGCTTTGTAGCCTAGGGCTGGTGGACTGTTTGTATCCTTACACAGCATGGCTGTTGTAGATCGCAGACGTTGTTGTGATGCACACACACACTGTTCTTAGTCTCATCAATGAAACAAGAAAGGGGATTCTATTGCTTGGGGACAAAAGGAGGAGTATTTTTAAATTATTACAGCCAATCTGAGTTTAGCACGTTCACAGACCAAAACGGTTTTTTAAATTTTCTTTTTTATTTTATTATAATTATTATTTTTTTATATTGTCACCCAAAAAGGGTGGTATGGACAAAGTTTGTGTTCAAGACAATGGGCGCTCAAAAAATTATATTTCTGTAATTTAAAATGCGCGCATAATAGCTTGATGTCAAGCAATTAATCATTTTCTAAACTGTCTAGACGTTTTAAAAAGTTGCCAGTTAAACTGCGTTAGCAATCTTCACGTGTTGCTTAGCTTTGAGATGAATTATTAAGATGCGTGAGTATTTATTCAATACTTAAATTACAAAATCTGTTTATGGTAAAATTGCATTACTGAAACACTACTATTGCTTAAAAAGAATGCTACTCTGTAGCACTTGATGTTGGGTAAGCTAAAAAGCGACAGGCTTTGAATTTTATCTTCAGCAAAATTTCAATTTTACCGTTGTTTCACGAGAAGTTTTCTTTTCCTAAACTTCGTTCTCAGTTACACGTTTTGTTCCATTCTCTTCAATTTAATTAGTTGACTGATGTTTTAATTAAATGCTATATTAAGTGATTATTTGGAAAAGATTCCTGAAATTTGCAGGCTCGTGTTGTATATGTTGCATTCCACCTTAAAAAGTTAATCAAACAATTCTTTTTCCCATTGCATCCTTCCCCCACAACCCCCAACAATTTGATGCCTTCTGTCACTATGACCACTAGACTAATCTAGTGGTTAATAGGAATCTAGGTCACTACTTTCTACACTTAAAATTTCACGGTTCAGTTAATGATTTCTAGGTCACTGCGTGTTTTTCGAAATAGTTCTACGAGGCATCATAAAAAAGTTGTAGGACTGAACTAATATTTGGGAAATCATGAAGAAGCTTATCGGAGTAGTCTCAGATTCGCTTTTACTTCTGGAATTGCTAACAGTTAATTATGGAAGAAACAACGTGTGAGTCAGCAGTAGCAACGGTGGCACGTTGACGAAAATTCTGTCATAAAAGAACTCGCCCCTTTCTGTGATCATCAGTGAAGATACGAGGCACAAACTTGGCTGAAACGCGTCGTGTTCCTAAATCTTGTGATAAAGATGATTGACATATCCCATAAGAAATACCAATTTCATAAAAACTGCGGATAGTTAAACGTCGATCACACCTGATCAAATGACGACACGAACGATTGAATCATTGGTTTTTGAAGTTGAAGGGCAGCCAGAGCGAGGATCATCTTTGGCGGACAAGAAGCCTTCTTTAAACTTCGCTGAAAAATATCGAATGACACATATCGACTTCTCCGAAAGCTATTTTTAGCGTTTAATGGATTTTTGTTGTATTTTTCCGTACTCTTTAGTCACTCTTAATTACTTTGCAATCTAAATGCAATGTAATTAAGAGTGACTTCAGATAAAAGGGAAATTGATGCATTACTTTGTCTACTTAAGTCACCAAACATGTTGCGACAAGTCGCACCACCATACTACTCTGCAGTTTCAAGATGCAAAGTCAGACAAAGAATTTTTAATCTCAACTCGTAAATCAAAAGTTCACAGTAAAATTAAACTCATTGGAGATCAGTTCGCATTCATACCTGAATTATCAAATCTATGAGGATTGCCCAAAATAGTAACGTCTCATTCCTTTTTTTTTCGAGCAAAACTTAAACTTTAAAAAAGTCTGAAACTTGCCAAAGAATTAGTTGTTGGCTTTTGGGTTCATTAGATTATTCACTAAAGTGCTTAAGGTCAAAGGCATTAGCATGTCGCATTCGTAAACTACAGTATACTTCAAGTCGTTTTGACGAGCATCGATCTAGAAGAGAAGCAATGTATTAAATTTGCAGGCAAGATGAGCTTTTACCCAATGTTTTGAAAAAGAATTTCGAAGAAATAAGTAAAAAGCAATTTGCACTTTCTATAGCATTGTCTAAAAGGTTGTCTTAAATTATTACGAGTTCCAGAATTATGTTCATAACGGTTGGACACAAACAGTGAAAAAGGAGCTTTCGGATCACCCAAATTGCTTTTCAATATTCAGCATTTTGGAGCAGTATGAAGCATTATTTTTGCCGCTTCTGTATGAATTAGATGCATTAAGCCCAAAAATAGGTTGATTCACCTTAATATACAAATTTACTGAACAATTTAGAAGGAATGTGATTGTCATGTCCTGACTTTAGGGTTGAAACTTAAGCCAAAAACGTTTCATAAAATCACCTCAACATTCTACGTGTCACTCAGATCAATTCTACAAAGTCATCATGTTTTCCTACTCAAACTGTGCTTGCAAGCCTCTTTCACTGACACAGGATGTTAAAATTCTTGTACACGTAAGCCATTTCCACCCAACTGTAAAAGCATACGTATGGATTTACCACAAATGCCAATGTAGGCCATGGATATCAGGGCAAATCACTACTCGACCTTTTGATCTGATCAATCTTCAACACTCTTCAATCCCAATTCTAGATCTATTTCTATCGTTTCATAGTCCAATAGTCATGGGAAATACGTCATACCAAATCTCGTTTGGCCTTTTGACCTTCGTCACCGTCATCTTCGAAATTGAGATGCAGATTTACCATGGAAACCAAAGCCATAAAATTCTCTAAGTATAGTGGAAGAAACCTGCAGCTGCTCTTTACGTCTGTACCAGTGACCTCAATAATGCTGATTCCTCTTCATAAGTATTCCTCTCCTACAGGATCGTTTTTTGATGCTATGCATTCTTTCTTCCATCTTTCCTAGCAACGGCAAATGGATACGATGGCATCCGACGATTAAGCTCCTTTGGAACACCATCGGTCTTTTTTTCTGGCAATTTTGGAAGGGGTTCGAATAGTTTTAGCAGCACAATATAGTTCTATCGGGATTATAACTCCAGAATCAGTTGTTTCCCGGATATTTGTGTTTACTGAAATAATACACTTCTTAGGATTTAGGAGGCAAGTTAAGTTCAAAATATAAAACCATGGGGATGTTTGGAGTACGCGCTAACAGCATGGTTTAGAAATTGAATAAGAAATTGCTTATTTACTAACCGCCGGACTCATGTGGGAATCAATGGTTTCTGTGTTTATTGATACCAATCGCTCTAATGCATTGCAACATGAGGAATGCCGATCTATGTGTTAAAGGTATGAATTTTAATCCAACCCATGATATTTAATAAGCAACACAGTACCTTGGATCCTGAAAAAAACAGCTTGTGCTAATTGTCATATGTTTGACTTCCATTCTGATGACATTTGTTAAATAAAGCGTATGTATTTATACACTGTCAGATCTGTGGTACATGACCTCTGCATTTAAAAGAAATATTTCACCGAGTGAGACGTTATTAAAACGAGATTATTATCACATGCAGATACTGTTTATTTGACACAACTTCGTCATTCCATACTCAAATGACACAACTGTCGACCGACAAATTATATTCTTCTCTCGGTTTCTTCAGCTACTGCACCTTGTTTCCAGTTCTGATTTCCTTTGAGGTTTTTACTTTAATCTGATAAGTTAATTAAGTGTTCTTAATTTTTAGAAACATTTTAAATTAACTTCGAGTTAATTACACAATCGTAAAAGTGGAATTAGTTTAGAGCGAGATGTTTTTTCACCTTCTCAAATATTCGATGAACAGAATAAACAAGAATAAATCTTTAAGGTTAAAGTCACGTTGATTACGAAGTTATTTTTATTTTTATTAAAAAAAGTAGCAGGCTGCTATGGGATTACAAATTCCCTTACTATCCTGGACATATGGTATCGATTATGTGTGTGTGTGCATGTATGTGCACGCACAGAAGTGATGATATAACATTGACTGAATGTCTAGCGATAAATACAAGCACAATTATAAATATTGAAATTAAAGCAATATTTTAGTGAAAAATGGAAAATAGAATTCACCTACTCTTCGACAACGTCGATACGCATTCTTTACAATGACATAATCTTCTTCTTCGAACTTATAGTCTTTGTCCCTCATCCTGTTAGCTATTTTTAAATGTTGATATATGCGTGCATAATACACAATCCTCACATCACTGACAGGTTTTGAAATCTTTGTTTGTATAAATCTCTACTGTATTGTAAATCCATATTTTCCATTTAGAGAGCTATGGAATCATGCGACAATGGTGTAATTTGGTAAAGTAAAAGTTATTATTTTATTCATGAGATCTGATGATAAAAAAAGAACTCCAACAAGAAGTGCAGTATGACCAGTAATATCTCATTTGTTACTAAACTGCAGAACTCTTTCACCATCGATAAGTCTAGACATCCTTATTACTCCACCACTTTATTTTACGTGTCATTGCTTGCAGCTCCTGAAGTTTCTCAAGTTCCTAAGGGCTATTGGACTAAGTCAGAGGATGTTCATGTTTTCTCTTTCTTTGCCTATTATATCCTGCAGGAACAAGTTATAGACAGTTATGGTAAAATGAGCTATTCCTTCTTGCGTACAACGTATATCCGGTCAATCAGTAGAAGCTATTATCTTCAATAACTATTTTTCGATCCAGGTGAAGCTACGTTTAGAAATACTGACATTGTCATTTTGGATTAAAGAAATCTTAGATGAAAACTTAATTATACTCTACAACTATAACTAATGTTAAAAATTCAGCATTTATCCACTAACTCTCTTTTGTTTTTAAATATCTCTTTGCATACCTACCTTCCACCAGAAAATCAATTTTATGACAGAGAAAAATTACACAAAAATTAGTTATAATTGCTCTAAGTTTTCGGTATAATGATAAAGGTGTCCCTTTTGAAAAATATAATAAATAAAAAGAAATTAAGAATCATGACCAGATCTGTCCGTTTGATATTACAGCCATTTATAGAAATTCAGTCTTTGATACACATGTGTTATTCAGTTTGATTTAATATACGTGAAACCTTAAGTCCGGAAGTAGAACCATCTGTATTTAATTTCCATAATCTCTTACCCTATTGTGGCCATCTTATGTCTCTCATTTTACACCTCGTTCGAATTCTGAGAAAATATTTCGTTTCCTAAGCATGTTCAGATGGTACATGCTCACTGAAAAGCGGGCGTTTGCACTTTCCCGCGAGTTAATCCGATGTCTCTGCTCTTTCTGGAGACAAACCAGTAACGTACGAAATCCAGGTAGACATCAGGTAATCAGCAAGCCAAGCTCTAGAATCTCTCCATCCTTTCCCGCCCCCCGGGCTCATCAGCAGGCTTTAGTTCCCTCTCACTCACAGTTCATTAACTTCCCTATTTCTGCTGGGTTTCACATCATCAAAGAATTCCGACCATCACAAAGAAGGAGATGATCCGCACCCCGAAAAGAAAAAAGTCAATCTCGACGACAGGCGACCGTCGTTCATCCATTTATCATCACTCTATCCGTCGCGACCAAACAGTAGGAGTTTGGACAGTTTACACGTGCGCCAGCGATGGTTACTGAGGTGTAGTGAGACGCAAACACGCGGCCTCTACTTACACCGCACGGCTACATATCATACGGACAGCGTTAATAAATCTTAGCTTTTACCTTGTCCTTCTTGGTTGGTCATTTTTATAGACACATGCAAGGAGGAAGGAAGCGGGACTTACCTGGAAAGAGAAAAAATATATGTCGAATTAATTCTGTGCTCTAAGAACGTAATCTAAATACAAAAGTACTGTATAAAACATTCACATCTGTTATATAATGCACACGCGCACTCTTTCTTTAATAAAAATAGTTTAAAGAGTGGACTGGCAGAGTCTGTTCTAATTGTAGCCAGTGCAACTCAATCCTGAGCAATTCGCTTCTGTTGTACAAAGTAACTTAGTAGTGATTAGTGCAGTGATTAAGCTTGATGTTTAAGTATCGTTTTATATGTTTTAATAAAATAGTTCACAGCGTGCACATCAGTCTTGTTTATTCAACATCATTTTAGTAAACAAACAGATGGTGCTCAGGCGAAGATTTTCTCTTCAGCAAATGATGATTTGTTTATACGAGAAGAAAACAAATTAGCGAAACAGGATTATTTCACTCATTCTTTCAAACTATTCTGAGCATAACGAGCACTGATATCTTTTTAAGGTTCGGAAAAACTTCGAAATTTTTAGACTCTTAAAAAAATTGCTGAAGAAAACAACCAGAAACGTAACGCAACCTGATAAAAACAAGAAGAAAAACAAACACCTTATCATGTGTTTCTGAAGAAAGAATTCTCGAGTTACAGAAATCCGAGATTCACATTTCACGAAGTGGAGGAAGAGCGGTGATAGAAATAAAAATAATAAAAATAAATCCAAACCATTCAAGACGAGTTCTTTCGATTAGGTAGAAACAAAGAATGCCCAAAGAACGAACAACAAAGTGGTACGATCAAAGAAAAGGAAGTGAAGAAAGTTTTGAAATATCATTAGAAAAAAAGGTGCTGCACATGAATCTAAAAGGAACTCCCAGAAAACTTTAAGAGAACGAAATGGAAAACGTTTTTATGAAACAATTATTTCATTTACAGTTCTTAGAACGACTTTTTCTTTTTTACTCCGAAAATCGCAAAAGAAAGGATGGAGTATGTGTGAACTGCGTCGGCTTTAGTTAACAATTGAGTTCACTCAGTTGTCCTTTCTCCCAAAAAAGGTCAGCAAACTGGTTAATGGAATTCAGTGACCAGTTGCCGATTCAAACCTTCGTATTCGTGCTTTAAAGTAGAGACTTACCAGTAATACACTAATTATACATCCTGAATGTTCGTTTTGCCAAGCCTATATCGCTGAATACAAATAACATAGAACAAAGGCAGACAAGCATGTAAAATAAATTCTTAGTAGTTCTCAGTTATACTGAAACACGAAAAGTATATTTCTTCAATTAAGAACTGTAAATTTACAAATATTTTGAACATTTAATAACAGAAGAGTGGAAAACTCTCTCGGTGTTAAATTTTTCAAAATATCCGTAAGTTTAAAGATATTACTAGGAGAATTCATAAGGAATGTATTGAAATATATTCATCTTAATTCCATGTTATGTTTTATTGCAAAGGAAGAGCGATCTATCTCCCACAAATCTTCAGCAGATAAGTAATATGGACAAGAGTGGAGAACATGCAGTCCCCCACTACTGTGACCAACAGTAATGACCTTTCCCAGCGGAGTTAGTAGTTAAAATATTCACTACAATTTAGTAAATTTTTGATAGATTTCACCCAAATTGCAAAAGTCTGATCACTGGGAGAACTTCTTGAAGACGTTTCCACTCGAGCTTGCAGCCAGCTGATTTCAAGCGCAGATGTTTTTTTTTTTTGTGAAGTAATGGAACGAATTCTTTCGTGAAGTGCAGGAGTGCAAACTGGACCATGAACATAGGTCTACAGATGTGACGAATGCAAAGTTGTATTTACTGGTTATACTGGAGAACGCATGGAGATGAAATATAAATAATAGAAGAATTAAACAAAAAAATCATAATTTATTACCCAGTGACCATGAGTCGTGCAGATGTTTGGGAGGGTGTAGGGGCAGCACATCCGAGAGTCTCACAGCCTGGTTTTATGTGGGAGTAAGCTCGGCGGATTGCTGTGCTAGCCGCCAATACATAAGCTCTAAATCTGCAGGATCCAAGGTAGTCCAACAGAAAGCTCTGAGTGGTGTAGCACTATGCTTATAACCCAGTTAATTTCCACTTACCAAGTTTAGGTCTGCCCATTCCATCAAATCCTTACTTCTTGTATGACTCCCTTTACAAGGGATATCACCATTTTCTCTTCCGTTATTTGAGATTTTTTGGAAATATATGTTTCCCTTCGAATAACAAATTATAACTTATTTAATTTGTTACTGAAGCCGAAAGGTCTAATTTCGATTCCTTTGACCATAGAAACAGATCACTTCACGTTTGGACAGTACAAACCTTTGTAAAAATTACTTTAAAAAAACCCAAACAGAGTGTCCTCTCCAGAAGTAGTAGTTCCTTGGCTGAATCTTGATCTATTTTTGTTGTCGATTACATTATAACAGAGACCCATTCGTGGTTCTGAGTTTAAAGGAACGCTCACTGCAACTACTTTGCATAAAGTTTCTTTTCTCGAATTCTCTTGAAAGTAATATGCTTCGAAACAGTTCTTCTGTTCCAGTCCACGTTGATGTACATACCAGTCTGTACGGTACTTTGCAGTCATGGTAATACAACAACCTCTTTGTAACGCGGCAACCCTAAGATGGCAACGACAAATCTTCCTGGCATTTTTTACCTTATAAAATTATCTCCAGTGATTTCTTACTATATCCCAATTGATATTATGCAACGTTCCCACGTCTCTTTGCCTACTTTCTATTCATTCTCTGCCTTATACTGTACCAATTTGAATATCTCATAACCTATGTACCATCACATACTCTCATAAATATACGTCATTCAATTACAGAATAATATTTGGCAGAACTCACTAAATTATGATTGCTGCAATTTCCTGTTCTTATTAATTTTTTGCTTCTTTAATCGAATATATTCCAGAAATCTGGACTCTACTCTACACCCATTAACCATCATTTCTCAAAACCTAGCAAGGCTCTCCAACTTAAACGGCTTTTACCAATCTCAGATTTTGCTTTTATCTATACACACATCGCTTTCAAACAGCAAGTAAACACTCATCCTAATTAGACAAGCAAAGCTAGCCACAAGGCTATCCGTGTATAATTGCGTTCTTTTACGCAGGACAATTATTAGCATTTATTAATCACACTTTTTATACCCAACAAATCTAAATCTTTGTCGTGCTGCAGTTTCCTTCGGGCATAATATTAGAAGATGCTGGAAGCAGTTAATAATTAAAAGGAAGGAATGGGGGAGAACTGAGAAGAATTAGAAGAGACAAACGTTGCTATGTAGGTTGCCGACAATAGTCACGTAGAAGACGGTTTGGTAGCTCATTTTGTAATAACTCGCTCTCCAGCATCTTCTGTCCTCCTTTCGATGTGAACAATCAGAAGCTAATTAAGAATGCTATTAACGATCACCACTGATGCTTGCGCATTAATGAAGCCTGCCTTCGGGGGAAAATTGTAATCGCCGTCTTCACACAGTTTGCTTCTACCACCGAACTACCCGTTCGCGATGATTATCGACGTGGGTGTCTAGTGGTGCACAATTCAGACGCGGGGACGAGACCATAGAAGATCGATGTCTTCGCCAAGGAGATGCTGTCTAGTACTCTTCCGTAGAGAAATGTTTCTGTACAATAACAGGTGGAGAAGAAGACACCAAGTTAATGGAGTTTTCTTCGGATCGCTCTTTGTTTGGCAAACGTGTGAAGTAAAAAAGAGAAACTGAGGACAACCAACAAAGCAAAAGGTTAGGGAGATGACAACTTTGGGATACCAATTATAATAAGTGAACTGGAAAAAAAATTCCTGGCCACCACGGACATGCTCCCCCATGTGGAATTAGAACTTCCTGTTTGACCAATGGGTTCCAATTATATGAAAGTGGTGGAGGCTACAAAATCAGTTTCCTTTTGCACAGTTATAAATCTTAAGATTGGCTTTTGGCATGCCAATAACTTCTTAGATTTCAAACATACCTTATGGGAGAGCCCATTGAATAATAGATCTCACGTTGAGAATTCCTATAAGGTATTCAAAGCTTTTTACCATTTACGATGTTCTCAAAGATTTTTTTTCGTATTTTTAATCGCAAGAAGCTTGTTAATTGATACAATAACTAAAGTGGAATCACCAATATAGGACAAAAATAGCCAATTGCCACACAGCGGTTGACCCAGTTTTCAACAGTCAACGTACACACAACCAAAATCATTGCATCTACAATATATCACAGATAACATTCTTTATATTAAATCCGCTTTAACATTATTTATGTTTTATAACCCATATAGGTATATGGATATTTCATACACAGGACTGATTTACGCTATTCTTTGGAAATATCCTGTTATCAGACAATAAGATGATCTCATTAATTACTTAAATGAGTTTTATAAAACGTGGAATGGGGAAAATATTTTCGAGGGGTCGCTCAGAAGAGAAAGAGAGAGAGAGTAGTTTACTGGGGTATATACAACAAGGTGTTTGATAAGTCATTCCCTATTTTTAAATAATTGTATCATCTTTATATTTTAACCGATTTTAATAAAATAAATGCTAAATGATTCATAATTTACTGAGGTTTTTGATTCTACATTTTAAAATTCCACATGTGTCTCAGTATTTTCCATCTATTTCCTTAAACAAACTGGCATGTTCGTTACTGCTTATTGCACAAAGTGAATCGGAATGTCTGTGAGCACAGTGCTGATTTTTGCTTCCAGTTCGTCCACGTTGCATAGTTTTTATGGTAAACCTCTTCCTTGGCTAACCCCCATACAAAAAAATCTAATATTCACAAGGTTTGCATAGAACACATCTGCTAATCTATCGCCTTGGTAAATCATTATAAAGCCATTTACGAATATCATTTGAAAAATGAGGGACCCTATGCTGCATAAAATTAAGAGTTTCAACATTGGGAAATAACTGGCCACAAACGATCTTGCAACATTTCGAGGTATCTTTTGGCCTTCACTGTGTCTCTCAGAGTGAAAGATTCAGCGACTGTGAATGATGTGATACCATACCAAACTATTACCTTTGGATTACGCTGAGCTTTTTAAACACACACATATCGGTATCTTCAGCTACCCAATAATGGCATTTGGGTCCATTAACAAAACGGTCACCAATTGAAAGACAGCCTCGTCACTCCAAACAATGTTATCAAACAGCTCTGGCTATTTTTCGTTCCACCCGAAATAATTTCCGAAAATTCCATCCTCCTATCGCAGTCATCAGGAAACAACTGCTAAACGTAATGTGGCTTCCATGGCTTGAAAGACAGTTCTTGAAAAGGAGAGTCCACTTTCACGAGATCCTTCACGCACTGATTTCTTTGGGATCCTCGAGAAAATCTCAGCCGCTCAGTCTGGAGTCTGCGAGGTTGACAGCCATCCTGTTCTCTTCCTATCAGTGATAGAGCCTGTTTTCACTAAACTCTGATGGCGATTTTTTTATTGTTTTTGCGTCTAGTGTTGCATGGATTCCACGTTAAGTCCTCCACTATGAACTCTTAACAGATCTCCAAACCTCGTAGAGGGCTGCAATTTTTGTCCTCTTTTGCACACAAAAAACTGGAGGCACAATTCATCTGTAAAAGCATTAACTTTCTGAACTTTAGTGAATAAGGAATCATTTAACGTTTTGTTTCATCAAAATCAGAAAAAAAAATAGGGAGTCCCTTATTCGCCACCATGTATATTTATGCAATAAATTGTTAAATATCAAACATTGTTTGGATATGCACTAAATTAAGAATATATATTTACATAGATAGCAATATTCCTTTATTTTACTGACCACTGAAGTTACTGTAAAGATATTGTATTTTAAGGTGTAAGGCTGAGCATTTTTAGATTTATGGATTAGCTATAATACTTTCAGACATAACTTTTGGCTATAATACAAATACAATGGAAACGCTTGAACAGAACTCTAATCTGCGGATCAGTATTTTCTCAACTACTCCAAAAGGTTACCGGGAGGCTAAAATTCGAAGGCAGAAATATTTAGAAAGGAAAAGTCGACGGTCTAAGACAACGGAACCAACCGAAATTATCCAAACGATAAGCAGTGGAGGAAGGTTCTGGCTATTCCATTTACTTCAAACAATATTGAGAAAAGGGAACAGCTTGAAACTGGAAACCGAAATTTGATTAAGTAGCGTAGTATGGAAAATGGCCATATCTCTGCAGTGGGATGTTGTTAAATAGAAAAGGCGAAGGAGAACGCGCACTCACACCTGAGCATCACACTTGGAGCGCTAGAAGAATTACGGCAGGCAATAAGTTTCAAGTCGAAACTTTTTCTGTATATTTCCGACGATGAAACGGCGTTTCTTTCATCTTTTTCTGCACATTTCTTAGAAATCTTCGTTTCCTTTCAGCGTCTGCATCAATTTTTCAGCGATGTTCCTTTTTTCCCTTTATTGCCAACTATCTAATCTCGTTCTCGGGAATTCTTTGACGCTTTGCTAGATTTTTTGCGTCAGTTTCTCTATTTATCTTCTCCCCCTTCTCTTCCTCTTTCCTTTCATACGTTCTTGTGATAATCCTGGTCGGCAATGCCTTTCTTATTTTTTTCTAATTTGGAAGATCCTCGTTCTGCCAATTCTTAAAACCTGTACCTTCTATTTCTTTCATTTTGGATATATTTTTTTCCTCTCTCTTTTCAAGTGCTTACGACTTCTGGTGTGCCTGTTTGTCTGGGACCATCAGGATGTTTTCTTTTGCTATTTTCTACTCTGTTCCCTCCAAATGTTTTTAGTGCTCTGCTCGTCATTTGCAGTGGCGCTGTTTGATCTAGGAAAATTGAAGTCGCTAAGTACGCTGGAAATTAACTGATCTATCAGAGAAGACCATAAAGCACATTAAGAACCCCGAACGCTTTAAATGTAATAATAACAACTGCTAATATATTTATATTCTTTCTCATTTTGCGATAATGCCCAAATTAGCACTAATAATTTGATTTTATGTTGAAATCGTACACTTCCGAGAGAGGGAGCTACGAATTTTCCGGTTCTTCCATTGTTTAATCAAATAAGTTACTATTATCGTGTCTGCTATTAACTTGTATCACCAATAACAGTTATTTTACAGTAATAAAATACCTCGTTAGGAAAATAAACGGTGTGCGTGGTTAGCAGCTAGGTTTAGAAATAACATTTTATTTACTTAAATTTAAAAAAAAAGTTTTACTCAAACTAATCTTAGGATCTTCTGTGGATAATAAGCATTTCTGAAATACGAGTTAAGCCCATTAAAAATCTATAAAAATGGATGTAAGTTCGTTGATAAAAATATTTCTTATTTACAGACAGGCTGAGAGCATTTAATAACTCAAATTTGGCAACTTTTGTTTTCACACCTTTTGGCATTTCTCATATTGTAAAATAACACACAAAATGCTATAAATGCGCCATTTTTAATTATGAACTACGTCATAAAAAGAATGCAGACCGCGTTGTTACTTTAAGGAACCATACTTTATACCTCGATAAACAACTCCTCTGTAAAACCTGTTCCCTTTTCGTCCTCGATATATCATTCTCGGGAGTTTTAAATTACCCTTGTGAAAATATTTGGAAATAATATCTCACTCACTATTGTTCTGAGATCATTTCGCTTTATGATTTGCCAAGAGAGGGCGCTGCCGAATGGGAGAAAAAAACGGCAACATTAGAGAACTATAACCCATATACATTCAGTAACGCCTGAGTGATGGGGTCCATCATTCTTTGCATAGGTGAGAAGCATCGGCCAACACACAACAGCTGCAGCTGACAGATTTTTAGGGTGGGAGAAGTTGGAAAGAGAGAGAGTAACACTGAGTGTATGTGAGCCGACGTGAAATCCAAAAGAGTCGTAATTCAGGACTATTTGGACTTAGCTGAAAAGTGAAAGAAAGGTGAATATCGCTATTAGTCAGTATCTGACATCTCGGACAGTGCACAGAAAGCTGAAATATCGTCGCCTAGAAAAGAACTGAAGCAGGGGGAGACAGAGATAGATAGATAGAGAAAATGACAGCGAGAGAGAGACGAACAAATGCAAAAGGCAAATGGAGAAAATATCAACACGTAGAGAGCCAAATGTATAGATAGACGGTTGAATACAGAAATATAACTCCCGAAGTTCTTGAAATATGCAACTGATAAGTGAGATACAAAAACGAACGAAGAAAACAAAACAAAACTTGCTTTGAACCAAGTAATATCACGCGGTTCACCTATAAATGTATTATTATTTATAATCAAAATTCGCTCGGTTACTCCCAAAGCAAAAATTTTATTGTTAAACATGCAGTATACATGAAATCACGATTATTGCCCTCAGATGTGCGTTGGTGCTTACTCTCAGTGAAACAGCATTTGATTTAAGGACACCTAGATAAGTTTTGAACCTTGCTCTAACGAATCTTATTACTGGGAAAATATGGCCTTTCTAAGTAGTAGCATTTTGAATGTGCGTCGCTTTTAAGAACTCCATAATATGGGAAGGAGTTGAAGGATTGAAGTAATTGATGATTAGTTGAATCAAACATAACTACCAGTTTGATGCTGGCATTCCTTTACACTGACCTTTCCTCACTGAAAAGACAGGTTCGAATTACTGCAGAGGGAGCTCTCCTGATCTGAATATGGGAAGAGAGTACGAATCGCCCTTCCAAAAGTAATTGACACCTTCTTTATGGACAGCGAACGTGCAAAGAATTGGTGATTTCATAATCTATATGACATCTCACAGAACAGAGACTAGTCCACTAGTGATTGAGGGGAAATGAGCCGACAAAATGTTACTTTAGGATTAAAACCATATTGTTTACAGAAGTATTAGAACGAGAAGATTAAAGTCACAATTCAGAATGAAAATACCTCGTTGATACAGTGGCTGAATCGAAAGAATCTTGGATTTCCCAAAAACAAATTTGAGGGAAAAACTTTACCCACATTAAATTATTTTGTTTTTAATTTGTTTATAAATATATTAATATTTTTGGTGGTTTGTTAAGTGGACAAAACGTTGCATCACCTCTAAGGTCATCTGTAAATTCCATGGATGCTAAGATCGGTTTCTGAATTAGTAAGATGTGATGCCCTCATCGTGTTTGGAATCGGCTTTCAGCCTCCCTTTAAAAAAAAAAAACAAACAAACTCTGGAAAAGTTCCACACATTATCCAGGAAATTCGAACTCGGACCATCGCATATTAACATAAATTATTTCAATTTCTTGTAAAAATCTTCCTCCCATCCCACTAATTCGGCCATATGCGTGATGTGCGAGTGAGAACGAAGTCGCTTCAATTCAATCTGTTGTTAATGATTTTGAATTTTGTTGGTTCGCTGCTCTAGCCGTTGCAATTTCAATGGATATAATAAAATCAACAGTAATTTTACATTTATTAAAATTAAGTTGAATAATTTTACACTCGCTCTCTTCCAGGAAATTCTATATCCTCTGGAACTTTCTAAATAAAATTATTCGCGTCAGTTTATTTCTTTGTTTTCTCTACAGTTCTTTAATAAAAAATAAGATGACTCTTATAGAAGTAAAAATCCCGTTTGCTTGGCAAGGGTTACTGTTTTCTTGATGCGTTTTACAACATATGCAGGGAGATGACGCGTTCACTTTCCGGAAGGCTATGCAGCTATCTTCAACTCCAAAGTAGGTGAAGATAGCTGAAAATATCGGTTCCGTAAAAAAAAACGAGAATTTTTCCATCTTCCAAACATATATTTTCTACCTGTGCGTGCATATGAATTTTTAGAACTTCTCGATGACGTCAACGCTGCACGTAAGCTTTACGTTTATCCTTTCTATGTTGGTGTTTTTCTGCCTTTCATTTGCTCCTTCCTTCTGCCCTCTTTCCTTCCTTCCTTCTGCTCTCTATCACATTTTAACTTCCATTTCTTTTTCCCTGTTTCTCGCAGGAACAACCATAATCATTGCATCCATAATCCCTTGATAAAACTTACTGCTTATAGCGCGCGCTACTGAGAGGTCCGAAGCTCAGAAATGTGCTTAGTTCACGCAGTCCCATGCTACTTCCTCGACGCTACTACTGCATCAAAAGCAAGTTAATCATTCCGGTACCCTTCCTTGTCAGCAGACGCCCCCTGTCGAGCGCGTGCGTCCACAGCGTGGCATCAATCACCTCCAGCTGACAACGCAGAACCGTCCCTCTCCTCCGAGAACCGCACATGACCCCAAAAGCACGATACGGACCGCCAGTCTTCAGAATCCAACCATCCGCTCTCAGCATGAAAAGTACTCGAAGAAATGTGTTCGTGGCCTCTAACTACTGTTTTTTCCCTTTCTGCCTAAAATAGAAAAAAAACTTTAATGGTGCAAAACGATGATGAATTGCAGGCGACATTAAACCCCCAGTATAACTAACCTCAATTAAGAACCTGCTGTCTTGGCAAGTCAGGGGGTTCGGGACAAGTGTAATAGACGCGAATAACAGATACTATCGACTTTAGTGAGGACTGACATTGTGCAAGATCTTCAGAGTAAGCGATATATAATATCCTTTGAGAAGAGAAACTAAACCACCAGAATGCAGACACTTCTGAATGCTGTTTGGAAAGTTATTACGTGTTGTTGTATAAAACTAGTTCATTGTCATGCTCAGTATCACATTAATAATCACGTCCAATTTCTGTTCCTCAGGTCGCCTGCAGTTGGTTTCTTTTAATTTTAATAACCAAGTCGTGTTTGCGCTCTCTGCCGTGAATTTTCCAAATTCCTGATTAAACAAATAACAGTCCTCAGAATTAGAAACATCATTTATCTCTATGACATGGACCAATGCGCAAAAGTGTCAACAATTAAGCTTGTGGCCAAGTTTAATATTTCACAGCTGGCTTCGTCCAACTATAATTTCACAATGGAAATCATTCGAACTAAGTTCCTCGATTAATAATTGGTATACAGAATCCTGAAGAGAAACCATTGCATCGCCAGGGATATTATAATCATTATTTAAAACGCTCTTTTTTTAAAATAAAACAGTTATTTATAATAAAGTTAAATTTACATTATCGTGTCATAAATTAGGGGGCAATTATTATTATTATTTTTTTCTTTCTTTCGTTCCAAAACGATCTATTTTTAATGGTGAGTAAAAATTAAAAAAAAGAAAAAGAAAGTCGGTTCCGATTCTTAGCGTGTCGACAAAGAAGAATAGCGTGTCTAGCAGACACGCTTGCACGCTTTGCGGTAATTCCTTATTTTTGCACATTTTTTTTTTTTTTTAAGCTTTTAGTCACGAGGCAGAAACAACATTGAATTAAGGAGAATCTGTGATGCGAGTTACGAAAGCGTCTGGTTTATCAGCACAGCAGAATGAAGGACACAACTTGCAATTATCTGGTTTTTACTCGAACCATCTGTATTTGCTTTGTTATAATTACAGAGGAATAAGTTCGGAGTTAGATTATTTCATCATCCCCCCCTCTTGCTTTGAAGGAGACCGGAACATCGAAAATAAAACAGAATTAAGAACTGAAACAGAGTTCTGCATAATAATGTTATGGAAGGATACGTTGGAAGTCTTAAAGAATACCAATGCATATGGACTAAGTAATGTCACTATTATTTTAAGGTTTCTAAATTTAAACGTTATCGAATCAACTGCTTTTTTCCCAATGGGAAAGTTGTTACCCGTCCTCGGTTCAATTTAAAAATGTTCACAGGCGTACGCACATACGGAAACCGATTTTATTTAAAGAAATGTGCTTATGGCCTCTAACTAAATAAAAAAATATATATAATAATAAAATACACAACTGTTGTAGTGAGAGGAGGCAGCAATTGACGTTGATTGCTATTTATGTACAAAAAGAGAAAACGTCGGCCAGATTTTCGCTAGTTTTGTACAAGCATTTTAAGGAAAGAGTGGGGGATAGTCACACTGCCTTCTTTTCGACAATCAGGAAATTAATTAAATTAAAAGAAAGCAAAATGCTACACTAGACTCCCTTCGGCTTCGATATACTGCGCAAATTATCGTCTTCTAAGATTTACTTTGGTTATCTGAACACACAGAACTGCTTCATTTAATATAATGAAAGAAAGAATAGATTATGTACACAAAAAGAAGAAAAGCAAAAGTAAAAATACTGCTTTTTATCATTACTTCAAAAGAAAAGTTATTCGGCTATCCTTCAAACTGACAGAGCCTTAACTCCATAAAGAAATTCAGTCTGCAGTTTTCTTGATTCCCGCATCAACTGATGGCATATATTTCAAAATTCAGGTAAGTTTTCAACCAACCACAAGTTTAATAACAATCCAGTTATTTTATTCATTGGACAAAATACAATCGCTATTCGGAAGGAAGTCAAGATCTCCCAGAAGCTACTCCATAACTTTTGTATAAGTATGCAGATAAAATCATCATAGCAGGAAATTATTCTCTACACCTTCTTCCATTAAATATTTTATGCATTGGTATCCTCCACGACCACAGGAAATTTTCTAGGTGATGTTTTTATAAGAGAACACTTTAAAGAGGGATTGGTTTCAAGTTATGTATTAAAAACTAGATTCCAAAGATAGCCTTCTCTCTTGTACCCTCTGGATTTGTAGATGAGTTACAGGCTGCATTACTGCTCCGCGTTCTGCTAAAATAATCCAAAAATATGAATCCCTTTCTTTGTTGCAAATTCTCCCTCGGGTATAGAGAACGTAAGAACGTGAAGTCATGCGGTACCTTTAAATATGCAGTACCAGTCAGTCAGAGGGTTTCGTGAGAAAAGTGATGGATGAGATGTTATGCTTTAGCAACATTGGACGCATTTGTATGCATAGTTTCAGAGTGAACAGTTTCCAATGTTTTTCTTATTAGATTTGCCCACTTCTCAGACGTGACTCGGTTACTTCTTTTGGCCACAGCCATACGTAGCGTATTTTCGGTCCATGGCAGAAAGACGATACGGCTTTCACTACCAATAGAAATAAACTATACCATCATGAATCTGGTGTTTCAAATGGCCTGGAACAATGCAAGCAGACAGACACAAATCTGGAGTAATACTTTTCTTATTAAATGACACAAGGGATAAGACGAAATATGTGAAAGGATACTTTACATGATGTTTTATAAAGCAACAAAATAAATGCACAAAAGAGAGAGAAACACTCAGTAGAGGATTTCCGGTTCTTTTACGCAAACTTGAGAGAGACAGCTCTTGCAATGTTTACAGGAATTATGTGCATGAAGTTTTCTATTACAAAACATCACTTCAGGAAGTTTTACCGTAACCGTGAGCTTATTTTCCAACTTATCTGGAAACGTAAACGTTCATAGAAAAAATCTTAACCATTTCCGCAGCCTTCACTTTCGTTATGAGGAGAAAGGAAAGGATATCTGGAAGAGTAACAACTACTAGAAATCACTAAGATTCTGCACCTACTTGTTATGAATATGAGATCCAGAAAGAATAAATACAAGGGATTTTTAAAAACAAAGGCTGAATTATTAGATCTAAAACAAATACAATATATATTTGCCTTCAATTATTTACTGTGTTTACACCATTTCAAAAGATGGCAACTTAATTTTGTGTTTATATGAACTGCGTGCTTTTTAACTCCAGGAAGCGCAGGTTTTTCATTCAGCAAAACAAGCAAACGAACCATAAAATAAATGCAATTCACCAACATGATATTCTTACAGGTCGCAGCCTTAATCGTCTCGCCGAAATTCAAAAACAGAGTTAACACTGTGCATAGATGGCAGCACTCGCTGACCGCAGTCTTGGAAGCTGCTATTGTTTTCCTTGGAAATCTGTGGAGCACTGGTTACTCAGACCATAGTGGTGCAACTCTGGTTCATAGGGTTTTGTCGAGTGCTATGCCTCTACAAGTGCATGTTCACGAGAAGGCTTGTATGTTGAGAAGACTGAAAAACCTTGGACAACTGATGGGATACATCTACATTACCTTAATTTCCTCAGTCTCCAACCCACTGGATTCGAACCCAGACCTCTCCAAATAAGTACATTTTAACATTTTAACGAAAGATGTCAGATCCAAGTTCACAAATCCAAGCTGCCAGCTCAATTTCCTTCGGCGCTTGTTGTGGTGTTTTAAGCGTAAACAGTGAACTTTGCAGCGGTGGCAGAGGATAATGTCAGGTGATAAATCACGCTGGCAGTTACATATCAGATGAACCCACCTGCGTGTGGCTTTTACTCAAGAAACAATTTCATGCATTCTCCATTGTGATCACCGCAAAGTTTGGTGATGGCACCATAATGGCCTGGACTTGTATCACGCTATCTGTCCTGGTCGCATTGGCTGTTGTTCATGAAATCATGAATGCTGATGCCTATCATGATACCTAATTCTGTATTACCCGGACCTGGGATTTATTGTAAAGGAGAGTCCCATATTATATTTACATTCCTCCTTATCAAACATCTCGTATAATGACGCAATAAAAATCAAATATAATAATGTGGAATGTTTTCTGATGTGTTCACTATTTAATTTGTACATGACATGGATATTAAAATTCGAGTGGAGCTTATAGCTACACAGGAAGGATTGTTTCGAAGATAACCACTTCAGATAGTTCCATAAACTTTAGAATCTGAACAGCAGTGTATTTGAAAAGCAGTGGCTATCTCAGTATCTAAAAAATGGATACTGCCGATAGCTGAAGGTAAGAGAACAGTCAACATCCATTGCAGATTAAAGCCCACTGACGGCAATGGGCTTCTCTGAATATATCTCACGCATTATTGAGCAAAGAGACTGAAGCTCAATAAACGTTGGGAAGCACCATCAAGCTCAACATGACGTTTTCAGCTGATGAAAAAATATTTCCTAAAAAATAGATACAAAACAGTAAGGGGTACCCCAAGCATTTCAAAATAGTCCTCGTGACTAGCGCAGTGGTAACGTTCTCCGTTCTTCCACAGAGAGTAAAAAAAAGAATTGTATTTCAATCCGATCCGTCGAGATGGAAGCCATTTTTATTTTTTTATTTTCCTTTTTTTTCAAAACGTGATAGCTAGTCAGCATTGGACGAGGGCATTATTTTATCTTCCAGAAAATGAAATTTTCGCCCAGCAAACAGGCAAACAAACCGACCAGAGAACACACGGAATTATAGATGCAATATACAAACGCCTCATGGCCTCAGCTGCGTTGGTGCTCGACATACACAGCGCGGCAACAAACAGTGAGACTGAATTTAATTAAGAAAAATATGGACAAGGGAATTATTTTCTTACTTATCTCCCTGAAATAGTCCCCAAAGGACCGATTATTATTGTTACAAAATTCAAACTTTTGAAAGGCGGAAAACCTCTCTGTTGCGATGGTATTTAGTTTCGCTCGAATATTCTTCAGAATATCATAAACGTTATCAAATGGGAGTCCTTTAAATCTCAATTTCAACTTAGGAAACAATACAAAGTCTGTTGGAGCCAATTCAAAAGAGTATGAAGGGTAGTTTGAGTACTTCGTCCTGCTTGTGAGCCAGAAATTCCACAATGTTTTTCCTCATCACGTAAACGGTGTGGAATGAATTTGTATCAAATATTTCTTTTACCCAAGTCTGGTAATTAGGAACCTTATTGATTTCTTATACAAAATTAACTCACCTGCTAGCATTCTCAGTGTTAATCCGCGGTCACTTGCTAGTAAATTGAGCACACTTTGACCACCAATTCGGGGCTGCAGATCGAGGATCGTCTACTACATCTTCTCTGCCTCGTTTAAAACGCATAAGCCATCGAAATGTTAGTGTTCGGAACAGAGTCTCAACGCCGTAAGCTGTTCGTAGCATTTCTTGTGTTTAAGTGGGACTTTCCCCAGCTTTACGCAAAATTTTAGGTTGATCCGGTTTTCCATTCTTTGGTTTCTGACATTGACGTTAGGACACGATGCACAAAGAGCATCCATACAAAACAGCAACATAAGGCCAACCGGTTTGAGTTGGTTGGACTGCCAAGGTCAGACTTCCATGCTTTTCTAGCTCCCTCTTCCGATGCGATGCTCGTGTTATATATGTACATTGAATTTATAATCGCATTATTTTTTTCCGCTCTGTGTCTGCTCATTCATTTGGTCTGCAATAAGCCAGTGTTCTATGCCACACCTGAAGAGCGATAGCGTCAATGATAAAGGACCTTTCTTCCTTGTGCCACACTTACCATGCTCAGTTTCACCAAATGATTATCACCTGTTTGGATCTTGAAAGTGCATTTAGTGGAATACATTTTCATAGTGACCACAATGTGCAATGAATGGTAAAAAATAAGTTAAGCAACCAACTGTTTTTTTAACGATGGTATCAAGGCCCACTTAAACTACATATGAATTACTACATGTGGAATACTGACGCGAATGTACTTATTGAATATTAATAACTAAAACAATTTAATCATTTCGAAAACTAAAATGTTTAATATCTCAACTTTAATCACTGCTGAAACAAAGTTCGCGATCTACCTCGAGTTTCATAAAAGCAAAAAAAAAAAAAGCAGTGATCAAAATGTTTCGGTTTAATCATGGGGATAAGAAGGTCGTGTTCATCAAACCGACCGAAGAAAACGACGAAACACCACCACTGACAACCGAACCATGGCCTTAGCCACTCCCCAAGGAGGAAACTCTTCTTACTTAGAACCAGAGTTTGTTTTTTTTGTTTGATGAAAGTAAAAAGACAACTTACCAAAGTAGGACATTGAGATACTTCACTTGTAGCTTGAGCGCGAACACTTCTTCTTCAAGGGACAAGTGAATTGAGATTAGTTTAGAATGAGAAACGGACACTGCATATCAAAGAGAAACCACTATTTTGAAATTCCAGTTGATTAATAGAATGTCTAAGTAATATCGCATTCTCCAAAAACCAATGGCGATTTTTCGGTTCAGAAATTATTTACTGAAAAATTAATATAAAACAAAACCATGCATTTCTAGCAGAAGATGTAGGACTTTTATATAACATAATAAAGATGGAATACTTTCTACCACAGTCGTTTACATTTAAAACCATACATCCTTGGCTGCTTTCCGATTTTTAATTATAAGTATACTAATAGCGAGTGATTTTATGCCTCTAAAAGTAATAATTGTGCTTAAGAGGACACCTCCTATACAGAAGTATCATAATTCGATAGAAAGATAATGTATGATCATGAACAATGATTTCACTTTCGAAAACTCCTCAATTTGCCATAAATATTATTTAATATTCGGAGACGGTTATTTTTCATAATTTGATCTAATCAGAATTATTTAAAATAAATTTAAGCGTCCATATTTTAAAAGAAAACGTCCACCCAAAATCTACAAGATCATCCCACACTCTTTCATTGCCGAATATGTTAAGTAAAATATTAATTTACTCCAGAGTTCTTTTCAGCGGTAGTTTGGCAGATATTGTTCTGCACTGTCCTGTTTCTGATTAGATCGCCTTTTCAAAGCGCAAGATCAAGGGACGTACTCAGAGCTTCTCGGTGTCTCTAGAGAATGTTGCCTATTCACTTAGGTAGTGCGGGAGACGTGATGATTATACATTGTAATCAGTAACGAGGTGTAGAGACAATTAGCGATTTCTCCTTGAGAGTCGACAGATTAGAAGCACAAAGATTTCCTGTTGGACTGATAAATGGCTTGATGAATTCTATGGTGGATATGGCAGTGCGGAAAATAGATACTATTGTTGCGCGAGATGTCATTAGTTGACTAAAAATCAGCGTGCAAGTGTTGGAAACAGTATCGTTTAAACTATTCCGGTATGTAACTAACGTTCAGAATGATACGGAGCACCCTCTGAAAATCCGCACGAGCTCTAAACATTAGACAAATTGATATTAGCTTTTCCAAGCAACTCTAATTTACATCTTCATTCCCTTATTAACTTTCTCCTTTGGGGGAGAACGCGCGATGGAGAACTGTGCATCTTATATTATTTCCTCATTATTGCTTATCATGCTGTAGTGGAACTCATGCAGTTCTGTCAGATGTTAATCTGAATCCTGGCCAAGTTAATTTGAATAACGAATCGCAACCAACGTGCTCAACATATCTCATTCGAACTATGGATTATTGTCGTATGTCTACATATTTGCCAGTTTCTGATTTTGAAGAATCCGTGTTCGTCGGTTACTCCCTATAACTTCATATATTTTTAAAGAAATGACTCTGAGTTCCAGACTATTTTTAATTTTGAGAATCGTTGAATTTTCTCTTTTAGAAAAGACTCCTTTTACCTTCTCAAAATGTTGATATAATAGTAATAATTATGCTGGAACTGATGACTGGAAATATGACAGTAGTAAGAACTATCATAAGGATTAGTGTACAGAGAACTATCATAAGGATTAGTGTACAGAGAACTATCATAAGGATTAGTGTACAGAGAACTAGCATAAGGATTAGTGTACAGAGAACTAGCATAAGGATTAGTGTACAGAGAACTAGCACAACGATTAGCGTACAAAGAACTCGCATAAGGATTAGTGTACAAAGAACTCGAATAAAGATTACTGTACAAATAACTCGAATAAAGATTACTGTACAAAGAACTCGAATAAAGATTACTGTACAAAGAACTCGCATAAGGATTACTGTACAAAGAACTAGCATAAGGATTACTGTACAAAGAACTAGCATAAGGATTACTGTACAAAGAACTAGCATAAGGATTACTGTACAAAGAACTAGCATAAGGATTACTGTAACATCGAAGCGATCATATCGATGGTAGTTACTGATATCACATGAATATTAAGCAATTTAAAAACTTTAAAATTTCCAAAAATAGAAAGAGGATTAAGAGATAGTCATGCTGGAGATTGTTAGCGTTTCCTTCTCCCTCCTCTAATAACTTTTATGCTTTCAGTCCCATCCAAAACAAGTTAATAGTACATGAGGTGGTGGGAGTTCCTTAAAGGTATACTGTTTTTATTTTCATCCGCCATTTTGAAACAAGATGGTTGCCAATCAAATTATAAGCGTGCTTACAACGCATGCGTTTAGAGTCTGGTATAAACCAAATAAATATTGTTAGAGGATTCGTGGGAATTATTATGGAGTTGTTTTCATCTCGATATATCCCATCACCCCAAAAAACAGGATTAAAATCGATTCCAGTATTCCCTGGATTGAAAAGAGGAACGTAGCTCCATTGTTTCCACTATTTCAAGTTGAACAATTTAGCAATAAAGTTACAATCAGAGAAATCGGGCGCGTGATGATGCAGAAATATTAGAGTTTTAGACTGATATCTAGGTTAGAGTAAAAGCTCTAACCGAACACAATATTAAATGATGTGAATTGGAATTAAGAAAAGAAAATCAAGTTCATAAAATATGCAGAAGGAATTCAAGTAGTAGTAACAGACTTCCATTTCTGCTACACTGCCTCTGAAAACAGTTCACCGAGAATGGGTTAAGTATTCTTTTTACGTGTCTGTAAACGCACGGATTTTGCTTTCAGGCTCTCTAAATATACACGAAAACGAAATAAAAGCAGGTTGTCAACATCCACTGCCTCTGTTACAATTTATTGCCGATACCGGTTCTAATGAGCTAACAATATTTCCACATCCGGCGATTAGAAACGACGTCTGCGTAGCGAATTCTTGCACAGTAACTTCCGGTCACGCGCGCATCGTTTCCGGTGCCTGTCTATCAGCTGCGGACGTGGATACACAATATTGATGTCTGCTGCAGGTTTCGGTGAATAAACCTAACGAACTGTCGTCTTTTAACAAAAATATAACACGCAGGTAGACGCGAGCTCCATCTAGTGCCTAGAATACGGCCAAACGATAACGGTTTTCAGCTGGAAGTTTAGGAAACCATGGGGTATAGTGTCCTAAGGTTAATACCATAAATACATTATGTATTGAAATGATTTCCAAAGAGTAGGAAAGGGAAATAATGTATGTATTTCTAAAAGAAACTATTAATATAAGACACATGGTGGTAAGTGTGACAGCCGTTCTCCTTTCAGAAACTCCAGTGAAAATGCGCGGCAGGAAGTTTTTACTCGTACAAAAATGAGACTGAAGTACCAATGAACTACATAAAGAGTTCAAATTTTAAAGTAATTCTGAGCATTCGGTGGTCAAAAAATATCCGTAAGTACAGTATAAGCCTGACAATGAATTATGGGACCAGAAAATTCTTTTATTTTACAAAATACATAAAACGGTATTCTGTAAAATTACACTTCATTTTTTGTTCTGATAAAACATGTGCCACCGACATCTGTTTGCGTCAAGTGGTTTTCAATGTTATTTGACCCTCTATGACCCGCAGTACGTAGTGCTCTATACTTATTGCAAAACATCTCTTAGCGTGTAGCGTTTTTCTGGATAAACAGGTGCTTCTGCAAGTCAGGTTTAAGTTCACTCTTAGTGGAATTTTAGCACCGTCTTTACTGATGAATCTATATAAATTGTATAAAATTAATTTGTAGAAATAATAATACACAGTCCAATCTAAATAAATCATGAATCCAATATCCAGATGATGATAAGTATGCTGCGTCTAAACATGTCCTTGTTCCTGCCTCTAAACATGCAATTACTATAAAATTCAAAATAATATAAAACGGTAGTAATAATTTTATTTTTCCTTCCTTTAAGAATATTTTGATGATTTTTTTCCTTTTTTTATAAATTGCAATATTTTAAATAAATTTTAGGTGTTTAAGGCATAAGGTTTTGCCTTTTATTTTATTTGTATACCATTAGAAAAGTCCAATAATTACAAATAATATTAAAATATTGCTTGAGCGACATATGTAAGATTAATATTAATAGGCAACATTGCATAAAACAGAATATAACATCTCTGAACTTTCTCTTAACACATGTCCATCCTTAAATACTTTAAAAGTTTTGAAGGGACTAAAGGTATGATGTACGTTTGTGAATGAGAGATCTACACTATAGGGAGGACGTTTGAGGACCTCACCAAAATCTGTCAGCACTGTTCTACAACTATCCCCATACCGGTTCTAACGAGCTAGTAGTTTTTAATATGCAGGACATCAACACCGGATTGCACCACATTCGCATTAGATACCAGTTTTCCTACACAAAATTTTCCATCGACGCAATCACTGCATCATCGATGGGCTCATCAGATTGTTCAGAAAGTAACAAGTCCAAGTTGGACTGATGGCCATAAATCCACCACTTTAGCCACTTATAAACCACTGCTTGCCTCAGCTAGTGTAACCTGTAAACAACTTGCATGTGACCATTTTCCTAAGCAATGACCACGGCCCTAAGAACCTCAATTTAATTTACTCATGCGGACAATCCTTTATAAACCTGCCCACCTCTTTATCTCCACCATTCGTCTTATATTCGTCGAATGATTTAAAAAAAAATTGCGAAGCCTGTTTCATTTGGACCCTCATGATATTAAATCGCACACAAACTAGCAACGCTGCAGGGATTATTGCATGCTCGAAAGGAGAGGGCGGGACGAGAGTGCAAACCCTTTTAGTTCGAGAATATGAGCGGGAAGCTCTAGGCGCTCTGAGAAATCGAGGAGAAAGCGGCAGGAATAACATTAAGCTCCTTGTAGAGACGCTGAGAATGCGAACTTAAATGCAATTGAAACTGGAAAGGTGAAACTAGCGAATGTTTTGAAGGAATACCCTCCCACAAAAATCAATTGGAAGACTATGATGCCGATCTGCTTTGAGCACAATATCTCAATACCGTATTTACACAAGTATTGAGGCATAATGGGCTACACCAAAGAACCCCGGGCAAACTTGAATCAGTAACTACTGGAGATACGAAGAAGAACACAAACACCACGATAGTCTTTCGTCTCGTTTTATATTGAAAGCGACTGCACGTTAAAGACCACACAGTGTAATATTGCTGTTAAACAGAAACATATAAATCAAATTCAAAATATCTTAATTTTTTTCCTTAGATACATTTCAGATGACCACCAAAGCAGATAACACCAACGATAATCTTGAAGCATTTTTTCCCTTAAATAATCCTTTATAGATGGGACAGGCTCATTTCCATTTTTAGCTATTTAAGTTTTATTTTGAATTTATCTTTGAATTTTTTAAACTTTGGGAAAAGGATAATCTCTCATTTTTAGTACCATCTATTCACGCTCAGCACATGCAACCGAGAAAACAGTGTTGCTGGTAATCGCTTTTACTGGTGAGAATTGCACACGCAGTACAGATAACAAACCACTAAATGGGGCTTAGAGTTTCCGTCTTACCACGTTAACTACTATGAATTAATACGATGACGCTCGTGGTAAATGGAACTCTTTCAGCCAACCATACGGTTTCTGTCTTTCCAGGACTGATTAGAATTTACGCCAATTCAATTAAGGCCATAAGGCATCAAGTACATATGTGAGTATTCTCTGGTAGGTTCGTTGTCTCCTGGGATAATAAACCCGAATTTCCAGAAGTAAAAACAGTCCTCGCCTCAGATTTCCCAATTCAGCCAGGGTTCGAAGAAAAAAAACCATAAAAGTTCTTGTTACAAACGAAAGTATTTCTCAATTTCTGCAACGGAAATCTGATCCTGAGCTTTTTCGAATGGTGTGAGGGAGCAGCGAAGCTACACAGAGATAAGTGCAAGGGTGTTTTTCATAAACATGTTCTATATACATATTCTACAATGTACAGGGGGTTTCAAAATATGTGGCCACACTTTCAGGATCGATTCTGGATAACGTTCGCGGGTATAACTTTTTTTTTTAGGCGCGTTGGATTTTTAATTCAGTTTTCACTTTCTGTGATTGATAGCAGTGAAAAGAAAATAACTAATTAGCTCGTTGCCAGTTAATTACTAATTAATTACTGATAATATATAAAAATAATGGCTTTCACTTAACTGCACACGAATACGTAGACACATGCTACTAAAATGTTAATTCTTACTACGTACGTTTTCTTATTTCTTATTCTTATTTATGTTTTATCCTTTAATTTTTAGCCACTGTCACCATCCAGATCTTTGTTTGTACATACGATCTGTCACCATCCAGAATAGGACACGTGTTTATGTAAATGTAAGATTTTTTTCACTGTTTTCATGACCGGAATCGATCCTGAATGTACGGACCACATGTTGCTGGCGGTTATTATTTTGACAGGAAGGTTTCTTCTTTTTAGAATGTTGGCCAAAGTTGAGCTAAAAAAACAGCAGAACATCTTATGAATATGGTATGGGTACACAGTATATATATATATTGGTGATGGGCTTTTAAAATAAGGGAATCATGATAGTTATAAGCAGATGTCATCCGAACATTTCATCACTTTTAAATAACTGAGGAAATAGTCCAATTTCCTGGTGGTAGCTTGTCATTATTAAAGCATGACACCAGAATACGTTACGACTCTGGCTTTCCTTGTTCAATTCACTTTTTGTTCACTGAAGGCGACTTATGCCAGATCATGAAGCAATCTTGCGAATCTGTCTTACATGGAATATAAGGAACTCATCATCTACAGGTAGTTTCCATCTATATGTCGATGGAACTATGATGTTTTGTTTGTTGCGTTTTCATCAGCATACATTTTCGATGCTCTCTCTCTCTCTCTGTGCGGATAAGAGCACAGCTCCGTTACGAGCGGAAGTAAGCAGCTAAATCTACAAATGATAGCCGCATCATTTCTCAATACATTTGGAAACATCCACGGTACTTGATCGTTAAAATCGCATCTGCAGTTGAAGGCGGTGGGATGTAGGACCACTAAGATGAATGGAGCTAATAGAACAACGTCCCGGTGATATTGAAACGATAAATAATAGAAAATATTCGAAAAAGCATGATGTAATAGGAAGAAGCAAGCTATTGTCGTGTTATTTGTGATTCGGAAAGAATTTATCTCCGTCCGCCGTCCCTTATTTCCTTATCACTTAGCGCATAGCTGCCACACTCTCCGTGTGCAAACTGTTAATCTTGAAATGGAAGTTACTCTTGGATATCCCTGCACGGTTTTATTGCTTTACTCCTCCCACATCCTTCTCAGTGTGATGTGTGACATTTAAAATATAAACAGCTAAAACCAAGTACTGCGAGAAATACGTGAAATCTTCCAGCTTCCTCAATGAATAAGATTAATACGATTACTTTTAAACCATTTTGGTATTTGTTTGCATTTTCGACTTATTTTTAAATTATTACACTGGCTGTTAAGTTTTAAGCAAACAAAAAGGGACGCACTTTCTCTTTCTCAAAAAGGCATCCATGGAGTAGCATTGTTCCAACTGAAATTATTCGATTTCCTGACATTGAGTTTGTAATCCTACGCGTTATATGGAAATAATTGAAAACACTTAGAAACAGGTAACTGTCAGCAAATACACACACAGCAATCGCATGATTCATTTCCGAATTTATTTTTGTTTAACATTCATATAAAACAGGTAAAGGTAAGTGAGGGGAAAGATGCAACTTTTAGGGAGTTTCTTATTTACTTATTTGCCTTTGGAAGTAGAGAAGCTCTGGCCCCCACAATAAAATAATCCATTTCCTTTTTTTGTTCATCAAAATTATAGTAAATGCGTTGTCTGACATGAGACAACCTAAAAAATACAAAACATATTCCCGATATGTATGGGAAAGATGCAATACGCCATAAGAGGGAAGTCTGTGCTAATTATTTAATATATGGTAATTTATGTATTTAATAAAATTATGTAATATAATTTTTGCACCTTCAGAAATAAACTAAGAAAAAGAACCCCTACGCCTGGGAAATCATTTTATAATAATCAAATACAAACACGTCTACTTTGGACTGAACAGTAAAAAGTTTCAATTTAGTCTTATACACGCTCAATTTCAATCTCGATTTGATAACTTCAAACAGTAAACATCTCAATCATAACACAAACAGCAACTACTTATGGATCCACTTTCTACACTTTATGCATATTACATTTTGGACATTCTCCGAGTAATAATATCCCCTATAGGGCGCAAAAATTAATCATCGTTTAGAATTGGATATCAACTTGAATCGCTTCTGTCATTATTCTGTTTTTAATTTCTTTGCACAACATCAGTAGCCATTTAATATCGTGTAGTTTGTTTGCGGATCAGGATGAGGTTTCATAAAAAACCAGCATATCATATCCTGCTAGGCTTGGCATTACTATTTAGAGGATGACCAATGCCATTTTCTTCAGAAAAATTGTCAGCCAAGAATTGCAATGCTCTAAACGTTACTAGAAATCCAAATTTCTCAGCGTGATAAAGGCACCAAGGTCATGATACTAGTTAGGAATGTTAAGTAAAGTGACCTTTCTTTCTTTAATTCTTTCTTAAACCTTTCTTTAAGTGAATAAAAATTAGTTTACTATATAAAGAACTAATTTTTCTTCACTTAAAATTCTTAAATGGTCTTATTATCCTTTTTCTTCAGTTTAATTTGTCGTTTAAGAGTCATGTACGGTATGTCCTATTATTTCATACATTCCACCCACTTAATTTTTTGAAATCTATATCCTGTGATGTATTATATAGTTTTTCTAACAGCCGTGGTCAGTTGGTCTATAAGATCGTGGCCTAAACTCTGGTGATAGAGATATATGTTTCAAAAACTGTAAATATCGCCTAACACATTTAAAAATAAATATAGAGGAAGATGTAACTCGCTGTTCTTTTAAAATTTTGAGGGAAGGGCCTGATTTCGAATCTTATCCAGATTCGGAATTTTTAAGAGTTTTTTTTTTTAACTTGAATTTAGGAAATATTCGCATAGCGTTTATTCATTTTAAAGCAGGCTGCGTCCGTAGCCTAGTGGTCAGTTGTGGTAGTGCAGTAGCCGTGGTCGGCTGGTCTGCTCTTTGAGCAGATCGGGGTTCAAGCCCCTCATTGCTAAATACGGTCAATCTGGAAACTTGCTGGACCAGAATGGCAGATTATGGTCCATTTCCCTCAGCATGAATCGTTGTGGAGGCTTCCATCCTGCAGTGGATTGACCGACCACAAAATGCAAAACGTTTACAGAAAGGGACAATCTAATGACATCGCAGCCTTAGCTACTTAGCGCAAATATTATACAAACATTAATTTTAATGTTGCTTGCTTTGTTTCCATTTGTCAGATGGAGACCAAGAAAAATCTATTTTAACTCACTTATTTTAATTACACTAGCTCTTTGATATTATTAAAACAAGATATCTACACCACGTTTAGTCGGAGTTCCCGCTCTCTTTCACGTATACTTATCGTATAAATCACGGTATTTCATATCTAGAAAATACAATGCATTCTTCTAAGGGTTTATCCTCTGTAGTATCTTTCTTAAGAAACAAAATAGGTAAGTTTATTTAAACAATATCAAGTCATAACAGGAATTTGCTTAGAAAGAGGAAAAATTATCTCATCACTTGTGAAAATGTATGTAAATACTTTAGATACTCCTTTCGAACTCGAATACGCACGCATATCTTTTCTGCTCAAAAGTAAAAAGTACTTTTGACTCTTCAATCGATCGCTTCAAAAGGCAAAATTTATTGAATAATTTTACAATTTCTTTGAGAAGCGATCCGCCTTTAGTTGGACTAAATTCTATCTCCTCTATTTCGACAACGAACACAAAAATATATCTAAATCTTCTGATGAAACGAGATGCAATTTCATTGCGAGAAACGTCAGCTTGAAGGGTTGCTTCGTTATCAACGTCAAAGCAGAATCGCGATGGTATTTCTTTAGAGATAAATCGAAGGAGAAAGTTTCAAACCGAAAATATTCAGTCTATGACAGAGATCCTTTATAATTAATATTTATAGCTGAAAATACAACGTTTATGGATGGAAGTCGATTTCAAATTACAATTCGAATTTCACTCTACACCTTGATTAAATAAAACTCCAATTTGGAATGCTAAATAGATTTAAATGATCAACGTATGATCTCCATTTGGTTGGGAGAAATAACCACATATATATCGATTAAAGCCCGCTTCATAAGATATTTCTGAACCTGCTACAACCAGCTTGATACCCAATGCTTCCTCCATTTAAGAGAAAACGATATCTGTTTGAAGAAAACATAGAGAACAGAGTATAAAATGCGTTACTTCCAGCCATGCTCGTTCTGCTTATTTTCAAATCTATCCTGGTTATTTTCATTGTAATTCAAACCATTTGCTTTTAAACTCACACTCGATATATATGCACAAAAGAGAAACAACAAGTTCTGTAAAGGGGGAAGGGAAACCCGATGGAACTGAGAAAACTAAAATTGAAGCGGAAGGAGTGAGTCAGACGAAATTTAAAAGCATTTAGGAGGGTGTGGTTATAGGAGATGATATTATTACATTGTCAGAATCCCAACGCTTAGATGTAGTGCGGACAAAACCAAGCCAGACAAAGTGCTCAGTCAGCGACTATTTGATCTAATAAAGGGACCAGAGTGTACAGGCTACATGTAGAAGATCTAGAAGAAAAGGTGACTTCTACTGTCAAGAAAGTCCACCGCACAAGGCAAAAACTTTCTTCATGTGATACTTGACATTTGACAACACAGGATTAAACGATTATGACAATACGCTAGCAAAGACTGAATTACTGTAGTCAGAAACTAAATTTCCTTCTTTTGATGCCAGTGACGTCACACGTGCCATCCTGGAATAAATATATTTTCATTCACAATATATGGATATTAAAACGATCATAATCTTCTTAAAAATTATTAGTTACAATGATTTTCGTACATTGCACATTTAATGCTCAATGCTTGTTGGAATGAACCGACAAGAACGTATACCTGTCTAACTAACTGCCCTTAATTATTGGCAAGGTACCAGATACGAGGTTACAAACTACGCCAAATATAGCTGCTGTCAATCAAAGTTTCTTTTTGCGTCATTACGTATGCAGACGTTTGTAGTGCTTATAGGTTCCATGAATGAATGAAACAAGATGATGTCATCTTGATTAACGATCTAAAACCAGGATATAGGTCTCACCACCTGATGCTCTTAGAAGGCCGGTTTCAAGGCTATCCTAAAGAATCCTCATTAATTAAGATTTCCATAAATGATATGTTAGCTTGTCACGAAGTAAATACCCAGAGCACATTGCGCAATTTAAAACTAAGAATATCTTTCAAAAGCGGGAGAATATTTGTTTTTTGATAATATAAGGAAAGTTGAGCAATTGCACATACCAATTACCACATAGCTTTCTAAACGAAGATGGGTTCACTGTCTTTTTCAGACATCAAAAAACTGTTTATTTCTGAAGTAATTCTAATTAGAATCACAGATGAAGAATACCTTAGAGTAGATCAGAAAATATCGCATTATCATACATACTTTTAATCATGTGCTTTTTTTTTCAGACGCGTTCGCATATACACTGAATTATGACCATAAACCTAATAAGGTGTTGGCCCACAGTTCTCACGAACATCCTACAACTGTTCAATTTAATTCAGGTTAGGCGAATTTGGCGACAATTGAGAGGGATGATATCTTCACTGTGTTCTTCAAACCACTTGTACAGTGCGGGCTCTATGACACGGCTCATTATCGGCTTGGGAGATATCCCTTTCTGTCCGGAAAAAAAATGCAACATGGCAGGGTTGACATGGTCTCCTAAGAGCTGCCGATAGACTTCACTAGCGAAATGTTCGTCCATACGCACCAGAAATTCTAGTTCTTGCCAGCAAAACATGCCCATATTAAGCAACCATCTTCGCCTGCCTGAATAGGGCAACATGCACGATGGGTTTATTGACTCGTGTTGCTTGCGTCCGTCGGTACGTTGCACCAGGTATTTGAACTCATCCGACCAGCACAGTCATTTCCAGTCCTCCAGTGTCTAATCAGCTTGTTGACACCACAACATTCACCGTAGACAATGATCAGAGGTGAGGAGAGGGTGTTTCTTGAATTGTCTGCTGTGGAACTCCATAGGTTTGAGTGTGGGGCGTCGTGAATTGAGATATTATTCTTGCATTTCCCACATTGTATTACAATGTCAACTCTCGTACAGTGACCTGCCGTTGAGCTTGTACAGCAAGCTGCTGTTGTTGTTGTTATTTGGTTTTTAGGAGCATTAGCAACCAAGGCCATATTGCTCCTGGGATATGCGGTAGTCATTCCCTGACCTTTCCGCATCTTCCGTATTTGGTGGTCACGGGCTCGAACCCCGGTCTAATCAAGAAGCGTGTGCTACGCACTGCTGCTCCTGCCCACCTGGCTACGGAGGCGCCACAGCAAGCTGCACCCGTCGATTACCATGAACATCCATGGGTAATCCTTTATAATTCTGTTGGAAGCAGGTGGTTTTATCCATTCGACACCATTCTTTGTACAACTTAACCACAATGGATCATGAGAAACTGACAAGACGTATCGTTTTTTGATATGGAAACACCCGACGCACGAGCTCCCACAATCATGCCCTTTTAGAACACCATTATATCTTTACTGATTTCCATAGTTACTACTTCATAACTTTGAGTTGTATGACCAGATGCAAATTACCACCGCTCTAGCGTACGAAGCTGTTCGGCTTTATTATAAATAGACGAGAGCTGCGGGGCATAGTCCATTACGGATGAGGTGGTCAGTGATTACTGAGTATATGCTAAGTGCCTATTAACTTCACCATGTCTGCCAAATAGAAATGGAAATCTAAGAATATTCATTTTCTCCACAATCTGTATGGAAAAAAAAAAAAAAAATTCCGAGATTAAATGTAGTTTTAATGCAGTATCATTAGCTTTAGACAATCCGTGCACGCTTCCTGTACATGAATTTGCTTATATAATATCGGTGTAGATATTATATTTTACCCATAGTTTACCCATAAATTTGAACTACGCGAGTAGTGTAAAAGGCATCGTTTTAATTTTATCTCATATTGTGGCTGCCTTCTTAACGAGATACCAGGTATTGCACTACTTTGAATAAGTAACGCTTCTCTAAGACTACTGTTATTTATTTTCAGAGGATACCACCACCCAGATGGTCGTTTCGAAGCTATTGGGCTTCATCATCAGTGGGCAGACCCACAATATGAGATACAATTAAAACGATGCCTTTTACACTACTTACGTAGTTCAAATTTATGGGTTAACTTTGGTGTATCTACACCGATATTGTACAGTTAATTACCAAAACCTATAAGGATTATGCTTTGTGCATTTCGTTTTCAAATGAAATTGCTTGTAAAGAGATACACTACCTATCATTAATATCCGGAATATAAATTTAATATACATACAATACCTATTATTAATATCCGGACACCTTTAGACAAAAAAAGAGCTTTTATGACGACCTTCAATCTTCGCGGCATACTCTCAACCAGCTTTTTATAAATGTCAGGTGATATGTTCCTCCACTCGGCCTTGTTCTTTGGGAAATCTCAACGTGCTCGTACCCGATGATCCAAAACATCACAAAGATGCTCGATAGGGTTTAGATCAATGCTCTGGGCTGACCAATCCAACTTTTCCACACCCATGTCCTCAAACCACTCTGTTACTCCCCGAGCAGTATGACATGGCGCGTTGTCTTGCTGATACAGGTATGGGCCTTCCCCGAAGTATTGCCATAACGTTGGAAGTGCATAATTGTCCGGGCTGTCCTGGTATTGGCACAGCATTCATGTCGATAACGACTAATGGGCCCAAGCCAAACCGTGAAAGGAGCCCCATACCATGACATTGCATCCACCAAATTTCCTTGTTGGGAGGATACAATCAGGAAGGAACTGTTTCCCTGGCATTTGTCAAACGTAGAAATGACTATCAGACTGGTAGAGTGTGAACCTCGACTAGTCTGTCCATAGGACTGTTTTCCACTGCTCTACAGTCCAGGATTCGCGCTCCTTACACCATGTTAATCGGCATCTAGCATTTGTTGAGGTGATCAATTCTGTCGAACTGTTGAGGAAATTTTGTTGAACGTGTCATCTTGCATATCACTTTTGCAATTGTCTGTTCGAAGCCCAGTGTGAATATTTATAGCAGGTTCTGTGACGTGTTACATGCATAGGACCTGTTTCCCCATCCATGGAGGGGCGTCCGTATATTAATGGTAGGGCAGTGTATATGCAGAGAGGATAGAGACGTAAAATGTATACGGGAGAAAAGTAATAAATATTATACAGTTGTAATTAAACTAAATGCATACGTTTAGAGAAGGAAAAACTAAGAATTTTATTAAGTGCACTGTAATCTTAAGTTTACAATCTTAAGGTTAGAATCTTAAGAATTAGATGATTAGGAACTAACTATATTTACTTTTCACAAGTCAATCACAGAAAATTAAACAAAAAAGCATTTAATTCAAGAAAAATATCGAACGCACCTGAAATGTAACACTGCGTGCATTAACTATTTTTTTTAAATCTTATGATTCTTTCCCTAAGATTAAGATTATTTATTTTTTTTTATTTTATCATTATTATTATTTTTTTTTGGTAGTTGTTGGCGCATAGGCTTCTGTGGCCATAATGCACCTCCCAAGGTTTTTGCAGTACTTTGATCCAAGCCCTAGGCGGGAATCAAACCCGCGACCTTTGGGTTGCCAGGCAGGCACTTTACCCACCCGGCTAGCCCGGCCGGCATTTAAGATTATTAATTTTAATACTGAGATTAATAATCTTAGTGAAAGATTAAGATTAATTATGGTATGGTGCATGTGAAATACTAAAGCTAATATTATGGTATGATGTGTGTTCCCGGATTTCTTCTAGTATTAGGAACTCCGTTCTACAGTTACTACAGTTTTGGTAGAAAATGAGAAAAAAAAAAACTATCATATACGAGGAAAGTTGTTTTCTTCTAAAACTAGAACGATATTTATTATTTATTTAATATATATTTTTTTCTTCTTTACAGAGATGGCGTACTTACAGGAAAATCGGACTGAGAAAAAGGAAGGCAATGATCCCCCTCCTCCAGACCAGAAAGCATTGTAGGAGTTCTGGGGCAACCTGTGGAGCAAGGAAGAAAGCCCTAATGACGAAGTACCATTGACGCTGCAGTTATGGAGCAAGGAAGAAAGCCCTAATGACGAAGTACCATTGACGCTGCAGTTATGGAGCAAGCCAACAAGAAGCGCCACAACCTGTACACTGCCTACATCGACTATCACCAGGCCTTCGGCTAGGTGCCTCATAACTAGCTGATAGACACTGAAGATTTACAAAGTCACCCCAATATTGACACGCACTTCTTAGAAGCAATCAGGGCGAAATGGACGACCACCATCAAGGTCAAGAACATCACGACCAGACCAATCTCTTCAGAAGAGGAATCTTCCAGCGAGCTGCACTGAGCTGAATATGGTTCTGCCTAGCACTCAACTCAGTGTCCATCATGCGCAATAATATATACTAAAAGAAGGGAGGAAGAGCCCTCTCTCTCTCCTGATGTACGTGGATGACATCAAATTCTATGCGACAATGGAGAATCAACTCCAACAGCTACTCCTCATCACGGAAGAGTTCAGTAGTGATATTAGAATGCAATTTGGCCTAAACAATAGAAGACCCATAGACAATACAAGACCCATAGACCCATCTAGAAAATCCAATCAGCCGAAACTACCAGCAGAAGACTGATGAAGAGATTGAAGCCATAACAGGAGGAGAGACCTACAAATAGCTGGGGATGAAGCAGATTCAATAGTTATAATAAAAGTATCTCAAGGCCCACCTTGAGAGAACTCAATGGTAGACACTAAAATGCCCTCCGTCTAGACTACAAGACCAGGTAATAAACACCAGAAACTACAGGAAATACATTGCCAAGGACCCGGGACTGACGAATAACACATGTCGACGATGCAACCTGTCTCCAGACACAATCCAGCACATCACCGCAGGATGTAGGGTGATCACACCAGACGGGGGGTACACTCATATGTTCAGCTAAGTGGCCACGATAATACATCAGAAGCTAGCGCAATAAATACATTACTAACGCAAAAATACAAAAATAAGGTAACCCCGTTGAAACAAAAAGAACAGGGAAGTTTCTTAAATGCAGAGATTCGTTGACAGAAATAAAACAGATTTAATATAAATATTTTATATAAAAAAAAGGAAATCCTTCGGACAGAACTTCTACAGATCCGTTTTGTGGAAATATCGACACCGGCAATTTGATTACTTTCGGTTCTCTCGCGTGCCAAGAGAAACTTTTATGAAAGCCATTTGATCTTTTATATATATAACAAAAAGGAGGTCGTGTTATAGTAGTTGTTAATAATTCTGAAGTTGGCAAAGTTAATATGAAGAAACGAAGATGTTCCATCATTCCATTCTCAGGAAGAATACAAAAGACAGCTGCTTTTTATTCTTTAGATTTAAATTAAGGGTACAAAAGGTCAGTTTAATATTCTTTAAAAAAGTAACATGGCTTTTTTTTTTCAAATGCATCAAGTTACAAGTTTAATTTTATCTTCCTTCGCAGGGTTTACTAACTTAATATCTGGAGACAGTGGTAGTTAGTTTTGACATTTCCATCGGGGACAGAACGACATCGATACACTACCTACGCTCGAAGATTAAACGTTACTGTGTCATTTACGGTGACTTCTGAGAGAACTGTTTCTAATATATAGCTGATTGTTCCTGCAGAGGTCACCATAAATCAGATCGCATCATGCCTGCTTCTTACATGATGGCAGCAGGGGGAAAAAAAGCAGATCGAAAGGCCCGAAGACCTGCCTAATACTTCTTAGACTAGAAGGGAACAAATCTTTCAAAATGGCCATTGAGATAGCTAAAACTATTCGGTTATGTCCGCATTAGAAAATTCAATTATTCTCAATAAAACAATCTAAAATATCGAGTCTAATACCCATTACTTTATCCATTTCAAAACAACAACAGAATACTTTTAAAATGATGGCTGCTTTATAGTTAACTAACACAATATTAATGTTCATTTCTTTTTCTTTATAAATGTCTTAATAAATAAAGGAAAGGGGCAGAAAAAATTTACGTATGAATGGAGAAACGCAACGTAATGTTTTTAAGAAAATGTGTTTATTACGAATTTAGTTTTTATTGGATAAACACGCTAATATTCAAGTGCTGAATATCACTCACGAGGCAATTATATTATGAAAAGAGCCTGTCATACATCACTGGTATAAGTTTCTTCCATCAACATGTTATTCTCTACGGGAACACAATACCTAAGCGCCTATGAACTGGCTTCTCAATTTATCCTCTGCCTGGATCACTGCTGAAAACCCCGGACTTCCTGAAAACTGTATATAAGAGTAAATCCTCTTGCTGTTGATGGGAATGCTCCAAATTTAGACTGCAGCAGTTCACAACTCTGAGAGGCAGAGCAGTCTGACACACAAGCTCCAGGAACACCCATATGCATGTAAATGGCAGTGTCATTTATGAATCGTGCACATCATATGCTAGCCGAAAGTATATCAAGCTACCGGGCCTCCCACTTGAAGTTAGGATGGCAGGAGAGGTTTATTTTACTCCTAAACCTGTGACATTCTACACTCAACGCTCCTTGTTCTCCACTTGCTACTGCTATTGCTTTATCAAGTAAAGTAAAACAGCTTTTGTTGGTTTACTTTAATAAGGACATGCAGAAAGGCCACAGAAAACATTAATTTGCAGTTTAAATTAAATCGCTTTGTAATTAATTACGAATTCACAATAAAGCGTGGTATGTCTTGTACCAAATATAATAAACGTCCTCTTTGATCTATACTAAAGATCGCAATGGTTATTGCAACGAAAATATTAAAATCTTTTCGCAAGTTGTTAATTTTTAAACCATCTTTTTTTTTTAAATTAAAACAATCCCTTATACGACCAGAAGTTTTACTCTTGTATATTCCCATTATTGACAACTCCGGTGATAATTTAAGAATACTGTATATGAATGACCCAGTTTAAGACATAGATCTTCAAATGAACAATTTCTGGTTGTAGTAATGACATCCAAGTCTTTCAAAATATTTCTTTTACTTCGGAGTGATTTATGACACAGGAAACGTTTAGATGACATATGCGAATGGGTTCCTCAGAAGATTATGATCACTAATATATACAGCATATATGTATATATAAAGCCAGCAGTCCCTCTCATTGAACCTGTTCATCCCTTCTAAAATTTTGTATAGTTCTTCCTTGAATTTATTCAAACTGCCCACCTCAACAACACCAACGGAAGTTTGTAGTTTGTTCCAATAATCGATTACCCGCTGGCTGAATGCAAATTTCTGCACATTTACCTTGAAACTATCCTTCCTCAGTTCGAAGTTATGCCTTGTCATGTGTGTAGTCTGAGCAAGAAGAAAGATTCTATCAGCATTGAGCTTATTCAATCCGTTCAAAGCCTTAAACACCCTAATGAGATCTCCTCGCAGGTGCCTAGTCTCGGGCAAGTTTGCAGAACTGAAGACTTTCCCGGTAAGAGTACCCTTCTGATCCCCCTCACTAAAATCTCGGTGTTCTTCCCTTCATCTGTTCAACAGATCCAAGTCCTTCCTAAAATGAGGCCTCCAGACCTGTATGCAGTGCTTAAGGAGCGGGCACACCAATTCCTTATACAAGAGGATAATTATCTCCTGTATATCGTTTGACAGAACCTCATAAACTGCCCTTTCAGCCTGTCTGCACTGCTCGGAGAACATCTTATCTAACTGCACAATTACCGCAGATTATTTTCATTCTCCATTCCCCACAGTGTAGTACCACACAGCTGCTACATTAATCTCGGATTATTGCTCTCCATATGAAGTACCTTGCATTTCGTGTAGCAATAATATACCAGGATTACTATAATATATACAAGACGAAATGGATTACTCTGATATATAAAAGACGAAATGGTTCCAGCAATTATTTCCACAAACTGGTTAGCATAGTTGGTTCCATTCAACTGCTAACAAACAATGCTCGATATCTCATAGGGGACCTTTCTGTAGTTATGTAAACAAGATCTCGTAGTGTTCTTTGAGTGATTCCAGTTAGTTCTCCTGATAAGGGCACTGCATTTGAAGCTTGTTATGAACATTTTGATTCTGTGCATTTGCTGTGTTAATGGAGGTTTATTCAAATTGAGAAATGGCAGACATGCATCTCATGTATGGACTTTCTAGATGCAATACAGCCGAGGCAAGACGTCTGTATGCAGTAAGCTTCCCTAATCGTCATGTGCCAAACAGAACTTCGAGAGAATACATGAATGCCTTGCGGAGACTCGTTCATTTCATTCAAATGTAATTCACATATGTAAATTATATGTGAATATAATTTACATATGTGTGAAGGAAGAAACTTGGTAGATACTTTTGGTGTTAGGGAAAACTTATCTGAAGTTGTTTTACCATTCACTGGTATTACATGGTAATTATGTTGGAATAGTTGGTCAACAGAAAGATCGCTGCTAAGAAGTAGATCTGTCAGTCAAAGTAGCTAATCAGCACTAAAACAGTTGGTTCGAAAGAACAGGTCCTTAATCACGTCGAAGAAATGATGGAGACAGAACCCGAAGGACAGCAGCAGAAGAGAACGTGGGACATATAACTGCATAGAGAATTTTACAGGACCAAAAGCTTTATTATTCATATTAGAGTACAAGAACTTACCGAAGCAGACTTCTCGCCACGAGACGTTTTTATTCTTGGTTTCTGCAGATGTGTGATGGTCAACAGCATTTTCTATCTGCTATATTGTTTACTAATGAAGCTGGATTTATTAGGGATGGCATGATCAATTTTCACAACGCTCATCGATGGGATGAAGAAAATCTCCAAGCCATTGTTCAACCAAGACAACAGCAACATTTCAATATGAATGTATGGGCAGGAATAATTGGCGACAATATAATTGGGGACAATTTAATCGAGCCTGTTGTTCTGCCTGGGTTATTAACAGAAGCATCCAACTGCAATTTTTTTAGCAGCATCTGGGAGCAGTTACACTTGATATCATTCTTCGCAGGTGGTTTATGCACAATAGTGCTCAGTGTGCTCGTGTTGCAGCCAGTTGCTGGAACACGAAAATGGCTGCAATTCGGAAACAAGGCGAAATCAGACCAATCATTACATGAACTTTGTTTTTAGGTCCTAAATCTACCCCTGAAGTGCGATGGATGTAAGGATCTAAATGGGTCCTAAATTCAGTCGAAGTGGATCCCACATGTTATGATACACCCTGTATTTATATATAGATAATCTTTATTGCCGAACTCTTCACAGCCACGGTGCATATATAGGATAAAGTACCAACAACAGTTGTGATTTTGGATCCCATATGAAACAGTTAGCCATTTCTAGATTTCGATTATTAATGTCAAATTAAAATTGAAACGCCAAATTTAGTCCGCAGAGGTCCCAGATATTATACTCCGGTTGGGTTATTTAACGTTAGTAAAAGTAATAAAAAACCACAAAGAACAATTACGTAATCAGATGACGCGGAACTGTGGACACTTTGTTTTCACAGAGTCGTATAAATTCAAATTCTTTGTACGTATCGCCTAAGATGGCTTTTAAGGCATTTACTATAAACAAGAGGACTACCAAAGTCCTAGATAATGGTTAGATAATGAATGGAGTTTAGATAATGAATAGCATTCAGAGATACCTGCTCTGGTCAGCTGTTTAACTAGTCGCTACGACACATGAAACTGTGACAGATACAAATGGAGTCGCATGGAAAGCACAGTGCGGAATGTAGGAGATGGAACGATGCATCTGATGGGCAACGGGTGGTGCATTTCTACAACAGCGTGTCAATAATGAGCTGGTACAGAACAAAGCCCAGCGCATGTTGGCAGCTGCACTGTATGGAGACACATTTAGTTCAAACTTTTTTATACATTTTTTAATCAACTTTCCGAAAGAAGCAAGTAACAGTTTTGGTAGAGGTCAAGAAATATAGGTTGGTCCTTTCTTTATAGCACATCGTATCTAAACATTCTGCTTAATAAAGAAATACAAATAACTTATATTTCTATTGTTTAAAAATTGCGTTTCTGTATTTTCCAAATTGCTGGAAATTAACCTCACCCTTTTCTCATAGTTTAAATATTTGCCGTTAGCACCTGTAGTTAAAAAATGAAAGAAAGAAAAGCGAGGTTCCTCGAAACATTTTTCAGTTCCTCCTTGTGATTACCATTCCACATTGCACAGAACTCTGTAAACACCGACAATAACATTCCTCTCGAAATCAGTCAGTTTGGCCCTACGGGTCACGATGAGAATTAACTTATTTGACTCTTAGGCTTTCCTCATATACCAGTCTGAATCTTTTGTTCATCTGTGAAAGTCAAATAGCTTCGAAAAGAGAGGCATCCAGATACTTTTGAAAGAGTAGTAACATAAAAGTACACTGAGTGGACAGAAATCATGGGATACCTACCTAGTAAGGTGGACCTGTCCGCCTTTCGCCCGGATATGGGCAGTTACACGCAAGGTATTGAGTCCACTAGTTCACGAAAATGTTCCACAGGTATTTCAATCCATGCTTGTTGAACCGCTGTTCATAATTCCGTCGTACTCCTGGGTGGAAGAGCCAAAGTTCGAACGAACCTTTCCACAGCTTCCCAAAGATGCCCCGCAGGGTTCATGTCAGGGTGAACGGGGAGGCCATTCCATGGTGGTAAAATTTGCGAAATGCTTTTCAAACTAATGCGCCTCCCCACAGCTCTGTGGGAAGCCCATTGTCCTGCTGGAAGAGTCCATTGCCCTGTGGGTGCAGGATGACCATGAAGGGATGTAGATGGTCTTTAAGGATGAACACGTAACCTGGACCGTTCAGAGATGCGTCTAGACGTACCAGAGGTTCCAACAGTGCCAGTTGAATACGCTCCAGACCATTACCGACCGTCCACCTGCCTGAACACTTCCTTGTTGATATGACGGGTGAATAGCTTCGTGCGGTTTCCGCCAGATGCGCACCCTCCCGTCGGCTCGAAATAACTGGAAACGGGACCCATCGGGCCAGGAGACCCGTCTCCAATCATCCAAGGATAATTCCGATTGTCTTTTGCCCAGTTAAGGTGTAGAGTCCTGTGTCGTGGTGTTAGCAATGGGACTCTGGTGGGTGGACGGCTGCCATAACCTATTGCGGCTAATGATCGCCTGATGGTCTTGGTGGAGACGTTTCTGGCACCTCCCTCGTTGAAGTCGGCGGTGATTTGTGCCACTGTCGCTCTCCGGTTGGCCGAAACAATGCGAGACAGACGACGGCCACGTTCATCCACCACCTTTCTCCGCCCACATCACGTTCCACGATTAGATGTTATTCCAGAAATGGCGTATTCCCGATACAATCTTGATACCGCCATTTCTGTACCACTTCCGCGATTGAGTGACCCATGCGTCGGGCACCCACTATCATCCCTTTTTTTTTTAAGTCGGTTAACTCACGACGTTTATCCATACTGACATCGAATTACCGTCTACGTGAATGTAGTGTACCTATATACCTGCCAAGCGGTGGGTTCCTCCACTGGCGAGACGGGTGAGAGCGTAGCGTTGCCCAGGAACCAGGTATCCCATGAATTCTGTCCTTTCAGTGTACTTAATTATATCAGTAATATGTATACTGAATGCGTAAATGACGATATTGTGAAATAAAAATATGAGGCAGAATTATTAATATTTCTGATAACACAAAGAAATGTTTCGGGTGGAAGATAAGACCAATATTTCTGAAAACGAATTACCTTTTAATGTGTATGTAAAGGTAAAATATAATACAACAGGAAGGTTAATTTAAAATTAATCAATCACTGAAAGTTGTTAATTTAGCTAATGTTTCCAACAGGGAAAGCCTAACAGTCAAATGCAGAAAAGCTTTTCTCTTTCTAAGTAACTGGGCCCTGGTATCTGGTAAAAAAAAAAAAAAAAGGTATCGCATATAACCAATATCCAAAACACTTTTTTAAAAACTATACGGTTTCAGTAAATTTGATTAATTTCCTTTCGCTCCGAAAGATCTGATAGACTTCAATTCAAAATTCTTTGGAATGTAAAATAAATTTAATTTGGAAGCCCCACATAACGGTGTGTGTGTACTATGACATATAGTAGAGCCGATATCTGAAGCTCGCTAAATTGAATTCGAATTCCTGTAGGCCTCTGGGAGAAAATGCCGACTTTGGGAAACGTGATTAGTTGTACAGAAACTGAGACTTTCAAAAACTAAACATTAAAAAAAAAAGTGCAACCTCTCTTCTCTGCGAGGTATCTCAGACTTGTCGAAGCGTAATGCCAACTTAGAAAATTACGAATTAACTTCAAATAAGCAACACAATTTAATTAGAGTGAAAGGAAATTACATTCGCTTCGTTAATAATCGGGAATTAATTTTAAAAATTAAAATCGAAAGAAAGAAACAGTTAGTTTGAAGTATCCGACGAGAAGAAAATCAACACGATGGCAATTCTTCCTGTGGGTCAATCGAATAATTCACGAGGCACACGTGATAGTCACGACCTCGCTGATCTTAAATAAATGAATAACAGGGGGTTTGGGTATTTTATTTAAAACGGTTCTTAAAAGTTCTAAAGCGAAGCCTGCATTTTTCGATAGGAACCTGGATTTAGGAATAATATTTAAATATTTGATTTCCCTCTTTGATTAACTTCATTCGAGCATTTCAAAGGATGCAAACTTAGGTGATATCAACTACAGTCAACAGCTAATTGCCTGAGGATTTCAAATTAACTCATGTTGTGAAGGAGAAATGCAGAACAGATTAGGAGGTTTAAATAAAAAACCTAGAGGAATCATTTTATGAGAAAGTTAAAATTAAATTTTGCTTTAATTTTAATTTAAGTGCCAAAGCAACTAAGGCTATGAGGAGCAATATATTCTATCAGTAAATTGCGAGCATTCTGTGGTCGGTTTGCTTTACCCCTGGACGAAAAACCTGAGTTTCCTAGAGATAAAACCACGGAACCCTCGCCCAAGACAGATTAAACTGGCAACAGGATTGTGCTTCTTTGAGCAGCTCCTACCTACAGCCATTCTCTTCTGCCATGATTGGAAGCATTATTTCTGGAACTTGTTTATCTTATATCGATTTCGCTGCACTCGACGTATAGACTGTTCGACTTCCTCCAAAGAGGCAAAATATGCCCCTTTCAGCGAAGTTTTGATACTTGGGAAAAGAGTAGAAAGAAATCAGCGGACGAACCTGAAGGATCCATTTTTTGGTCAAAAATTGCCTGATCGAGACGGGCGTGCCGATTCAGGTTGTATTATCAGTGATGCAATTAACAGGAAATGAAAAATGGATTCTTCGAATGAAATATCCTCTCTCCACTCCAAATTTGGCTCCGTCTGACATTTTATATTGACGAGCATCAAAACTTTGCTAAAACGAATTCTTGGGAGGTGACCAGCATGTTGGCAGAACCAAAGTCGATATAAATAAAATAACTATATATATATATTTTTTTTCTTTTTATTTAACTAAACTTGGCTGTCCAAGCCAACATTCTTGGGAAACCCCCAGCTATATATAATACCGTACAAATAATTTATGTAACTCATATAATACAGTATGGCACATATTGCCACCAGTTGGTTAAAATCCCTGACACGTAGAGCCGGACCACGGATCTGCTATCCGTGTACCGGTAATACCCAAAAAGGAATAGAGAAGTGTTCATGATCTGATTGTACATTCCTGGTTAAGTCCACTAGGTTCATTAAGCCATTGCATCACAAGCGGATGCTTTGAGATTAATAGTTGGCAACATACAGAAGGAAAGAACAGTCCAGCTTGAACCACTGCGTCACGGTAGACTTTACAGATCGTGTGTAGCCACATGAAGAAAACAATGAGCTAACCAGTCCATATCACTACAGGATGCTCAATATGATGGTTGCAGCAGGACAACCATCATATTGATGATGGTAGTATAAGGAATATACTACACGGAATCATTGCATTACAAGGAGATGCAAGAAAATCGCTAGTTGCAGTTAAGGCATTGCATCACAATGAGATACAAAATGTATGTATGTATTTGTGTAGGGTGGCACCTGTAACGTTAGTTCATATCCGCCTCTTTTCACTTTTAAGATACAGGATTCTGTAGAAATGGCCAGAAATGAACTGGCTGTTTAGCTACCCGGGAATCAGCGGATCGAAAACGCGCCACCACCACCACCACCACGGTAAGGTAGACCAGGGACTACCAACCAGCGTAAGCAGAAGAGAGGGACGCCAAGAGCCCAACAAAGTTCGAGCCAAAGACTCTAGCCAAAATCTTTTTTAAAAAATGGAATCTAATACAATCATACAAAAATTAAATACTGTACACAAGATTGAGGTAAACAGATGATGCTTTGAGGTTTCAAAGTAAACAGAACAAGTAACCTTGTTAATTTTTTTTAAAACTAGCATAAATATCAAAAATTAAAGGTTATATACAAGGTCAAAGAAAATAATTAAGGATAATAATCCTCAACAAAAAAGAAAAAAAAAAACCTTAGACCAGTACCATTTAACCGACAAAACTTTATACACAAGCATTTTAGCCCAGAAGCAGACAAAAACCTTATAAACAGCTTAGGTTAAATTTGTGACTTCCATTTAGTCCTGCAGTCATCAGTAGCAAAGTCACAGTCAGTCAATCACCAATAACAAAATCACAGTCAGTTAACAGTCAGCCGAGCAATTTCAGGAGACAGGAATTTTCATCGTTAAACTGAGTTGCAGTTGTAGGACACATGCAGATTTGCAAAAAAACCACACACACACACACACACAGCACAAGTCCAAACTTGTAGATCTTGTTGAGAAAATGGACGTCATTGTGGTGAAGGTGAAAAGTCTTGAGCTGAATTTGAAACATTCGCATGCGTAGTCATTGCATAAAGAATTACAAGCCTTTTATTGAAGGCTGCCTTAGCAAAATCCTGAAGGGCCCCGTAACTGGTGGCATTTGATACAAAATTAGGTTCTAATCCTGATGAAAAGTTTGGAAATTCATTTTGCAGTGTTACTCGAAATTCATTGTATGAGGGACAAGAGTACAACACGTGCTGCGAAATTTAAACAGTTTCTGTTTTAATGATCCATGTCCTGACAACGAATAGGAGGTAAACAAGTCAAGATTAAACCAGACTAGAATTTTTATCCATAAGAGTGTCAACTTCAGGAAAAAAACTTACGTGTTACACTGTCCAGCGTTGTGCTATCCCACCTACTCTGCCACAAACTGATCAACTCTTGCCAAATTCGTTGTCGTTCAGCTTTAACATCGACTTGAGTGTTAATAGAAATTCCAAGGATCTGAGTAGGAATCTGACGTTTCAAGTCATAACATAAGCCTCTGAAAATTACATAGAGATCGAGTGTTAACGTCCCAGCTAAAACCTGGAACGTGGGTGTTGAAACTGTTCGACAAATCTTCAAAATACAAAGTAACATTGTACGGTGGATTGACATCAATTGTGTTTTAAATTGCGCATTCTGCACCCTATGGAACCAAGCGCCAGCAGCATAGGCAACCATAGGGAGAAACACATAGTTATAGTAGGTTCTTAAGGATCTTCTAGAAAGACCCCATTCAGTTCAAGAAACTCTGACAAGAGCGCCGGTGAAATTTCTGATCTTAATTCGCAAATTGGATAGATGAGGGAGAAAATTTAACCTGCTGTCAACAGTTATTTCCAAAAGTTTAATTTCCGTTACTAGAGGTATTTGTGTATTGTTTATTTTAACTCTTGGTGGTCGACGAACTTCCAATTTAGAGCCAAAGATCATCATTTTTGTCTTGGTACAACTAATTCTTAACTTATTTTCAACTGTCCATTGTTGATGATCAAATAAAACTTTCTCAGCAGATATTTCAATTGAAGACCTTGAATTGACACTAACAAGGACTGTTAAATCATCCTCATATGCGATGATCTTCACATTGTCAAAGGTTAGGTAATTCAACCCTGCAAAACAAAGTTCCAGAAAGGTGGTCCCAAGATGGAACCTTGAGGACACCCTCGAAATACCTAACGTAAAATTTGTCTGTACTTAGATCTGACGGTGATAAATCTGTTAGAAAAATAGCTCTTAATTAAAAGATAAAGTTGCTGGGAACATTCGGCAAACCGTAAGCGTTCGAGGGCACTTTCCCACCAAAGGGAATCAAAAGCACCCTCGAAGTCAATAAAGATTGCAAGTGTATACTTGAAACTGGAGCGTTCGACAGAAGAAATGAAGTCAACAAGGGCGTCCTCGCAGGACCTTCCAGGAGTGAATCCGTATTGATTAGGCGCAATTAGTCCCCGTTCCAATAACAAGTTGTTTAATCGTAGGGCAATTAAACGTTCTAATAGCTTACCAAGGTTGGCCAATAAGACCTCGGTTCCTGAGGGGTTTGTCTGATTTTCTAATCAGCTTGATAAGGGCAGTCTTCCACAGATCCAGCATCTAAACATTTATTGAAAAGTTGTAAAAGAATACTGGGTTTAATCTTGGCCAGATGCATAATAAAGGTACTCTCCAGCACGTCCATTCCTGGGCATTTCTTAACTTTAGCTTGCTTGACCGCTGTGTCCCACTCGGTGGCACTAAAAGGCTCAGTCTTAATTGAAGAAACATACAGAGTATTGGCAGAACGAATATTATTGTGAAAATCAGAATCGGAGCACACATCATCCTGTAGAAAAAGATTATCTGGAATAACGTATACAGAATCCGACCAGTTAGTGGTCTCCAAACCATTGTATACACTTCTTGAGTAAAAAATTTATTTCTTACAATTTTATAAAGTAGCCCTCACGGGCCTGCATTACCAGAGTTGTGCACAAATTCTGTCCATGTTTCATTCTTTCTGGTAGCAATCGCCTTCCGTTTCTTGAGACCAATGTAACAATTATAAAAGGTGAGAACATCAGGCTGATGTGAGACAAATGACGATTATGCTGATATGTGCGTCGAGCGTGGCGAACCTGTTTCCGAAGCGAAGATGATTCTGACGACCAGCAGGAACAAGAGTGAAGTGGGAAATTATCGCCTGTCAGTCTGACTTCAGTGATAGGGAAAATCATGGAGGCAATGATCAAGGGTGGAATTCAGGATCACTTGGATCAAATTGAAATTCTCAAGGATACTCGCATGGTTTTGTAAAGGGAAAATCAAGTTTAACATGATTTTAGGGAATAATTTTGACATTGTTTATTTAGATTTCAGCAAAGCTTTTGACTCAGTCCCACATGAGCGGTTGCTTTATAAGCTGGAACAGGTTGAAATCACTGGGAAAATCCTTAGATGGATAGCAGGATGGCTTCAGGGCAGGAGGCAGAGGGTTGTGATAAATGGCTATTCCTCAGATTGGGTTGATGTAAGAAGTGGGGTTCCCCAAGGATCAGTATTAGGACCACTGTTGTCTTTAATTTTCATAAACGACATCGACGAAGGGATAGAGGGCGTGATGTCTAAATTTGCAGTTGATGTTAAAATTGGTAGAGTAGTTAACGATCACTGTCAAGCTGAGCTTCTTCAGAGAGACCTAGATAGACTTCGGGACTGGTCAGAAAAACGGCAGCTATGCTTTAATCCAACAAACTGTAAGGTATTACACCTGGAAAACAGTAATCCCAAAATAACTTATTCACTTGGTGGAGTTCAACTAAACCCAGTACTGGAGGAAAGGGACTTGGGTGTTACGATACGGTCAGACATGAAATTCTCTGAGCATTGTAAACAGGCTGCAAGGAAGGCCCATGGTGTCCTATCGATGATCTATCGAACTTTTGCAAGTAGAGATAGGGACGTGATAATCCCATTATATAAGGCTTATGTTAGACCACACTTGGAATACTGTGTTCAAGTATGGAGACCGCACCTAAAGAAAGACATCGAGCTTCTTGAAAGGGTGCAAAGAAGGGTAACTCGCCTGGTGAGATCGGCAAAAGGGCGTCCTTATGAAGAAAGACTTCGAATATGTGGGTTGCAGAGTTTGGAAACTAGACACCTTAGAGCAGATTTGATTGAGGTGTTTAAGGCTCTGGGAGGCATCAGTAAAATGAGTGAGGACGAAATTTTCAAAATTATAAATGATGCTAGAACTAGGGGACATAAATTCAAGTTACGGGGGGAAATGTTTAGATTGGACTGCAGGAAGTTTTATTTTAGCCAGCGAGTTATAAATTACTGGAATAAGTTGCCTTACATGGGTGGTAGAGGCTGACAGTTTGGGGAAATTTAAAGGTCATCTGGCAGTACCTTCGGGTCAAGGAAGCGCATAGGATGATAGGTTTAATTTCCTTTTCTATTATTAATTAATTATTATTATTATTTTTTTTTTTATCATTGTTTTATTCGTTTTTTTTTTTTTTTTTTTTTTTTTTTTCTTGGCTGGTGCAGCATAAGCCATAGGTTTTCTTGTACCATGCGGTCATTAATAATACTAATACTACGTTCTGGAATTGACACGTTTTTTCCTTGATGATTTATATGATGCATTCATCAGAATTTTTTGAATCTGTGTCGCAACTTCAGTCACAGACAGTGTCTAAATGAGAGTTAGTTTGGAGAAATAAGCATTTACAGAGTATTCAAATATGTCTCAACTAATATTAATTGAGAAGCGAACGAAATCTGGCACACAGATACTCGAAGCTGAGGGACGAGAAGATATGAAGATCGAGAAAGAAATTGCCCGATAGTCACTAGTTGTCCAGTTAGGCTGTACAGTCCAATCGTTGATAGCTAGATTACAGAAGGAATTTGAGAAAGTGATATCAATGTTTGATTCGCCAGAGAAGCTGGAAAATGTAGTAAACTGTTGACGTCCGTTAAAAATTTTCATGTTATTATTAATAATAAATTCTTCCAGTCACTGTCCTCGACCATCAGAGCGTGCACTAAACCAAAATTAGACTTGGCGTTTACATCCGCTGAAATAAGGATATTATGAGGACCCAGAAAATTCAATGTGGATTCTAGATAATTTAACGAATTATTTAAGTCTTCAGATGGAGGGCAGTATATTTAGATGATATAAAGGGTCATGGTAGAATATGTGACAAGGATACAAGTTGCAGTTTGGTGACAGAGACCATTAATGACAGTTACATCAATTTTGTCGTTTAATGCAACAATACAAGTTTTCGGTTGCTGGTGAACAGGTTGGATTACTCGAGTGGAAAGAGAATAACCTGTGATCTTTGAGCAATGAATAGTGATGATGATGTCGATTGAGTTTTGTTCTGCTGTTAATCTAATTCTCGTCGGAAACAACTCTAGAATGATGCCCGTTGATCTGCATAAGTTTCAGATTAATAGACCGAACACTAGGCAATTCGTACTATTAACATCACCAGCAAGGGAATTATTTACACTATATACACTGGAATTGGGTGTGTTACTCATCGGCAATCCTCAGTCGTGCTGTTTCCATGGCCTTTTTGTAGACAGGACAGTTGCTATCTCTCACCGAATGGTGAAAGTCACGTTTTCCTCTCTTACAATTGATGCACGATGACTCTTCGTTTTTATTAGGACACTCATTAAACACATGACCACCACGCGCACAGTGATGGCAAGATGGGGACTCGTGCGTGCAGTACTGAGCGGTGTGACCGTATCCCAAGCAGTGAAAGAATTTCGTCACAACAGTATAAGGTCTGTTTCTATAAGATCATAGAGCGCCAGGCAAGAAATATGCGCTCCAAAGTAATTACAGTATATGTTTGTAAATCTTGGGAGAAAAACTAACAGCCCAGTTTACAGATAAATTTGACTTTGCTTTAGTTGAGAAGTGAAAGAAAGTTCCGTTCTTAACCTCCTCGAATGTAAAATCAAAATTGCAAAGATTTTTATTATATAAATATTCAAGTATCTTGTCACGTGTCAATTCCTTTGGGACATCAAAAATCAGTACAGTGGGGTTTCCCGTGTGAGGAACACCTGAGCTGATAACCGTATATGTAAAAGACTCCGAGGAGGAAAAACACTCCAGATCTGTTTTAGAGGCCGCTTCCAGCAAGACTCCTTTGTTCCTCACTAGACTAAGAGTCTTGATCTTAACATTTTTTAAATCCAATTTAAGAGTTTTGGCCACCAATGTCTTAACATCAGCACTTGACTTACAATCACTATTTTCAGAAGCTCTAAGAATTAAGACATTGTCAGGTTTCACTTTAGGAACATTTGCAGCGGAACGGGCATCTTCAGCAAATGTCCTTACAGGAGAGGTATCAATAGTAATGTCTTCCTGCAAAGTTGAATCATCCGTGATAATCGGGGCAGGGGACATATCATGTCTTAATGTAGGTTTGTCTGCAGAGGAACTGTCACTAACAGATTGTTTGTCCAAACAAGACATATTTGTTGTTATACCGGAAAATGTATTTATAACTCTTTCCAAAATATTGGTACGTGTATTTATTTCGATGTTTAGGGCCTTTAGGTTTTCGTTCTCTACAAGGAGATAAGTCGAAACCGTCTCCAAAATTGAGCCATTTATCCATTATAGTTTTACCTGATTGCTTGGTAATCTTGTTGCCTTCGTAAGAAAGGAAACTAGAGAGATCCCGTCTCATTTTTGCAATTCTGTCGTATAAAATAAGAACATTCTGTCCCGGATCGCTTTCCTGAGAATTTTGTAAATTATTTTTCCCATCTGCGTCTGCAGTTCCAAGTCTATTAGTCGAAGGGAGATCCGTCTGAGTTTCTTTGTCAAGAGTAGATTGTGAAAGAGAATCACTAGCACCTTTTGAAGATGAACTTTCCTGAGAGGCAATAGTTGGTTTCGGTGATTGAGTCAATGGCACTTGAGGGGTCAGAGGTGTTAAGATCTCACCAGAAGATGGCAGTGGAGGAAAAATTTCAGCTACAGAGGGTTATTTATCATTCATGTTAACTGAAATCAAACTATATGCGTAGTGCAAATTTAATGTCTAAAAGTAATGACACTGAAAAAAAAAGAAGAGTTTATCTTGGAACCTATTCAGTCTTCGCGGAGTCCAGGAGAACAGACTCTTTAGGTCAGATTCTTGCAGTCTGGTCGCTGATCTTGGCAGAAAATGGATGTACAGATCTTTATGCAAACGGTGAAAACTTGCGACGCATGCGTACTATTAAAACAAGCACTGCTGGCACTGGGCAACAGTAAGTGTAAGAAGGAAGTAAACATCCGAGGCACAAGACGGTGAAACTGGTAGACCGTCCAAGGTCACGGAAGGAGGAAAACAGCCTCAGTCAAATTAGCGAGGACAGAGCTGTGGTGGTCAGGCAAAGGAATGGCCACCTCCTTTGCCACGCTACGAACACCCCTAACCTTTTCAATGAGATACAAAAGAGAACGGTTCACTTTTTATGGAACATGGCAGAAATCCCCGCTCTTAAAAGTTGTTTATTTTCCACAGTGCCATCAATAAGGCTGCACCATCAGCTAACAGGAGGCAGACGACGAATTCGTCGACCGTAAACTCACAAGGAACACTTGGTACCGTTAGGTTTAGACAAAGATCATCTTTGGGATGAACCTAAATATCAATTTTCGTGTCCTACCATGATCATCGCAACTTCCGTAGAAGATCAGTAAGGAGTAGTAAGACGTCCGCTGTACGTAATGAAGAACAATAAACAATTCTGTTGTAGTTCTACTCAACTGAAGGGCAGACTTACACGACGTACTGCGAATAGAATGCATCGACGGACGACCCATCACTACACAATTAGCACAAGTAGGTTTCATATCCTTATATAAACACTCATGGCAGGAATGGCCTCTCTTTGCACAGTGAGAGCAAACTATTTCTTTCGTATAACAACGTCCAGCCGTATGTCCATAATGGAGACATTTGCAGTACATGATAATCAAATTGTATCTCTTAAACATAACTTTGACGACATAAGAAAATTTGCGTAAAACGCTCAAATAGGTCCCTGATCCTGAAGCTTATATTCAATATCCAATTTCTTTGATCGCTTACCATCTCTTGAAAAATAAACGCTGTATTCTTTAGCAAACTCTTCCTCTGTTAGATCGTATTCCATTAAAATTCTGCTCATATAATTCCTTAAATAAATCACGTTCTGCTAACTCTGGATGGACGTAAAAAAAACAATAATACGGAATGTCAGTTTCAAAGATCTACTCATGGAAATTCCCAAACTCTTCCATTTATTACTTGATACCAATAACTCAACATCTCTACTGATACCAACTTCCATTATTACTTAATTGCCTTTGCATTCCTTTATCCTACAAACTTTTAACGTGTGCAGCGACTACCGAGCTTCATACACTAAAAAAGTTTCCTAATTTGAGCACCACTGAGAGATTTTGTAATATTTTCAGTTTTCACTACCCTCATAGATCGGACGATATCGTTATTGGGATTTGTAGTATTCTTAACGTTCAAAGCCTGAATAGTTCTTACCTCACCCGTGAAGCTGTCATCATGATGACTCTAGAAATCATCAATATTCGGATGCAACATATCACTGAACAATTTTCGAGGTTGACATGACTTATCTTCATTCAAATGCGCATTCCCACACAATAGCTTACCCACATTGTCTACAGTAGTAGGTGGCACTCCAGATGTCTTTCTTTCCTTCAATGATGTCACTAATCTCTCCACTGATTTCACCGCTCCAAGCGCGAGATAATAGTGTCCCCTGACCTGATTCCATCATCCCTGAAACCCATTCGGTAGCCGCCGGCATGGTTGAAGGAGCTATCATTGTTGAACGATCATCCTTGGTGAACGATATTTTACCTTCCAGATTTGGAACTCTCATACTAATGAGCAGCCTTTGCTTCGCTTTAGAGTGAACCAAGTCTAGGTTCTCAAAATGTTTATCATATAGTCTGGTAGTAGATTCTTTCATATCAATGGATGCAGTTCCTTTCATCATATCATGTGAACAATGATTCTCATCATGAGTCAAATTGCTATCATATCTCTGCACACTCCTTCAACCTTTTTCTTTCTTCCAAAGCGGAACAGCCCAAACACAAACCCATTAATAAGTTCCACCTACTCAGCACACCAATATAATTGTTATATCCTTGTTCAAGCTTATTTAAGAAGGGCGTCATATTAACGTTCAAAACATGAAATACACAATTCAATTTGGGATTATCCAAATGTTTAGAATATTACGAAGGAACATACGATAAACCAAGATATTCGCGCTCCTCCTTCTCCTCCAATAAGCATCTGTAATCAACACACAGTGATCGCCAATGAATACAATATTTCTACCGGATCCAAACGGATATTACTGGCATCCAACATTAAATTTTCATCCTCATTATGGAGATCTAAACAGTGTTCAGATCACACCACTAAGTTTTCAGTTTTATCGCTGACATTTAAGTATATTTTAGATATTCAGCAGACTTTAGCAGCTATGGCGACCTCAACTTTCTGTTGAAGAATACAAACAATTTCAATCGTGGCAAAAGAGTAGAGCTTCCAAAAGAGTTTCTCCAGTGAAACTACTTTGGGCACTAAAGAAAATTGGCAAGTTCACTTTTAAATTACTTATAAAGTCATTACAGGAACTTTTGATCTAAGTCTCTTATATCACTATTTAGGAGCTGTTTAGGGAAGAGGGCCTCTAAGTCTTTGTACTTCTGTTTCCTGATCCTGGAAACGAATCAGCAAACGGAAACTCGAATTTTTAACATTATTGTAATAATGGCAATTTCGAATAAATCCACATAATCAAAGGAAAGAAGTAATCATTTGCCACAGTCATCAATGACCTTTCTGTATGTAGTCAAAATGACTTAATTTTCATCCATTTCCAAATAATGATTTTCAAACTGGACATTATACATTGATATTGGTTATTCTGAACTTGTACATTAAATGAATATGGATTATTTTAGTAAATATACCACCACATTATCGATCGCGATTATTGGCAATTAGATTTTTGAAACTGCAAGATGTAGTACGTACCTCTAAAGGGATTCATAATCTTTGATTGTTATTATTATAATTATAATCAGTTTATTACCACAAAAAACTGTGAGTCACCCTGGGACGGCAATGTGCCAGGAGGGTGTGATTGAGATTGATTTTACTGGCTCAAAAACGACTGTTATACTGCGCCAAGAAAGGAGGGTGTGAAATTTATATACAGAGGTGCGAGGAACCACATGTACAATGTATAAGCGTACTTGCGTGCTCGACCTGATATGCTTATACACTGCCCTACCATTAATATTCGGACACCCCTCCATGGATGGGGAAGCAGGTCCTATGCATGCAGCACGTCACAGAACTTGCTACAAATATGAACACTGGACTTCGAACAGACAATGAGGACATAAGTAAAACTGGGCACGCAAGATGGCACGTTCAACAGAATTACCTCAACAGTTCAGCAGAATTAATCACCTCAACAAATGCTAAACGCCGATTAACATGTTGTAAGGAGTGCGAATCCTGGACTGTAAAGCAGTGGAAAATCGTCCAATAGACAGACAAGTCGGGATTCGCACTAAACGAGTCTGATGTCCATTCCTGAGTTTGGCGAATGCCAGGGGAACAGTTCCTTCCTGATTGTATCCTCGCAACAATGAAGTTTGGTGGAGGCAGTGTCATGGTATGGGCTCCATTAGTCGTTATCGACAAAACCATGAATGCTGTGCAATACCAGGACAGCCTGGACAATTATGTACTTCTAACATTATGGCAATACTTCGGGGAAGGCCGATAACTGTATCAGCAAGACAAAGCGTCATGCCGTACTACTCGCGTCGTAACAGAGTGGTTTGAGGACATGGGTGTGGAAAAGTTGGATTGGCCAGCCCAGAGTCCTGATCTGAACCGTATGGAGCATCTTTTGAATGTACTGGATCGTCGGGTATGTGCACGTTGAGATCGCCCAAAGAACAAGGCCGAACTGGTGGCTGCGTTAAAGGCCGAGTGGAGGAACATATCACCTGACATTTATAAAAAGCTAGATGAGAGTATGCCGCGAAGATTGAAGGCCGTTATAAAAGCAAAAGGTTTCAGTACAAAATATTAAATGACACAATAAAAGCTCTTTTTTTGTCTAAAGGCAGGTGTCCAGATATTAATGGTAGGGCAGTGTAGAATTCAACTTATAAACGCTTAAAATACGGATCGTAATCTTTGTCTGTTATCCAATCGTCAAGAGCAGCCAGCTGCGTGGACGGTTTTGGGTTGTTGAGAATAAACACTGAAAACAGTAAATGTCTTTATAACTTGCTTGTAAACTGCTCCGAACTTGGGCTTTTCCAAACAGATGGTGTATCTACAAGGCACTGAAAAGATTGCTTGGCATCTAGAAATCATTATAAATTCGTCCAATGAAGAAGAGGTAGTCACTGTGAATGCTAGTGAAAACAATTAATTCTGCTATCTACTTCATGAAATGCATACTAAGTGAATTTTAAATGTTGGCATAACTGTTTTAGCTATGTGGGTAGCCATAAAAGGCCGGTATACAAGTATAAGTACAAGCTCGGACATCTTCATTTCCCGATCTGAGAGTGAAAAGGACCTCGGAGTTACTTTGAATCGAATGGGTCATTCCATAAACATTGCCAACTCAGCATACAAAATGAGAGGTTTTATTAGAAGATGTGGACCTAAATTTGCATCAGACAAGGCACGCAGACACCTGTCGTACTCTACTAATCATTGTTAACTCCCAATCTAGATTACGCATCAGCTGTCTGCAAAACTCTCTTCACACTTGTGGAATACATCCAAAATCAAAGGAGATTTGTCAAATACTTCTGTTACAGAAAAAAATATAACGAAATACAGTATTTTCTTTACAAACTTATTAATGCCAAGGTGGACTGTCCGACACTTCTTGAAGCCATTCATTTTAATTCCTCTCACTTTTGGCTGTAACCGATGTTTCGCCCAAGTATACAAAACTAATTATAGACGACAGATTCCTTAACTTGCATAATCTCAGAAGCGGTCTCCATGTTTTTTCCAAGATAATTCTTCCTTCAAAACAGCCCTTAAGTATATTATAAGTGGGATAAAAGCTAAATATTTTATACTGTTAACATTGTGTTATTACTAAATATCATTACAAATTCCACATTATACTGAACTGTTGAGCAGAGAATTCTACATTCTTGACTGGTATATTGATATCAAGTTCGAGAAGCAACAGAATATATCCCACACAAACACCAACTATTTTTAGGAAATAATTTATCCTCTTCACTGCTTGGGCGATATCACCACGATCATAACCTAAAATAGACTTTTCCATACATAAACGCATCTATATGTGAACTCCACCCTTCCATGGAATGCGGGTTCGTCATTTTTCCGTCATGATCTTTAAGTACAATGTTTCCAAGATGTGAATAACATGGTAAGCAAGTTGATCCTAGTTTTTGTTTTGTAGATATTCCTCATACGGTATAAAATTTGCTCATTTGTCAATATGGTATAAAATGCAGGATTGCGTACCTACTTGAATAAAACCTATTGAATTGTTTTGATATATTTTAACTGATTTAAACAGACGTCATTTTGATTTATTTTATTACGAGCAATAAAACTTAGTACTATTTTGTCTTTGAAAGTGGAAATTCCTTGAGCTCAGAACAGTTTGACTTTTATGGTTTTAATTGCTGTGAGACATACTTTTAGACCCGCGAAACAATTTCTTTCAGTTCTATTTCATTTTCAATCTCTGCTGGGCTATTCGATTTCTTTTCTACCGCGTGGTCTAAAATATCTGTAGGTTTTCGCCGCATTTTCGGAACAGTTTGCGCAACACGTGCATCAATCTCTGTCACAAGAAGAGAAAGCCCGTCCTCTTCTTCCACTGCGCTTCTAGAACACCAAAGTTTCTTGAAATCATTCTTAAAGATTTCCACAACGTACGTTCTTCTTCTTATTGCAAATGGATTCTTTGCTTCGTTTTCCAAATCTTATTGCAACTTGTAACAAATTGAGGTGAAATAGCCAGTGCTTTCTCTCTGTCGTCGAATCCGACTCGTTCGTTGTACTGCGACTGTACAACTTGAAATACCACAGCATCCTTTACTTGACAGTTAAAAAAATGCTTTTGAATTTTATCTGAGCGTTTTGAGTACTCCAAGTGGTGTCTTATTTCTGTGGTCATTTTTAAAGTTCTATCTCGGAGAATGTCTCTTCTTAACTCGAAAAATGCGCATGCCGATTTATATACATATAAAAAACTACAATCTGGTTTCTAGCATCAGAAAAGGCACGAAGGTCGTGCTCCTGGTTATTTAATGTCCATTCGACAAAGAGAACAAAAACAGTAATATTGATCCATATTGGCAAAAGCATCAGAAGTAAGCTTTTCAAGTTTTCATACCAGTTACCGGGGTATCATTAATGTATCCTTATATTGAACTGACTTGTTACGTCTAAAGTTTTCTAGAGATATTCGGAGAAAGCCTCTTCAATTCCGAATCGCAAAATGGATTAGACATGTAAATGCAGACATAAATAAAAACATGGACGCCTACAAGAAAGAAATATGCAGTCCAACTATTTTACATGCTGCGCTGAAAGTTCTACATGTTCCTTAATATGTATTTTAGAATATACATAGGAAAACTTTATTGATGGGTATAATCAAATAAAAGGATCTTTCATGAGAAGGCTTAAAGGTCCCTTCGAAAAGTTATTTATTAATAATAATGCACTTATTCATACATTAGAAGTTTCTAACCAGTCCCTTGATAATTCCTCGTGCATTTCAGTAGAACGAAAGAAGAATCTCTACACTCTTATCGTTGAATTCAGCGTCTAGTTGGGGCATCCAAGTTAGCTTATCCTGATCAGCGGATTGAAAGGTTGTATTAAAGAGGACATTCTGTTATGTTCCCAGACAGACAGACATCCAATAATAGTGTATGATTTACGCTATGGAACTTCAATTGTTTTTAATCTATATTTGCGAGGTGAGTAATGCAGAACGATTGGTTCTACTGAAAGAAATCGAGATACTTTCGTCATATGACGTAGTAGTTGATTATTGGCCATACACCTAGGTATCTATTTCCTTATCATATGGTAAAAGCTTATCTGCAAAAACCATGATGACCCAATCTGGTACCATCCGTTTTCATGTAGGGGGATGAAGTTCTCTTGAAATGTTTGATGGGAGACGATAACTCATGCTATTACATTGCTAATTCCCTCTTTTGATTCAAGGGAAGCATGGCGAAATTTAATAACTCTTTTCCCATTACGAATTCGTGGCACGAACTTAAGTCATTCTCCAAGGAATTTGGAGAATGACTTAAGTCACTTCACCGCTTGTTTGCCATTCCGCTTACTCTTCTCCCAAAATTAACCTTTACACTTCCTCTTTCTGCTACCCTTTAAATCTTTTTTCCTATTTCATCTACAGTATAAGCTAAAGTGATGAGGCTATTAGCTGTAAATTCTCATGAAGGGATTTTTGCCATTCCTTCTTAAGGCTCCCTAACCATGATTCACTTATCTACCAGCGTGTTGTAATAATTATTTTAATTTCCCTGACATGGGCGTTTGTATTGTCTCTTAACCAACCTAGCAGTTCACCTTGCATCCTGAAGAAATGTGTTGGATCCTTTCTGAGGCCAAGTGGCATCGTCGACATGTGTCATCTGACACTCTGAGCTCCTTCGCGATGTATTTTCAACATTTACTGGTGTTGATTGCCTGGTCTTGGATGATGAGCATGAATCCTTGAGTCTGCTCTCGTCATCCATGCATTGAAAACCATGTTATCTATGTGGTCTTGATGGAGATCATTGTAAAGGCTACCATGGAGTTCTTGTTCAACTTTCCAGCTTCTTTATTTCCTTCTGAGAGTAGGGGATTCCTCGCTTACATCCAGTGCGGTATGCCGCTTGTTTAACTTTATTATAGCCTGATAGAATGCTGCTATGTTTTTCTGGAAGTAATCCTTGAGGCTAACTATCGTTGTCTTCTGTTGCTCGATAAGGTCTATCAGGACCCTTCCTCTTTCCGAGCTATTGTCAGCCTCTCTCTCTCCACGACTGACTTTGGGTGGCTACTGGTCTGTCTTATTGTTATTATTGCAATAAACACTTCAAAATATACATATACATGTATTTATTTATTTTTACCTTTGGCATAATTTTCATGATGGATATTTGTATTTGTTTCTTCCAAATGAAAATTTGTTTCTTCCAAATGCCATATACTGTCTTCCAAAAATCAGAAAAATGGGATTTTAATATCCGATAAGAAATTTCAACTTTCTTAGAAAACTGGCTCACATTTAGCTATTTCCCTATTGGCTGGCCAAGTTTCATGTGACTTAATTTTGGACTTTGAAAGTGAAGTAAAGAAAATATATCAGAATTGCATATTAGCGGCTCCATTATAAAAAAAAAAAGTTGAGACAGTACAGTTATTTTAAATCTGAGCTAATTTTCGATTTTTTCAATATAATTAAAAAGTCTGAAAGTGATGTAGGTGCGAAAGAAAAAAAAAAGAGTACAATACAAGGAGTAGAATGCAAAATTAATTGGGTTTCATGCCATCAAACAACGAAGTTTCACAGACCAGGTTGAGTAACCAACCGAAATCTGACTATCAAAATGATGTAACAGAAATCTGACTACTTATCATCATGTAACAATGATTCTATCATTGTTACAATCTACAGAAATCTGACTACTTATCATCATGTAACAATGATTCTATCATTGTTACATGATGATAAGTAGTCAGATTTCTGTTACATCATGTAACATTGATATTTGTTAAATTATTGTTACATGATTGTTAATAATATCATTGTTACATGATTTTTTACAAAATCATGTAACAATGATATTTGTGGTGTAACAATGATTCTGTCTTAGTTACACCACAAATATAGGCGGGTATTTTCTGATCGGAACTGGAAAAAAGCTTAGGAGGTTTATTCACATCATAGTCGGGTTAATCTGTTGATTATGAGAGTCACAAGTTTATTTTTTCCCTCTCGAAGACTGAGGTTTTGAATTTCTCTGATTCTTTTAGAAAGTAAACCGACCATAAAAACGCCTTATGGTCTGCGTCTCTTCACTACAAATTCTAAAACAACTCAACCCAACTATACTAAATAAAATTATTGCTATTGCATTCTTCTTCCTTAACATTTGTATTTCAATTAAACAACATTCAGAGCAGCTTCACCTCCATAAAGGGAAAGACAAATTAGAGGAATGCACTTATGAGTAAAATGATTCCTCTTTATGCAAATTTAGTTGACTTTCATTCTGTAATTCCAAAGAATCCACGGTAGAGGGCGAGATCAGACCCAGGAAGAGTGAGAAGGTCAGGTCTAGGGAGAGGGGGTCAGCCAAGGAATGATACAGTCGCTTCCGAAGTACAGCCTCCCTTTTAAAAGCCGGCTCCACACTCTGAACTACCTGACACAGCGAGGCCAACTATACTGCGAGGCATTCGAAAAATGTCCCTGAACGATGTTTTTTCATTGCTTAAATTCCAAACCGTAATCATCTCAAACAAATTAAACACCTAATCACCTAACAGTTTTTATTTTTCCTTAAGTTGTTTTTGCATAGTTTAAATTCCACACTATAATCACTTAAGGAAATGAAAATCTGGGATTAAGGGACAAAAAAGTCTAAATCATCTCCGGTAATTATATATTTTTCTTATGCACCACTATCATTATTGGAGATATTTTGTAATGATATTACTGGCTTCAATGACAAAGATAGGGTACACGAAATGGATGGAATGCTCCAACCAAGACAAGGGGGGGAGGGAGCAGGTTCAAACTGGATTTTTACATGTATTTTAGAATTTATGAAGCCTTTATGATTAAAAAAATAAAAATCCAACGGACAGATGCGTGTTGAAAGTCACAATTTCAATTCTTTGGCATAAATCAATTATTATCAGCCATAATAAAGCAAATTATACACCGTTTTACCACGTAAAGCGATACCTTTCAGGGAAATTACTTCTTTTCCCTTATCTGTGTTACAAAGCTCATCACCCTTAAAGTTCTGCGCTTTGCTTCAAACGTTCTTTTAATTATTTACATCCGACTAGGAGTACCCTCGCAGTTAGCACTGTGGTTATATCCGCCTTAACCAGTCTGAACACGATAGATGTTTCAATTAAGATCGATGGATTCAGTTGCCCAACTGTGATTTCATAAATAGCAACAAGCAGCGAAATCACTACAGTAATTTAATTCTAAGTTCTATCTAAATTACAATTTTCCATTAGTGAAAGATTACAGCACGAATTTATTAATTACCTTGTTTTCCCTTTCAGTTTTGCAAGAGCCATGCGCAGATTGCATATATCCTTTACAGACCATATACGAGTAAAGGTGAATGTATCAATTATCGAAAAGAAAACAAGGTGGTCCCTTGTGATGTGGTTCGATAAAATTCTGGCTTTTTTTTTTTGTTAATGAATACCACCAAAGTTGAATTCATTTTCTGCAACATTAAGTTTCTAATGTATTCATGAGCCATACTACACCAAATAACAGCTTTGGGATCCTTTAATTATAAAACGAGACTATTCAATAGTTCTTAGATTAATGACGGCCCCAGACAGCTGCCCCGGGTACTCAGATCAGTTTATTGCATCGCGGGTGATTTCAAATAAAGTATCTAATTTACGATTGGCAAGCGGTGTGTTTTGTTTGGAGTTTCTTCCACCAACAGAGGCATCTTGTTAATGTGTACTCTTTCTAATTCCGAAACCTATGACCCGGAATCGCAGATGGCAATTGCTATCAATAATATAACGCGGTTTTGTTTCCTGCTTACAGAATTCCGCCGCCGTGTTGCTAGGCGACTGCATGAGCTTTTAGTATAGAAATCCATATTATTTCTCCTACGCTGTAATCTACTAAGGTGCCCTGTGGCTGGCCGCCATCCCTTGCCAACAATGGCTACATTAAAGCAACTCCTGAGCCTTACTGTGGCCTCACTTTACTGTAGACCTTCAGTTCTTTAGTTACTCTTGAGGGTAGGTGGCGTTTTTATGGTTCGGAAGACAATAAGGCGAGGCGTTTTATTTACGAACACAGTGGCATCTCTGCTCTACGTGACTCGTAAGGTAATATAACCTCCGTCATTGCTCCGAGCCGCACTAACACCTTTCGACCCAAGAGGTCGCGGAAACCGACCTCCTACGATGTCACCGAGCCTTTCATTCCCTCCTTCTCCCCCAAGCTTTCTATCACACATCTCTCAAACGGAGCAGTTTGACTGAGCCCAAAGAATAGGAAAAGGTTGCAATATATCACTACAGGCCAAGTACACGACTCAATATCGCAGCGCGAGCGAAACAGCACCATAGTGGAGAGTGATCGATGGTGCATAATTTGGAGACGGGGCTGCGAAGTCATCTGTATCCCAACAAATGGTTGCAGAACGGTGTAGAATTAACAAGTCATCGATAAGTCGGTGCTCTATCCTTCATAGCCATAACTACTGTTTTAAGTCAATAGTTCCCATGCCAAGGCTTATCGATCCATGAATTATTTCATTCAACCACTCATACCACAGCTGACATGTCTTCGTCTGGGCATAAATCTCCAGTAATTCCAATACGTTTTCGAAGTCGAACATCTCGGGTTGTTACAACACGTTTATTGCCTCTGCGATTACTACCCCTGGAAGTGAAACCTGCATTAAACCCCCCAACTGCGCTCTCCCCCTACCGTTTCCTTTTCTTGCAGTGCATCGAATACCATCTACACACGCCGGACGTCAGAATGGGCGGCCTAAAGAAATTTTTTACCATCGCAACTTGTCCCGGAAAGGAAGGAAATTAATGAATATTTAGCTCGCGTTCTGAAATAATTATTCGGTGTTGAAAAACGGAGTAGGGTTTCTCGTGGACATAACCTGCAATTATCCCGATGCAAGTAGTTATCTGGGTAAGACTGTCTGCGGGAGTCGACGCGTGACTTGTCGGATATTTTTGTATTCGAAGTTTGGTAGCAATTTTACGGGGAGTTTTCTTTGAATATTTTAACCGATACTTCCGTGTTCACGTGTATTGATTGAGCATGGAATGAGACGCGCACTTGGTTTCTTTATATTAAGTTTTAAACCATTTTAATTCCCAATCAGAAAATGTCTATCCATTTTACAGGAAATGGATTCGAAATGTCTTTAAATCGATCGCTTCAGATGCTAGTCCAGAGGAAGTCCCTCATGCGATGTTCGTATAGCGAAACCATAACAAAATTAAAAGAAAACTCCATTACTCACCTCCTCTTTAGATACCACAACACAACAAACAGATACTTATAAAATCCATTTAAGTTGGTACTGCAGAGGAAAGTCATGAATGAGATCAGGGCCAATGAAACCTCATTATTAACCAGCAGTTTATAACTTCAAATAAACTGGGCCGTTATCGAAGACAGTAAGTATGCTGGAACTAGTTTATTAACTCATTAAACATCACTACGGGAGGCCAAAGCGGAAAACATGGACGTTTTCTTGAAACTTTTCTATCGAGATAATTAGCTCTCTTTCCCCCAACATCATTACTCCTGACACACTTCCGTTCCCCAAATTAGTAGACACGCATGTTCATGAGTGCGACTTGCCCACTACGGGTTGTCTACTGATTGGGAGACTGTCTCCGAAGAAAAGCGAAGGTGGCCGCTCACTAAGCCGGAACATGACTTCTGTTCAAGAAATAGCCAAAAAGGCTTCTCCACGGATTACCTCAGAATGGGGATTACAGCCTCAACTCCCTCAGTGTGCCTTAACACGGGGCCGCAATTACTTTGGCCGTCAGTGGGCAATTTGGGCCAGGAAAGTGTCGCCCGACGACTGCCTATCCCGCGGCTTAAGGTCTTACGGGAGGTGTGAAACAGCGGCGTTTCTGCTTTTAATTATGTCCGGACGGGCGAGCGGGCGACACGCTGACTCGGAAGGTCGACCTGTCGGTCGACCTGCCATGCGACGACAACACAAAGTGGACAGAGAGCGAACAATGCACCACATTCTCCACAACGCGTCATAAAGAGGGCACCCTGCTTTCCATTAACGTGTTAACAGAATGATGGTTCGATGTCGCGTTGGACTTAGCTCTCTCTCTCTCTCACACTCTCTCTCTTGGCATTCTCGGTACAAGAAACCACCTAGTCCAAGAGTAATTAACATCCCATTTATGCCGTTGACAATATCTGGGTCGGCGCATTCTGTAGATCTCTGTATATGCTAAATGCATTAGGTAATTAGGTGTACACTTTGCAGGCAGAGTTAGCAAACATTATGAAACAATACCTTACTAGCGCATCGTTAGAAAGATTTTGTAGCACACGTTTCATTCTTTAAAGATACCGGTGGGAAAAACATCTTCATAAATAAATCATTATTTCGAGTGCTCTACGCGAAATTCTTGAGATAATAATTTTGTGATTAAAAGCGATAAAGCAGCAATAATTACTGTAGATGTAATAGAATACAACACAGTCTTTATTATGCGGTAGAATAGTTATGAGCAATTATATTTGTTAAGAAGATCGGAATCCTTATCAACAATCAAAAGATTGTTCAACTGTATAATTTTCAAATCGTTTAAATCCAGTTAAGATGATTAAAATTCAAACTCTCCTCCACAAAAAGGTCTCACAGAATTATTATTAATAATAGTATAAATAATATACGATGTTTTATCCACCAATACTCTAACAAGGGCATTCCAGGCATGCACGCAAGAACCATTCTGCATGTTCCCTACCATGAGTCCTCCTCTTCACCTCCCAAAATTCAACATCCCCATTTTATTCACCTATCATAGTTTTTCTCAGTCTCCCTCTAGGCTTTTTCCATTCAACTTTTTCCTCCATCAAATCCTTCATCAATCGTTCATCAAGCAACACATGTCCAATCAAATTTCCTTCCCGTTTTCTGACTATTCCAGGCAAACATATCTTCTCACTCACCCTTCTAAAAACCTCCTAATTTCTTACTTTATCGACCTATCTTTTCCACACTCCTCCTCCTTACCCACATCTCAAAACTTTCCGATCTTTCAGTACCCGCATCTCTGCTCCAAAATTTCCGCACGAAACATAGCACCGTTTCTTTTAATTCCACCCAATTTCTAACCTCCTACATAATATTCATCTTCGGTACTCAAAACCTCTTTTATCCATTGCTATTTTTATTCTTATTTCTCTACTGTTCTTTGTTTCTTTAATCATTAGTCCTCTCGAATCCATAACTGTTCAAATACTTCCCAAATAGTACGAGAGACCAAAGTCAATCCCACTCTAATATCCTTTGTTTTCTCAATATTTGTTCTCATTTTTTATGAAACCCCAAAGAGAAATTTAGAAATTTCTTGAATCTAGAAATTTCAAGCCTATCAAGCAGTTTCTTCAATCCTTCTTCAGAAAATGCAGCCAACAGATTTCATCTGCAAATCGAACATTCTCAGTAACTTCCCCTACACATCTTTACAAAAAAAAACAATTCTTTCCCATCCATACTTCGTCTACCAAACGCCCTTTTAACTGTTTCTTATAAATAAATATTAAATGAAGTGGGGGACATAATATATATATATAACCTTTAATATGATTTTCAAATAGGATTACGTGATAATTAATATAGTGAGTAAAATACTTTTCCACATGAAAATTGCATTTTGATTGTATATCAGCGTATATACACTGTGCTGCCACTTTATTAGGTACACCTACCTAGTAGCGTGTTGAGACTCCTTTAACCTTCAAAACATCCTGAATTCCTCTAGGCATGGATTGAACAAGATGCTGAAAACGTTGTGCAGGAATGGAGTACTATGCAGACATAAGTGTGTCACGCAGTTCCTTCAGATTCAACGGAGGTGTAGGCCTGCAGCGAACAGCACTTTCCAGCTCATCCCAAAGATGTTCAATAGGATTGAGATCTGGGGACTGAGCGGGCCACTGCAGCAAAGAAATGTCATTATCATGTTCCTGGAACCATTCCATATTGATTCGGGGTTTGTGCACCGGCGCATTATCCCGGTGGAAGTAACCATCTGATTGAGGATAAACTGTCAACATGAACGGATGCACTTGGTCAGCAACGATGTTTAGGTACGATGTGGCATTGATACGTGAATTTATGGGTATCAATGAACCCAAAGTGTCCCAAGAAAACATTCCCAGCAATATAAAACTGCCCCCACCACCTTGCACAGTAGTCATGAAAAGTCCATGACATGAAATTTTTAAATCGTTGAAATCCAGTTAAGAAGATTAAAATTCAAACTCTCCTCCACAAAAATGTCTCTCAGAATTATTATTAATAATAGTATAAATGATATACGATGTTTTATCCACCAATACTCTAACAAGGGTAAAAAGTGCATGGATTCATGTTGTTTTCGCCAAATTCTGAGTCTTCTATCAACATGATGCACCAGAAACTTCGACTCGTTAGACCAAGCAACTGCTTTCCAATCCTCGATACTGCCTAGCAACCCAAAGGTCGCGGGTTCGAATCCCGCCTCGGGCTTGGATGAAAGTACTGCAAAAACCTTGGGAGGTGCATTATGGCCACAGAAGCCGCTGCGGCAACAACTACCAAAAAAAAAAAAATCCCTCGATAGTCCAGTGCTGGTGTTGCTGTTCCCACAGGAGGCGTGCTCTCTTGTTCTTCATTGATAACAATGGTACGCGATGTGTCCGCTTTGTCGCGAATGGGTTAAACCCATTCGCGACAAAGTGCGGCTAGTGGTTCGCTGCGATATTTTGTTTTGCGCACCAAGGTTGTATTCTGACTTGATGTGCGACATTGTGGACCGTCTCTTTGCTTGCACAATTCTAGCCATCCCCTTTGACCTCCCTCATCAACATGCGATTTTCTTTCACAGGAGGGTGCCGTTTAGAGGATGTTTTCTGTTCGTTGCACCATTCTCGATACACCCTTGAAACTGTGATGCATGAAAAGTTCAGGAGGACTGCCGTTTCAGAGATGCTTTGTACAGCACGTCTTGCACCTACTACCATGCCACGTTCGAAGTCAGTCAGATCACTCCTTTTCTCCATTCTTGCTACGGTTTGTACGCTTAACTGATGGTAGAAAGGTTGTTCTGCTGTATTTATATCCACAACTGTGGGCATGTGACTTGCAACGTTGTGAGACGAACCATTTGTGTACTCAGCAGGGGTGTACCAAATAAAGTGGCAGCAGAGTGTATATTCATATAATGATATTTTTACATGTTTTAGCGTTTGGTGAATAATAATGCTAAACACCATCTTGCATCTTAGCAGGCAAGGAGCTGCTCTTTCATTTTTTATGTTACGATATATTTCGAATTTTAAAATTTATCCTATTTCGTACGAAGTAGGGTTATTTACTGATGTTATATAAAGCTTTCCGTGAGTTAGTATAAGTGTTTTCAAGTAAATGTCATTTGGTTTTCATTAAAAAATCGAAGGATGTCTTGTTTTATTTTTATTAGGGTCCTTTACATTTTTTTCTAAAATGGAATTTTGTGTTCCGATTTTATAAACGTTCTTGTACAGTTTACTCAAGCAACTATGAATATATGAAATGGTAAAAAGACATAAGGGTATATGGAGGAATGTTTAAGATGAAAATGGTTTTGAAATAATTTTTTGAGATCATACATATTATAATAATATCACATAAGAGGAGGAGGGCAAGACCAGAACGCACTAAAAGAGTCATGTGGTAAGCTGTGGAGCAGCAAAGATAGTTATAACAGCCATGCCATTGGGCAGACATAGCACAGAAGAAAATCTAGAAGACATAGCACGGAAGAATATATACAAGAGATGACAGATTGGGAGAATCAGGAGAAGGAAGTACAATAGTCCAGAAGGAAGTTCTACAACTGGAAAACACCAAGAATAGATAATATCCACAAACAACTACTGGTACAGTGTATAAGAATTCAGCTTCACACACAAGCGCATAGTGTAGCAGTTCACTCAGATGATAAGGCACTCTAGCAGAATCCAAGAGCCTCATTCGAGGAATCAGACTATCTGAAAGCTAAGGACAAAGACACCACAAACCCGCCGAATATAGACCGATCACCTGTTCCCAACAAAATACAAGATCCAGACTATTTACGTAACAAGAAGATATCAGACCAATAGGAGACCCAGAAAAGATTTAAGCAGATTAGTAAAGGTTGAAAGGAGCAAGCCTACAAGAAGTGCCCCCCCAACTTGTGCACAGCCTACATTGACAACTGCAGGGCTCTTCGACTCCGTGTCCAATAGCTAGCTGATAGAGATACTGAAGATCTGCAAAGCCAACCCAACATTGACACACTTCAAAGAAACCTCCATGGCGAAAAGGAGGGCCGCCCACTGTCCGCCATACTCAATAACAGTAACAATGGATATATACTAAAAGAAGGGAAGAAGAAACTGTGCACCCTCTCTTACCTGATGTGTTCATGGATGACATCATACCCTATGCCACAACAGAGAATCAATTCCAACAACTACTTTGGATCACAGAAAACTTTTGTAGTGATTTTGGGATGCAAATTCTTCTATACAAATGCAAGACCCATATACTACATGAGGGAAATCCGGTCGGCCGAAACTACCAGCTGCAGACCGGCGAAGAGATTGGACGAAGCCACAACAGAGGGATAGACATACAAATATCTAGGGAATGATGCACTCCCACACAAGGGATTCAAGGCCCACCTGACTATGAAATACCATCGGAGACTGAGGATCCTGATAAAATTAGAGCTAAATGGCGGGAATAAAGTCAAAGCCACAAACACGTATGCAGTCCCAGTACTAACTTACTCCTCATGGATCACGGATTGGACGAAGGCCAAACTGGAGGAGATTATGAGATCACCGAGAACCAACCGCCACAGCGTCACACCTGAAATCGGCCATCGAGAGACTGATCATAGCTCGGAAAGGACGGAAGGGATTAATTGACCTCATTGAGCAAGAGAAGGCGATTAAGAAACTGCGGGATTACTTCCAGGAAAACAGCGGCAAACTACCAAGCCATAAGAAAAAGAAACAAACGGCACGCAGAATTCAGCCGTTACAAGGAGATCACACTCACACAGAGAAGAAGAAACAAAGACATAAATATGGGCGAAGAAGACACTCCATGGCAGATACTACAATGACCTCCATCAAGACAGCATAGTGAAGATAGCTTCCAACTCTTGGCTCACGAACGGAAGGCTCTTCTCCGAGACCAAAGGATTCATGTTCGCCATCAGGTAATCAACATTGGAACTACATGAAAATACATTGCTAAGCACCCTGGAATAAGAGATAACGCATGTGATCACTCACATGGATTACACTCACAGATCAGGTGGCTAAGATAATACATTAGTAGCTAGCGAAAAAATACTAGCTGATCAAAAAAAGTTACTGTATTACAAGTACGAGCCTCCGGCCGTACTAGAGACCTCTACTCACAGACTATACTGGGATCGTGCCATAATGATGGACAAGACGATTCAGCACAGCAGAACAGACATAACCTTCATCGACAAGAAGGAAATGACTTTTACCTGATCGACACAGGGGTGCCCAACACCAGCAACCTCCATAAAACATACCAGGAAAAGATTAGAAAATACTCAGACCTAAGACAAGAAATCAAAGATATGTGGCATATGGAACAAGTAATGACCATCCCGGTCAAAAGTGTCAACCACCGACTTGGTGTCAAAGGGCCTCCCCATAAGAGCTTAGTAATAACAGGCCTCCCAGAGAACACTTACATGGAACTCCAGAAATCCGCAATCCTGAACACCTGTAGAATAGTAAGAGAGCTTCTCGACCAACAGTAACAATAGTAATCGGACACAACTAACCACCCCATGCACTTCGTACCAGTACCGGTCATAGGGCGGAAAAAATCCCATAAGGGAGAAAGTTTTTTATATAACAATAACTCAACTTTAGCGAGGAGTCCCCGCCCACCTAGACAGCCCAAACGAAGCTAGAAAGATGGGCAAAGAAGACACTCCATGACAGACACCTCCATCAAGATCGCATAAATAAAACTGCTTCCAATGCATGCCTCACGAGCAGGACGATCTTCCCCTAGACTCAAGGATTCATGCTCGCCATCTAAGACCAGGTAATCAACACCAGAAACTATAGAAAATACATATGCAATAAGTAACGACCATCCCGATCATCGTGTCAATCACCGGTATGGTAACCAAAGACCCTACATAACAGCCTAGCAGCAATCGGTCTCCCGGAGAACACCTACAAGGAACTCCAGAACACTTGTAGGAGAGTCAGAGAGTTCGTCGGCCGAAAGTAACACCAGACATAAAAACTACCCTGCGTACTTGGTAGCAATACCTGCCACAAGGTGGAACCCTTCATTGAGAAACAATATAAGAGCAATAATAATAATCGTGTATCCAGCTTGCGCATAATAGGATTAGGAGTAAAAATTCAATCATTGAGACAGCAACTTGGAGCTCTTGCAGTGGTCAGTGTCATGTTTTTCGGGAAGGCGTGTTCACTGATAAATTTGCTAAAACAATAGGATCAAACTAAATTAAAATAAGTGAGATGGAAATTTCAAAAATCATTAAAATCATCAAAATTTTAAAAAAAGCACCATAAACTAAAAAAAATCATTTTGGTGATTATATAATTTTCGGAGATTTTAAAAATAACAAAAAATAATCAGAAATGAAATTATTAAAAATATTAAAATACTAAAAAATAAAATACTACAAATCATCAAAAATAAAAAAATAAAATATAACAAAAAATATATTTGGAAATCTTAGAAATTTAAAAGTGATAAACATAAATCATCAAAAAATCATAGTGATAAATATAAATCATTAAAAGTGATAAAAATGATAAATAAAAGTGATAAATAGAATGAATAATTTATATTATTTTTATTTTTTAAAATTAAATTGTGCTTTTTCTTCAGGATTTAAAATTTCAGAAATGTTGAGAATCTTGATAGTTAAAGTGGATGGAAGTTTTAGCTTGCTGATACGAAACAGTAACCGTTTGCTTACAGTCTTTTCAGTGTATAAACGATCAACATGATTTAATGCGCGTTTTTTGTACAGCGTGTTAATCATTATATACTATTCGTTTTTAACAGAATTTCCAACGTCCACTGGAAATAAATAACAAGAACGATGCAATCTCAGTAAAAATGTCTACTATGAATTGTCTATAACCAATCCCAAGTATTTTAACTCTTTCTTTATTCATTAGTGAGAATTTTACTTGGGTGTGGGCTGTAGTTTCAATTGTATGTTTAATGCGAAATGTTTAGTATCATTATAAAATCGGGTACAGACAGGTAGATTATGAAAGTGAATAGAACTGACAATACACTACCGCAAAGGTTTAACCTTTATGCTGTTTAATTACTCTGTCCTAATTACCAAAATAGTATCTCATTCATAGACTAAACTGAAATTATGAAAAAAAACAGCATTAACGCTTCGTTCAACTTTTCTGACTTCAGCAATTATATAGTGCTTAGAAACATATTAGCTTGAGAAACTCCCCAGTGATCAAATGGGAAAAATGGAAAGCCTAAGAAGACTAATTACTGCAAGCGATTCACGAACAATTCCTTAGCTTTTTGTTTTGGCAAAATTACCTGCTAAAATCCTTTATTAGGAGTTTACGAAGTAATACTTGTTATTTTTTCTTCTTCAGCATTTGCTAATTAACCATAAATGTGCTCCTGAATTTCTGAGAGGTGGTAGTCTGTTTCGGATGGGCAACGCAGAGGTTATTCCTACTCCTGTAAATGTCTCTTCTCAGCAATACAAATGTATATACAGTGAAGCCCAATTCCAGTGATTTTCAAGTTGAAGGTGCAGTTTTTTATTGCTAATTTAAACAACGCAATTAAGAGTTCCACAATTAGTGCCTGGTGAACTTGGGATGTTGTTAATAAAATCAAAACAATCTAATTGATGAGAGGACGAAGAGCAGGAAGAGCTGTTAATCAAGGTCTTGTTTTTTTCATGTGATGGCATCCTGTTTCCTGAGTGTTAAATGCCTTCATATATCCCTTGTCGCAATAGATGGGTGGTCTGTTAGTATGCTAAATGGGATTTTGCTTATTCCAAGTAGTTTTATATACACTGTGCTGCCACTTTATTAGGTACACCTACCTAGTAGCATGTTGAGCCTCCTTTATACTTCAAAACAGCCTGAATTCGTCTAGGCATGGATTGAAAAAGATGCTGAAAACATTGGGCAGGAATGGAGTACCATGCAGACATGAGGGTATCACGCAGTTCCTTGAGATTAGACGGAGATGTAGGCCTGCAGCGAACAGCACTTTCCAGCTCATCCCAAAGATGTGCAATAGGATTGAGATCCGAGGACTCAGCGGGACACTGCACCAAAGAAAACTCATTGTCATGTTCATGGAACCATTCCATAGTGATTCCGGCTTTATGCACCGGCGCATTATTCCGCTGGAAGTAACCATCTGACTGAGGATAAAGTGTCAACATGAACGGATGCATTTGGCCAGCAACGATGTTTAGGTACGATGTGGCATTCAGACGTGAATCTATGGATATTAATGGACCCAACATGTACCAAGAAAACATTCCCCACACCATAACACTGCCCCCACCACCTTGCACAGTAGTCGTCAGACATGAGAGGTTCATGGATTCATGTTCTTTTCGCCAAATTATGAGCCTGCCATCAACATGGTGCACCAGGAACTTCGACTCGTCAGACCAAACAACTGTTTTCCAATCTTCGATAGTCTACTGCTGTTGTTGCTGTGCCCACGGGAGGCGTACTTTCTTGTTATTCATTGATAACAAGGGCACGCGATGTGGCAGTCGGCTATTGTAGTCCATTCGCGACAAAGTGCGACTAGTGGTCCGTTGCGATATTTTGTTCTGAGCACCAAGGTTGTATTTTGACATGATGTGCGACATTGTGGCCCGTCTGTTTGTTTGCACAATTCTGGCCATCCTCTTCTGACCTCTCTCATCAACAAGCGATTTTCTTTCACAGGAGTGCCGTTGAGAGGATGTTTTCTATTCGTTGCACAGTTCTTGATACAGCCTTGAAACTGTGGTGCGTGAAAAGTTCAGGAGAACTGCCGTTTCAGAGATGCTTTGTCCAGCACGTCTTACACCTACTACAATGCCACGTTCGAAGTCCGTTAGATCGCTCCCTTTCCCCATTCTTGCTACGTTTTATACGCTGAACTGATACTAGAAAGGTTGTTCTGCTGCATTTATATACACAACTGGGGTCATGTGACTTGCAACATTGTTGGACAAACCATTTGTGTGTACAGCAGAGGTGTACCTAATAAAGTGACAATACAGTATATATTGATAACTGGAACCTTACCCTCGTAGACAAATCGTCACCAACGCATTTTCTTACCTATTAGGAAATTAGTTGGATAATCACAATTCAGATTTATTAAACTAAAATAATTTTGGTTAATACATAAAGGATATAATTGTATGGACATGCTAAGTAACCGACAAAAATAAATTCTTTCTAAAGAAACTTAGTGTATTAAACTAGGAAATTCAATATATATAAAAAATAAAATTCTTTGAACACTTAAGAGTTTTCTAAAATTTAAGAAATGAAGTCTACAAAAATACATGTTTAGTTCAATTTTGGTGTACGAGTCTTGATTAAAACGCAGCTCATCACTGATGTTCCTCCATTCTAAAATCAAATGCCAGAAAGTTTCAAGATTGTTAGGTCGGTCGAGAATTGATTTATTGAAAGGATTACATCCTTTTATTTCTTAAAAACGAGTCTATATTTTTCATTTTAAATTAAATAGATTCCGCTGTATTTTGGTAAATAGTCCGAGGGGAAATAAATAAGCCCTCTTAAATAGCTAAAAGAGCAGGAAAAGCGTTGCGCTGAGTTTAAGAAAAAACGATTTAACCGAGCTTAATAAATAGACGAAGGATTAAGAGGCCATTAATAACAAAAACTCTGTTTAATGTACGGCCTAAACGTTCGTTTCACGGTAAATGAATTATCCCTACATATGTAAGCTTCACCGGAACACTTAACGGTGAGAGAAAAGCACTTTGTTCATCACTGTCCTTCCTTGCATTTTATGAGTGATTTAATTCACTAAGAAAACCACAAGGTATACTTCTAATTCGTCATGCAAGAGGAAGATTTATGGAACCGTCGGACAGAGAAGGAAAAGCAAAACAACTTTGTTATTCGGTCTCTCTTAAGTGGAAACACGAGAAGTGAGGAGTGAATGAAGAAATCGAGGAGAAAGGCATCGTCCAGTGGGATTTTACGCTGAAATTATAATGACGATGCTCGATGTCAAAGGTAAGAATGAAAATAAGGCGGAAAAGAAAGAAGTGAATATCATAGCTGGTAAAATTCGAAGGAGGACGTCATTGTGGTGCATTCAGACGAGTGGACTTGACAAATGGCTCCTTGTGTCGCGCTGCTTTGACGTTTATTAATGGAAAGTTCGTCTTCTACCCGCCAACTTTTACATGCAAAAGAAGTGAAGGTTGAGATGTTCCCGCCACTGGTTACACGGTTTGGGAAGATACTTAAGGCCAACCTGCAGAGGAGGTGGAAGCCCTTAATGTTCTGCGCTCTTCTTACTTCTGCACCTTGTATATTGAAAGCTAATTAATGATCCTCTCACCATATGAATGAAACCTCTACAGAATATTTTTGATTTATCGTAGAGGAAATTTTAAATTTTGAATGTTTTGGGGAAGAAGGAGTTTTTTGGCTAGGTATCTTGAACAATATGTGCCACTAGGATGTCGTGTATGATGTCAGTTTTGGTTGAGCATAATATATCATTTATATATCGACAGTTAATAACAAAGAAAAAGTAACTACCCATTTTAGTTAGAAGTTTCATCTTTGATAAAGAGTATTATAAAAATTGCGAAGAGCTCTGGAAAACATGATATTATGGAATTGATACATAATATTTAGAAACATATTAAAAAGAAGCATCATTTTGCTTTTAGAGCTTTGTACATACCAGAATAAAGTGTGAAAACATGTCAGAGGTTAGAAATGCATTAAATTATAACAGAAAGTTTGAAAAATTAATCGTGAATTTCTTAATTTTATTATCTACAAAACTCAAAGTTATTACGCCATCTTATCCAGTAGTTCCAACCAGTTAGTAAGCTTTCAAGAGATACCAGTGACGAGAATTGAATTCTACGTTTAAGTGAATTTTACGTACATTTTGAACTGGGTTTGTGTGACTTAATGGATGAACTTGAAACACCCATATATTGGAAACAAGAGTGTTTGAAATTTTAAGTATATCAGTTAGGATGTTCAGATGTTTTACTCTGGTGAAATTTCACTTCTTTATGTGCTTATCGTAAGTCAAAATCCAGCAGCAACCTTATGATCGCTAAGATGAACCACTCCACCCCTAAAATATTAACAGTTTTGTGTATACTTCTTTACGCCTGAAGCTAATCATTTCAAAGAACAAATCAGTGATGAAATCCTTAACACATCCTTAAATATTGATGTCGTTGTTAAAGGTTCAAAAAACGAATGCTTAACCTTCGGAATCCATGCTACTCTGCAGAGTACGAAATATGTGCACTTTCTAACGCAGTGTTCCTAAAGGAAGTTCGTGCTGCATTGTAATGGAACGATGAAGACTCTTAATGAGGTCTTCGGGGAGCGTGCGATAAACAAGAATCTCAAGAAGCCACCGAATACAGAATTTTACTGCATGTGACTATTTTCTGTGTGGAGAAATCTAAGAACAAGAGTAACGCCACCAATCCATACGACTTCTAAATATAAAAGCCAAATGAGGTGGCTCGAGCAGTAGCTCCTGCTTCTCCTAACCTTACATCGTTTATGTGCAAACATGCGGAAGCGTGTAAGTATGTGATTAAAGGAATGCGCTGGTCACTTCCAACATTGTTATGATATCCAAAGGTCAAGGGAACATGATGTTTTGACATTAAACAATATTTTGATAAGAACTAAGGAGCTCAGAGTAAGCTGTTGAATAGATTATTGTAATTACATATTAAATAATTCTGAAACATTCACAAAGGGCAAGGAAGAACATTGTCTTATTTCTTATAAATTGGAATTACTTATACTATATGTTCAAAAGCGATGTATAATCCTTTCAGAGGATTACAGATTTCTTAAAAAGGTTGGGATTGGATGGAGAGATAGAACAAGGGGGTAGGAAGCTGTTCATAAAACAATTAATACCGAGGAAAATGTTTATGACTATTCATTTATTGGACACCAAATTCCTCGGGAAACCTGGAACTCTCGGCCTCTTTCCAGCAGCCCTTCACTCTTGCCCAGAAATAAATGATTTATTCAGTTCCCTAAAAAGTATTTGTTCATATCCAGTGAGTTATTTAATCATCCAAGGCTTTAGTACAATATCGTGTATCTTAAGAAAGATACTCTCGTGTATCTTAAGAAAAAGGGCAAATAATTGCCCCTTTTCTTAAGATACACGAGTATATATAGAGTACAATAGCCCAAGATTAGAATAAGTGTGTCTTTATATTGCATATTCTCTGTACAAAATGTGTTGTGCAGAGAATGTATCTCCACATATCAATTTTATAATGGACGTTTATACCATTTACGACAATGACCCTCATTGGAAAAAAAAATTGCTTTTCAAATGTTGCCCTATTTTCAGACCAACACAGAGCGGCGATCTCCAGAGACAAAAATTCAGAAAGGATTTAGAACATACATAAACCACTGATGTGTAAGAAAATGGGATGGATCTCATAAAATGAGTGTGCAGCCTTTAATGCTTTATCAGAGGTAAAACTTTGCAAACACATTTGGCCTGGTGCAATTGGGACGTTCAATTCTCGTTAGTTATACATTACACATTGTCTTATAATGACATCCGTACAGAGGGGACAGAGTGAAGACAGATGGATAAGAGAAAGGAACGTGTCATTCTCTCTTAAGTACTGTTCGATTTCCTGAGAAAAGTTAGGCTGCCACCAAAAGACGAGATGGTTAATGCCTGTGAACGCTAAAGTTATATATCTTTGCATATGCGACTCTTTCTTTCCGCCTCACTGTCCAATCATATCAAGCTGCAAGTTTTTTTTCCGCCCAATACCTCTGACTCTCTTCTTATGGTGTAATGCTGTTTTAATGATTGCAATGTAGCTTCAGAGAACGGGAGATGTTTAGGTAGGTCATTCATTCTGCAGTTTGTTTTCTCTTGAAAGCCAAGAAAAGGAGAGATCAGGGAATAGCGCGGCAACTTCTGGCCAGAACTGGTGACCGACGTCCTTTTCTTCGATCGAAGAGATGATGGGGATAAGCGAGATCATTCTGTGAATCAATTAGCAGATACCAATCACTGAGTCTCCGGTAGCTAGTCTCAGCCGGTCTTACGCGAGGCTAAAAAAAGAGTCATCCGAGATGGTTTAATGAAAACCGAATGAAAAAAGAAGATACGAACCACTTCAAGAAGTGAGGAAGCGAAGGAAAAAAATGCTTAATGGACGAAGGCGATAAAAGTAGAAGGAAAGAGTCGGCAAAAGAGTTCAGCCATGTGATGTATTTGGATTGTATTGGCCTCCATTTCCTCCTCAATAATTCTAAAATGCACACCGATTATATTAATAAATAACGTATGTATAGAGCACTTCAATTAAATCATTTAGACTGAGTTGAAGAAAACCGACTGCCGTTTCAGTTCTCTTTGAAATTGTTTTTGATTTCATTTAACTAGTTCTGAACAGATCGCGAAGTCTAATTTTGGGTTTTTTCATCGCATACTGAATAAAAATGTTGGAAACATATAACGCTGAGAAACTTTTAATCGAATGTTGCCTATTAGGGTCAATAAGCAAACGCAGATGCGTGGAGAAAGGCAAGTACTTTGTACAAACGCAATTATAAATAATAAAATTGCTCGCCATGTACTTTTGATATTTGAATAATACAATGTAAAGCGAATAAGATTAAAGAGAATAAGCAAAGCACGAATGGACCGTGTTTTTCTTACTAGCATGCAGCGATGAGCATTAGAATCATTTATTATTGTAATTGCGTATTTGACACACAAGCCTCAAGTACCAAAGACTGCCTGCCTTTTTATCCATATCTATAATTCTCTTATAAACGAATGCATTTTGAATGGCACTACAGTGAAGGTTAAAGATAAGCTAAAGAATAATATAAGAGAAAGAACGAGATAATTACAGAAAAACGCAGGGAAAGATGGAACAGAAAAATTTCATCCAGAATAATAAATAGAGAAGAGGAGATGAATTTAAAAAAGAATACATCTTCTGTAAAAGGTCCAAAACTTACGTTGATGTATAAGTGGCAGCTAATATGTAAATGATACATGTCTCGGGCACATAATATAGTTGTGGTCTCCCTCGAATGAGTTAGTTAAGCAGAATATTAAAATCAAAATTTATAGAGCGACTTGAAAATTGATGAAAGCAAAATCAGCAAGATCTCTTCGTTATTAAAAACCCGAGAGTTGACAGATGGTTGATTATTAATTAAATGCTATTAATACGTAGCCGGAGTTCTTAATTAGGGGAGTAATGTATGCATAAGCAAATTAATAGGTACATTTAATTAAAGTGTGATAGAGAAGAACAGAAAAGTCGACATTCAAACACGAGTTGAAAATAAAAAGAGACAACATTAGAGCAACATCTGCTAAGTTATCGCATTTTATTAACATTTCCTGCAGTCAAACATGGTAATAATAAATACAACTGCAACACTTTTGTTCCGTATATTCTCTCTCTCTCTCTCTCTCTCTCTCTCTCTCTCTCTCTCTCTCTATTGGCCTTCCTTGTACAACGCTTACTGCGGCTTCCAAACTGAAGGCTGCCGATGCTATTTTTAGATCTCCTCCATAATATACGCTTCATCGACCTAAGGGTAGTAAGTGCTCCTCGTGTACCGAGAGGTGCCGGCTATTACAGGCTCGTGATTCGGCGTTTGCTCCATTGTTTTCCAAATTCCCAGAGAAAGTAGAAGTTAAGATATTACAAGAACAAATGATACAAAATAAAGGCGGAGACCAGGGACGTCAAAAAAGAACAGAGAACCCGCTTTTGTCAAGCATAACACTAATGTTACATATTGGTTTGGGGGAAACCCGTGGACGATTTCTATGGAGAATAGGATTACAATACGAGCATGAAATATCAAATTTATTTCTGTTTTGTTTTCTATTTTTTTTCGATTTTACTATTTGAGAAGTTTTTGCTTTTATCATTTAAATAATAAGAGCAGTAATAAATAACAAATGGATTCGAACTTGTTATTATAACGCGCATAACAATTCATAACTAATATGGCTTAAGGTTGAAACTCTTAATTATTCTCTAATTAATTAATTTATTCCTTCTAATGCTTCTATCCTTGTGTATCTGTTCCCTCTTCTCATCTAAGTTGGATAATTGTATTTTGTTTGTGTACAAGCTAATTTTTAACATTTATCGTCTTTTGTTTTCACGATTTAATGATCCTATTCAACGAACGTGTATATTCATTTAGAGCCTTGCTACATAATTCAAATATACAAAGATAATTATTTCTCCACACATGGGATTAGAATAATATTTGAAAGCTTCAAAAATATGATTCTACATTTTCAGATCAATGGGTTCAAATATGGCACATGGGTGCCATATTTGAACCCATTGATTGGGTTAGTGTACGTGGCTTTCTATGCGCATGGTTATCGTCCGTGCGCTGAGAGTTTTTATTCGACCAATGTAGACTTATAATGAGTCACATGACCACAGACTGAACACATTACCTCCTCGCTGAACTACTCGCCAGATAGACAAATTATTCCACTTGCAGTCCTAATGTAATGCAATGGCTGCATTATAATTAGCGGTGGCAATTATCTCCACGTAGTTCTTATATCAAATTAACTTTGTAATCATGAAAATGTTGGCAGGATCCTCTTACCACATACATGTGTTTGTGACAATTTGCTAGTGTATTTTTCCGGATTGTTAATCACCTGTCCTGGCACCAAATCGAATTCTTTTCACGTATGTGTGTGCCACTTTTTGGTCGACCACTGCGAGGTCGGTGATGCACAATTCCAGTATTTTTAAAACGCATGATCACTTTTCTGACGGATTAAAATCCAATATTTCTGTCAGGATGGAACAAATTATATTCATCAGCAACTGATTGGTTTATGCTTCCTTTTGTAGCATAAAACCTAACTCGATTCCCTTGTCTACAATAATTTTTTATTTATCTTTTTACCTAGAGTAAAAAGATAATAATGAAAAAGAGATAAAATAGGAAGAAATATGTAAAACAAAATAAAGATGTTTAATGCCTGAGTTAAGATACATATTAGCTGCATGCGTGTTGCTTTTGAATATGATGCTTAAATGCTTATAAAACGTATGCGTAATTATAACCGATGGTACTATGGTTAATTCTTTGTTACTGATAGTTCAAATAGAGATTACTGGATATACAGGCTACAGTCTTGGTCCAGAATTCGCGTGGTATCTGTTAGCAAAGTACTTTTTATCTAAGAATTGTTATAAATAAATCTCTTATTAGTTATGTCCAGGAGTATGGCCTAAATTTAAATAAAGTAACAGATGGATCTAACCTACAAATAAGAATTATTTTAAGAATAGTAAAGAGAAATTGAATTCTAGTTCAATTTTTCTTTACTATTCTTAGATCACAAGAACTTCTGATCAATTTGACTGCTCTAATGAAGACATCCTTTGATGTATCGAACATTAAGACAATTCTCTTTAATAAAATACACTTTAATATAATAAAACACAAGGTTATGCGGAAGATCCCTTTTTACAAGGAATCAGTACAGAAGGAAGGATATTATTAAAAGAAGTATCTATTCAAGTATATTTATATGCATATAGTATTTTTTTCTTTTAAATTGAATGATAAATTAGAGATATTCACATTACAGCAGGAATTTTGATCTCAGCAATTTAATGAAATTTAAACTCTGATCTTTGTAGCTCTAAGCAAAAATCGCACTCAGAACGAACCTTTAGAAATGCTCAGTCTAAAAGGACTAAGAAGTAAGGGCACAGATTATAAGAATTTTTATTGGAATAAAGTTCTTCATTTGCTTTGATCGCGATGTTTTCCTCCAGAAAAACCTACTGTAAAAGGATATACAGCACCCCTAAGCCCTTGATGGTTCAAAGGTGCTGTATACCCTTTTAGAGTAGCGTTAGAGAACTTAACTCACAATTCTAGGCCGAATCTTCTTATTCATACAAGCTAGAATAATACTATTTCGAAAATGACTCATTAATTGTTAACCATCCAATAAATACTTCTTAAAGAGAAGTACACTGCTATCTATCCTCTTATACTTCTCTTTACGAGGAAGTGCTATTTGTTCAAAGGTTAAGAATGAGGTAACTCGTTATATTCACTTTAAAATATTTTGAAGATGCTACATTCTGGTCTCTCTCTCTCTCTTTTTTCTGGATTTGAAGAAGAAGATGCTGCATTCTGGGTCTCTCTCTCATTTTTTAATATGAACCACGATGCTGATATAAAGAGATTGTTAACAACAAACCTATACAAATCAAATTTTCTTTGACATTTTTCGTCTAAAATGTGATTTTATTATTATTTTTAGTCGTGTTCCTCTTTCGTTTTCTCTCGATCTTAGGTTCCTTTCTCAATAAACTTGCTGAACGTATATATCTTGTCCTGACACAGCCTAGCCTGAGGGAACTGAATTCAGCATTACTTAATAGGACAGCGATCAATGGGAATTTAAACTCAGTGGTAACTCCTCTACGCACAGATTCTGTGCCACCCGGCTTCTGTTGAGGAATCAAAGAACGATTAATATTTATTTAGTAATAAAAAATCGATAAATATATAAACAGTTCTGACATCAGTTGGCAACAGTAGGATTAGCTCACAAAATTTAATAACGTAGTGGATACGATGAATTTTAAATTATATTTTATTACTTCAGCTTCTAAGTTCAATACAATAATAATCATATAAAAGAAGTGGAGGAAAATATTGATGGAATAAGTGGATCTAATATAAACAATAATACTTTATATTACTACGTTGTGCAATTGATCCACCCGTGTATTTTTTTCTGTCCATAAATTGGGCGCGTTCTCTGCTCAGAATTTTCTCGTTTTTATGGATGAAAAACTCGATGTTCCGGGAGAAAAAGCCCTTGCAATCCTCGCCTGAGACCAACTAACCCAGCCAGGGAGAGAAAAAAATGCATAGAAGATTCCCGCATCATTATGGGATTCGAACCAGGACCTTTTCCACCCGGTGTTGGAGGATAATTATAAACAATGTGCTAACCGCGAGGATATGAAAAAAAAAACTAATACAAAGTACAGAATTTTGGGCTCACATTTTCATTGATGCGTATGATAATTTAATTTCTTTAAACAGATAAAGGAGACATCGTAAAATGCTAAATACGCTTGTGGTTTCTAAATAACACGATGGATCATTGCTAAAAGTAGTTTCTGCGTCCAACCTATAAAGAAAATTAACTAAAACGAATATATTACATAACAAAACAAACATCGCTCATTTTATCAGAAATCACAAAGGCCATTTTGGCTTTCCTTTATCACAGAGCTCATAAAACCGAATTAGGTAGTCAGATCGTATTTCGAGCTGCATGATTTAGGTACTTCATTCGGAATGCAAAGTGATTTATCAGCCTCGTTTCGAATAATAAATAAATCTAATTAAAGCTGAACTCGATGAAAAAATATGAATGCTTCGAGAACCTCTTCCTGGGGGTTTTCAAATCCACCAGTGGCTATTATCGATCGCTCCAATTTGATATGTTGCCCTTTAGAAAGCCAAAAGACTTATTTCCTAGTTTTGATGGTCGATGTCAATATCAGCTGACTTCTTCAGCAGTCGTTATTTTTCTGCCGAGTGTTGATGTAGTCTGCAGAGAAACTATGACACACCATTCACGATCAAATTTCGACCGAAAATCATTGGGTGGCGCTTATGATTTATTCTTAGCATAAATCCGTATCAGTATTACACTCTTTTTATATTTAAATAAGGCAGCAAATAATGTCTTTGTACTATAAAAATAGTCATCTGGAGGCTCGTTCATATAGATAAAGATTCGTCGCTCTGATAGCAATTTAAGAAAATTTTTATGATAAACAATTTCAACATATATCATCCGCGCATTCTTGAAAATCAGTATACTGTTATACCCTTATTGTAATCAATATTTCCACAAATAATAATAATAATAATTAATTTTGGAAATTATCATCTTATAATTGTAGATAACGTAAGGTATACATCAGCCACTTTCAAGTGGCAATCAGGTGGAAGAATGGAAACCTTAAATGATCAGAGCAATTAAATTTCTTATTAAAATCCATAGAATAAGAGCAAATATCTCCATTAATTTCTCTGAGAATAAAAGATATGAGAGTGCCAACAGATGTTCCATCCAAACATTACGGCAACTTTTTGCAGATCTTGTCATTAATAACTTCAGAAATATTTCTTATGCGATAAATATAGAAACATAAACCCATCTTTCAGAAGCACTCTGAATTATCAGAACATTTAAAACCGAACATTGTTATAACTCACTAGATAAAAATGTACAAAAATCGGATCCAAAATTTCTCTATTCTATACAACGATAGGAAACACTCCAAGATGAATTCCGCTTTTATCACAACCACTGCCACAGCGGCCCTTGCCAAAAGTGGTCGTTTCTTCTTCTTTTTTTTTCTTACAGCAAGCGTACGATTTACTTTATTTTTTCTAGCAAGAAAACGTTCTCCTCGTCTACTCCCCAACGAGATGTTTCCTTAAAGATGTCTTCCAAGAACGCACATTACGCACGACTAAAGCCATCTCCCAGTTGCACAGCCCAACTGTTTCCTGACGTCACTGGCCTGCCGCATGACATCTATATAAATCAGTGTCGTTTGTCTATCTTACGGCAGTCAGTAGCAGCAGAAGACGAAACAGATGACTCGCTCTTTGCTGCCGTGCCGCACCCCGTCATCGTCTGTCAAAGGAAGCAGTGGACCATTATGGTCGGTCGTTTCCGACCCCCCTTCCTTCCCCCCCGTCGCTTTCCTCCTCATCTTTTCCTCGCTGCCCGGTCCAGCTCCCGTAACGGCAGAATGATGACGTCGGACCTCAACAACACCGTCCGCCGATGTCCGTTTCGGTAGCCAATAAGAAAGAGTGGCCCATCAAAAAGATTTACGGTTGTGAAATCTCGCCTGTAATGTAGCAATCAGTGCCCCATAACGCGGGTTAATGTGGATTCACTGGATTATGACCACAAAAGAGACCGAAGGAAAAGTCAAAGTTAAGTGTCATAGGCGGGAGGGGAAGGGATACTCTGATAGCCGTTTATAGGTTTCAAACTGTCCATCAGGAACACCGGAGTATTAACATCCTTTAAGTGGCCTATCGACGAACACAGTTCCCGCTATATAAAGTATTCGAAGGACACTGACTTTCGAAGCCAATCTCACTATGATGGCCGTTTGCCATTTATTTTTAACCTCTGACCTCCGACAGATGATAGTTGTTTTTCTAAAATGGCTCGCGTTGGTCGTTTGTCTTGGCAGTCATCCATTGCAACGCGCGACATTTCGTGTCACCAAATGCTAACATGACCTGAGAAAGATTAAAAGGGCTGATCGTTTTGCCCGTGACGTCGCTGGTTGTAGAGTTAGGAGTAGAAGACAGTATAAACTAATCCATCATCCACGTCAGCTAGTGTGGTGTGATGGAATGACTTCGTCAGGGTTAACGATGTCGAGCGGCTGGCAAAGAAAGACCTCAAAGTGGGGTGTTTTGAATTTTCGTAGGGAATTTGGGGGATTCTCTAAGTTCTTGGCATATTAGAGAAACTAAACTGCATTACATTTAAAACTTCATCATGCTCGACTTCACTATACTCTTTTTTTCTCCCCGTTCTTGATCCAGTTTGGGCGTGGCCAACGTCTGGGTTGATGCTGGTTTGTTACCCATCACTTTCTAAAGTAAGGATACCCAAAGTTCCTAACATTCAAGGAGAGCAGAAATTAAATTTTGAAGGAAACAGCACAAATTTCAAGCATTCATCCTGACAGAATCAAATATAAGGAATTAATAAAACGTAGGCCGATTAGAAAAAAACAAAAAAATAATTCAGAAGGTGATGTCTCTAAAGAGAATTTTTGTCTGCATTTGATCGAATTGTGTTGGAAAGTTTTATTTATTAATTTTAATACCAAATAAACTGATTTATAGCCATTATTGGACCACAGAGTACTTCCCCCCCATCCTTTTATTAAGAGAAAATTAACCAGGTACATCAAGGAAATGGGACTGCCCAACTTCTTGAAAAATCAATTATAAAAATATAACCGATATTGGATAATCAATTCCCACAAGTATTCGGGAATGTAATTTACGTGGGTAATCGATAGAAAGGGGGGGGAGGGCTTCTAATAACTCCCGCAACACCGGTGTCTATCACAACTCCCGCAATATTCTCACAACTTTCGCCTCCAAGCTGTCAAACACTTTTGTCTCACATCTGAGGAAATAATTACCATCTACCTCTGTCTCGTGGAACGGTTGCCACGGAAACCGCTACGCTTCCACGCAAGACACTGTCGCGAGATTTTGCACGAACACCGAAAAACGTTTAAGTGAAGCAACCGAGTCGTTTAAGGATAAATATATTGGGGGAGGAGACAGGGGGGTGCAAAGAAGCTTCTGGTGTGGGACTGATTTTTGCCTCGAGGTCTGAATGTCGTCAGCGGTTGCGAAAGAGAAAACAGGATGAAATGTTTAAGCTTTTTCCCCCTCAGGGAAACAAGGTACCCATGAAACGCCTGTCCTTCTATCGGTTTTCAACTACAACAATGCATCTTTTGCTAGAATCCGGTGCCTTCTATTGTTAGATATCACGTGGGATACGTAAGGAGCGTGATCAGCATTGGCAATGAGAGTAGATTTCCCAGGATTTTCTTTTTGTTTATTTTCTACCAACGGCTGAAACTGGGAATAGAAAAACATAGTTTTGTCCCTAAGTGAGTATCACTTTTAAAACTGAAATACCAGAAGTGACTAGAATAAGGAAAATGAAGTTATTTCTCTTGGTATGAGCACTGAGAAAAAGCACCCTGCTATCAGCACTTATATAAATTTCTTGGTTTATAGTGAGGATGAAATAATCACATTCTTCCTTGTAGTTTTTAAATAGATATGGTTCTTCGTGCTTTTTCCCCTTTATTTGCCTTTGCAGCACTTGTATTCGCTTCCGGGGAGTTTAATATAATGACAGATCTTTCTCTGATAGCACAGAACAGTGGAGAAGTAAATTTTCCAAAGGGCCGCATGCGGCCTGCTTTAAAATTTATGCTTACTTTGCATGCTGCCGGCCGTCATTATTGTTTTAGATATCATTTTATTACAAGGAATTTTATTTCGTCATAAGCACACCGTTTTTTGGTGGAAATATTAAACAGAAAGAAAATGAAGTACTGAAATGGTTTCGAGAACTCTCGCCTTTAAAATTAGAAGTCATTGACAACTGCAAACTGTCACTGTTCGTATGTACATTCGGAAAAGCAGAACTAATTGCGAATTTCTTAGTATGACATATTAACAGACTACTCTTCAAGGTTCGATTATAAGGATAAAAGACTATATCGCCCTCAACGTCTAGGACCATTTTGAAAGCATTTAGGGCCATCGTATAAATGAATATTTTGCAATGAATCCAATGTATTACTAGATTAGGGATAATTTTTCACATATCTGTACGTATTTCTGAAATTGATTTGCTTCTGATTGTCCCCAGGAGTCTTTCAATGTTCCATAACATCTATTACTTTCAAGTAATAGCTGTTATAAGAACTGAATATTTCTTCTAATTCTCACCAATAGGACGTCTCTTCTGAAGTTTTCAGAGGTGAAAGTAATTATAAATTCATTGAGCGTTACCAAAGTTGTTTTTTTTAATTTATTTAATTAATCAAATGGAAATTCAAACCTCATTTTCGGTAAAGAAATAGGATATTCAAAAATACACAAGGTTTGGTCCGAGAGAGAGATTTACTAATACGTTCAGAACGTAGGATATCTGGAGTTATCATTTATAAGCCACAAATAGTCCATTACTTGTGGGTATTTAGATCTAAAACAGAGCTCGTTCATCCCTGAAAAACTGAATCTACTCATTAAAGAATCTTACTTTATCTTTAATACTTTTCTGATTTGAACAGCATGCGTTCAAGAGATCGGTAGAGTGACCTCTTTATCACAAACTTCGAAAGCTGCGTTAACTGCCACTTTTTCATTGAGTTTTTTTTAATACATATACACGAAAACTCTGACAAGGTCAGTCGTACTGCACACACTAAAAGTCACATCTTCCCATCCTTCGGTATTCCGCAAAGTTACGCTAGAGCCGATATACAGTATCATGTGTTCGTTATAAACTATTCAGAAATATAACATAGATCGAGTTGAAGAACCGATAAAAGTTTTCATCACAATAAGATCATTTTTCTAATTTAAAATATAAGAAATACGAAAAACAGAATTCAGAACCAGTATACAGCACGGGTTATTTTTACAAACAGCGTTGCATATAAAGAAACAAGTTAGTTAATGTAACGCGGGGCATTACAACAAAAAGTGAACAAAAAATCAACGACTTTTATGCATGAACCGAGAAAATTTCGTTTCTGTGCAACCGCCACGTTGCCTATTCATTCCTCCAATCAGAGCTTAGCAACAAACAATATTTTCAGTGCTTCAGTTACAGTATGTGGTACATAGATAGCCTATGTGCTGTGTTTAAAAAAATAATTATCACCGGATTTCTATTGGTCCGACTTTCGTGAAATCTGGGACATCATCATGGAAAATCATTCTTAAAGAGCTAAATAAAATTTTATGAAAATCCATCCCCATCCACCAATATAAATCAGCCAATTAGTGGATTTCTGTTGGTGGATTTTAATGAAATTTGGAATGAGATCTTTCATTAAAATTGATTGATTTCAGTGAAATCATTCTACAAGGAAATGAATATAAAATTTCATGCAAATCCATCCATTGGGAGTCGAATTATTACATTAAGATGGAAAACATCAATAAAAATTACTGCATTTTTATTGGTCCAATTTTAACGAAATTTAAAATGTTTGACAGTTGTTTTTACAAGGCTCAAATATGAAATTTCATGAAAATCTATCGTCCAGAAGTCGAGTTGTTATATACGGAACCATGCATATATTAACGCGCCTGTGAAGCATAAAAGTTCATATTCTAAAAATTTAACAATTTTTAATCGATGCATTTGTATCGATTAAAAGTTGCTGGTTTGATAGGGCTGGAGCCCTATTAGACCTCCTAGCCCTAGGTTCAAATGTCTAAATAAGACGAAAATGCAGAATGGTCGTTTTAAATACGAACCCATAAAAATGGGAATAACTTCGAGTAAAAGAGTGCTAGAGACACGTATGCCATAAAATAATAAAGTAACTTTTATTCTATGCAAAATAAATTGCATAAGTCGGAGCTCCATGGCCATTAGACTTCTTTTAGAAAATAATCATCATCGTTTAATCATATCAATGATTATATTTTTAACTTCTGATGAATTAAATAACCCAGAGAAAATAAATACTGTTATTCGTAAGATTCATGTCTCTGGAACTCTTTTACTTGAAGTTATTGTCATTTTCATGGACACTTCATTTACAATGATCACCAAGTACGTATTGAATACTATTCAGCTCTATTTTTACAAGGGCAATAATGTTATTAATTTTATTGGGGAGAATAGGAGGTATACCGACTATGTCAATAAAATAAAGCTTTTATATTGAGAAAAAATTCATTTTGTTCAAAATATCTGGGCGTGCTCTTGTGATAATCCAGAACACATAGTTTATCATTTACGTCTGTACAAATGGCTTCGCCAACTGACTTAGGTGCTGTGCAGGGAAGTGAGATAGTGAAGCAAAGGGGTAAATCTTTTTTCTTAAAAACAAATGTGGAATTCCGATTCTTTCCAATAAGTTGCTAAAGTTCGTAGTTTTAAAAACTTATTATCAAAGGCAAAACTTGATTCCACCTCAACTATTAGTGCTTTAAATTAGTGTGTGAACAAATACCTAAAACAAACTTCGTTTAGCCGAAGCTTTATCATAAGTGAAGAGGCTCAAGAAGCAATTTCAGAACGTTTTTAAAAACATGAATTAAGTTTACGCCATTATATTTATCCTCGTTTTTAATATGCGAATGTTGCATTAAGATGACTAGGATAATAGCGCCATCTGCAGAATACTTATAGCACTAATCATCTAACAAGGAAAAAAAAGGTTCAAAAATTGTGAGTAGGTACGTAATTTGTAACGAGCAACCTTAAAATCAGCTGCACACGCGCACGCACGCACGTACAAACACATGAAAATGAAACGAGCTCTCGGGCTAATGACAACATCCTAATAGCCCGCTGCGGAGTTCTCCGTCCAAAGGAACATTTTATTCCACATTACAAATTTACCTTGAAAGTTTGAAGTGGAAGGTGCACGTGGGGGGGGGGGGGGCGGGATTTCGGGTAAACCCACAATGGCCGAGCCATTAAAAGCTTTATAACAGGGTGTGGTCTACTCGAAACTTGACTGACATATCAATAACGCTCGTGCAGTAAGTCGGGCCCAGAGCTAACGAAGCTAATGAAAACAGAGTGTCGATGGTAGTTTGTACCTGAACAACCGTGTAAAAATACTCGACAGCGGTATCAATTGCTGCAAGCACACCCTAGAGGCAGAATTAAGGCTGGGGAATGCCGACTTCCATGTAGAGGTACTAAAGGAGTTAATTTGAAGTAATCTCTTGGTAGTTATTTTAAACGCTTTTCTTTCTTTCTTTTTTTATTATTTTTTTGAGACAATGGAGGTAGATATAATTTTCTCTGCCCGAAGGAAGGAAGATATAATGCAGTTTAAGTCGAATAGTGACAATAACAAAAAGAGGAGAGTGGAAATATACACAGGTGTGCGTATTTTGCGTAAGAGAATTAAATTTCAGAAAACCCTCTCTCTCTTATTTGCATGTATTACAGTCAAAAGAAATGATGGGTGGAAATAATTTCAAATAAAAGCGTGTTCCATTTATTAAAGTTTAAAATTTGGCAGTGCAATGTTAAATTTTCTAACTGGATTTTCATAGTAGACTGTGTTGGCATTTCCGAAATGATCCTCATCATTTTATGTATCTTGACACTACCGAAACCAACATCTGTACAGCAGTCACTTTTTTATATATGACTAAGCCATTCATAAGCTTTTCTGCTGACGTGGTCAGCTATGACATGGTCGATTTTTAAGCAACAATTCCAGCAGCTGTGTGATTCTGCATGTATGTTATTGATGAAACGGTAAGACCGATGGTACTAGGGAAGGATATAACGCTTACATGTCAGAATATTTGGGTCTCCCTACGCAAAGACCATCCTAGTAAATATCTCTCTGTTTTATTAACATTAAACGCCGATGCATTACAAGTAAAATATTAAAATGTACATTTTAAGGTAAATTCAACAAATATAAAAGAAACTTTAAAAACTATTACATCAGAATGCTCAGAAATTGATCTTTTAATTTTTCAAAATCACAAATTAATTACTTAAAGTCTATTTTGGCCTCTTTCTTGAGTTCAATAGTAGTATAGCGAGATCCTTTAATCTGACTGCCCTATAGAATTTCTTTTGCAGTATCGCGGGCCCCTATTCTTTAATACTTCTTGCACGGTGGTAGCTACGCCTCTTGAACAAGTGCAAGGTCTACTTCGTTGAATTCATTCTGTCTACAGTAACACACGGGCCCTTCCTTTAGAGCATCACGTGCACTAATTTCTTTTCCAGAAAAGATTTCCCCTGTTCATATATCTCTATTTTTAGCACGGGGTTAAATTAGCTACACTTTGTGGCTGACAAACTTTTAGCCACGCTCGGAATCAGAAAAATATATATTTCTTATAAAATAAATCTGAGTACCGCCTTCTTGTGGCAGAGAGAAGAACTAAGAGGTTTGCGTCTTCGGTTCCTGTGTGAGATCGAATTAATTAAAGTGAATAGCATAGTTTAAAATTTTCCGTATTTTTAAACAGAAATGCAAAAAAAAAAAAAAACAACCAGCTTATTGGGACTAAAAATGAAGCACTTTATTTCCAACTCTCAAGGACTTCCAACAAAACGAAATCGATTTTGTTTTTCAATTTGCATTGGACAACCTTCAATGCCTTTTTCGAACATACTGAATGGGGTCAATGCTCTCCTTCCGCAGATTGCCTTTAACCTACCTTTGTTTCCATGCGAAATATTCACATGAATGAAATTTCAGAATTATTTGTAATTTGAGTTTTATAAACAAAACAAAAGCTTTGTTTTATATTTCTTTGGACATAAAGAAAATTTAGTTTAGGCAGGAACTTTATGAAGATGTCACGATTGGGTTCATTAGTTCATGATTTCATAAATTGTACCTTTTTCTGAAATGTGATTATATCTGGCCACTACAACTCAGATAACGCTTACTACAATGGAATGAACTTACAGTTGTTGGGATTTAAAGGTAGAAGCCATTACTGATTACATAATGCAACTGTTCTGTCGAGAAAAAATGTCCTTATGGGATTTAAGAAGCAAGTAAGAACAGAAAAAATATTCGTGTTATTATTCTCAGTGAGAGCCTCATATCTTCATTGGCGCCAATGTCAACCTTTTTCATATAATAAGTATAAATTGTTGAGCGAAACAGAATCCAATAATTACTGAATTTTCAAGAACAAAAATACTATAAGTTGTTCATCCTATGTATGAAAAAATACAACAGAAATCCATAACTCGTTCGGTACACATTTAAATATTAAAAGTTCGATATTTATGAGATTAGATTAGCAGCTCACAACAAAGTTGTAATGCTAAATGCTTCTTTAATCTTAATAATGGGTTCAAAAAGCACCAATAATCAATCTGAAAACGAATTCAACACACACTCCAAACTATCATCCCGATAACTTTTGAGAATAAAAATGCCTTGAAAATTTTGAGAAATCTTATTGTCAATTATGTTCTGAAACCAAGAAGAAATCGTTTCCCGAGATAAAAGGTAATGTAGTAAGTGTTCGAAGATGCCAAATATAAAAAAGTAAAAGAAAACAATACATAGAACAATGTCATTCAGTTCTTATTGGGGTAGAAATCCAAGGAAAACGCGTGATGCTCTAAGATCATGAACTGTTGGTTTTTGTTTCCTTAGGACGTCACTCCTACCAGCCACGCATAAGCTTGCCTGTGACAATATAATATCGTTAGCCAACATATCCGATGACACATAATAACGTCTAACCTCCTTTGATTTTTCTCCACTAATATCTTCTTTTAAAAACTCACTTGCCCTTCGTGGAGAGTCTCGTGTACAATATGTGCCGTACTAGCAAACCTCTCTTTTCACAGCGAGACAAAAGCTACCCACTGGGAGACCGTCTCGCTCTGCGTCTTACCCATCGGATGTCTCAGCAGGATTCAGGCTCGACCAAAGAGATTCTGGACGATATCCAAAGCTGTCAAATAAACAGAGTGTGATGGGAACTGATGGATGGATCATATCTCCAGCCACATACGTTATGTGCTCGCCTCATTTTGCTGGGTGGGTGTTGGGATTATTTCCTACCTCCAAGAGAAAGCTGAAGAGCTGTCTCGCAAAGGAAACAAAGAAACAAAGATTACTAGAGATGAGTACTGCGCCGTGAATGATAACGTTCAAAATTCATTGTAGTACTCACTTTCCTTCTCTGCGATCAGAAAGAAATGTAATAAGCAAACCGCCTTAAAGGCTTTTACTTGGCTGAATAAACATTGTTATTTATATATTTAACTGCTGAATGTCTTCCATTTATATAATCGGATTCGATAAACCATTTTCTCAAAGATGAAATTCAAGAGCAATCTTTTTTATTGGCTTTCTGATATACTTACACCAATATAAAAATACATTACTTATTTTTAATTACAAAATGCTATCTCGCTTTATTTCGAAGAGGTGGTGATAATATGACCTCTTTCCCATTATCATACGATCCATTTGGACTATTCGCTTTAATTCAGTTTATTAAATGCTATCCACAGCTTCGCTAGCTAATCTTTAATAAACTTCTTAAATAGTGTGAACGACAGATCTAATCCACTGTGTTTCATTTCGGCCGAATTAACTGGAATGACAATCAGAGGCCACTGGAGAGTTAGTTATGGAAATAAATTGAGATGAATTTTCGAGCAATTAGAGAAACTGATAGTAGAAATAAGCAAATGTGAAATCTTTTGTGATAAAGAAACCTTCATACAAAACTGGTCACGTAAAAACAATTGTCAAATAAAGGATTAGTCTCACTAGATTTTAAATAAATGCCTTTATTAATGCAGTTATCTTAGCTTAGAGAGGTCTAATTCAACGAAGACTTACCAAATGAAATTCGTACGCTTACTAAGTTCCATTTAATTCATGGGGCCATCCCACAAGACTGAAGCAGAGTACTGGACTTAGAGCTTGAGCTTATGTTGAATTGAGGAAAAATACCATTGTCCGCAGGCAAAAGTTGCTAATATATTTTTAAATTATACAGCATCAGCCGAAAAGGCGAATCCGCTATACATTTAAAAATCTGACTAATTACCAAGCCAACCGTTTCGAAATATGCTGGGTCCTCATCAGTTGGGTATACATTTTAAAAAAGATATTATTAACCAAAGCAGAACAGCGGATAATGTTATTCGCCTCTAAATTGGACTTTAAGTTGTAAAATGTTGAGTACTACTCGCCCCGTATTCAATGGGAGCAGAAATAATCCCATGATCAAACTAGAATGCACTAAAACTCAAATTGTATTTGATTTCAACTATTGTGTGAAATATAACTGCACCCTTGTAGTACTGCCAGTTAAGATTACTTACTCAAAAAGTTCACTTTACACTGTTGCGGTGTCCCTTTAGGAAACTGCTTAAAAATAAACGGTGTTTGAATGAACTTCCTTGAGTAACTATTGAGATTACCAGCATATACTTGCAATGAAGTTAATTCAAACCTGGTTTTATATAGGTTTATACAAAATAATCTCATGGCGAAATCAGCAGTGATATCTTTAATTTTACACGAAGTTTACTCACATCATGATGTTTCTAGTTCATGATAACAAAAGATTGTAAGAGAACATAGATGGGAGTCTATGTTCTCTTACAATCAGATAGAGTAGTGTTTTTTTAGTTTGTTTTAAGAGAGAAGACGCTTATTTTTGTAGGCGAGACATCTCTAAAGATGGCATATAGATCTAAAAAGAAACAATACCAGAAAATATATTTATCAAATGCTACATATTTAAATGGAATCTATTTCGTTAGGTAATGTATATTTTACATTGAAGAGACAAAGAAACTTTAATTTACAAGGGTTATCTAAATGATTTTTATTTCTTCCTGAATATGGGTTAGTGAAAAAGTAAGGGTACTCAAGAAAGCAAGCACCTTTCCCCTGTCACTGGCTTTCGTTTATCACTTTTACCACCAATTAATGGACTGCGTGTAGTTAATGATGAAAATGGCAGCTATATCAGTGTCTCGAAAATAAAGCCCTTATCGGATTTCTGTAACTTAAGGATCTAATACATAAGATTTATAGGAGTGTGCATAACCAGAATGTTGTTTGAAAGCATGATTCTGGATTAAGGTTGGTACTGGCCCCATCTGGGCCCAATTTGTAGAAAGAAATGGAGACCCTGTAAAGTTCTGAAGGGTTTAAGGGGAAAATATCCGTGCATTTTTTTAGTTTTAGGGTAGCGTTGTTTATTTCATAGCAAATCGACCACAGAAGTTAGGTAATTTACAAACACATTATATACGACTCAATATAGCTCAAGTTGCTGATGCGTCTAAGCCCTACAATAAACAAACAGCTAATTTTGACCAATTAATCAGTTCGTTTGCATCAGTCATTAATACGCACATGGATCAGTAAATCCAGGCAGCCACCTAGGCGGGCCAAATTTAACAAAGACATATTTGTAGTGCTAACTTCAAAAATTACGATGAATTTTCATCAAACAGGTAACTACACCATCAGAATAATAACAACAAATTGCAAATCTTGGAATTCCGAAGCATATATAATTTAATAGTTTCTCTTCGTTGGAATCATGCAATAAAAGAAAAAATAAATAAAATGCGATTACATAAGTTATGAGAAGAGAAGAAAATACTCTTATCTTCAAGTACAGAATTCAAATAACAGTAATTTTAGCGACCGAAATACTTCATCAACTAGGTTATCAAGTGCAAATGCATCATACTGCAGCTATAGGTCGTCGATGTTTGTAATTAGCAAAGCTAATTACACCCAACATCGTTCATTCTGGATATTGGTAAATCAGCTGACTTGAGAAATTTTAAGGCAAAAGATAATAATGAAGCTAAGAAATGGGAATTGAATTTCTGTTAATATTTATATATTTCAACTTCTTTTACGAGTTAAAATTTCATTTAATTACTTACCACTTCCATGTGGTAAATTTCTCATATCTTCTGTCTATCAATACAATTCCATAACAATCATTCGTCTCAGAACGTGAATTCCATGAGTCACTTATCTGCTGATTGAACTTGCATCGTAGCGTTAACCCCTGTTCAGAGTCACATTAAAGCATTAATCCTTCCAAGTTCCTACACTTCTTCCCTAAACCTCTATGAAAGCTTCCGCATCCGATCTACAAGTATACATCTGCCGTTCCAAGTAGAATGTTGAGCAAAGATGACCCAGAATACGTGTTTAACCATGGGCTGCTATCTGTCTGCAATGGACATCTCTCAGAAACTGCTATAATCCTTTAATAAACTTTGACACGAGCAAAGCTTTCCACCCTGCTGACAAACCCATCGTTAATCTTACAATGACGTTTGATAGCTGCACGAGCCTATATTACAAATGTATGCTTAAACCAATAGAATTAATTCCAGTGTAAACTTTGCAAATGCTCCTTTCTACCAGAAAAGCTACGTCGTTTGCTGATCTGTTCGCATGCTACCACTGTCTCCACTGTCTACAGGTGTAATCACGTTGACACCCATTAGACGCTTTCAATATTTCCGGATTTAGACTGCTATTAGTATTTTAGAGAAACTAACATGTCTGGCCTTCATTGTTCTCCTTAACATTAAGGAAAGGGTGTGCGTTTCAGTAGATGTGGCTATGCTTTAGTTCCTATTTCCTTTTCGAGTAACCTCAGAATCACTCCTCGTTAACATATGAGAGCGGAACAACAATGTTGTGGAGAAATGTGAGAAAAGTTTCTTAGAGGTCGTTCAAACTTATGAGAACCAAACAGTTGTGTTGATCGCTGGAAATGAGAATGCCCTTCGAACGAAGAAGCATACATATAAATGTAAAGTTTAAGAAATCTGAAATAAATTTCTTAAAGCTTTAGATTTACATTTAAAAAACTTTAGAATATTTTTATCGTTCTGAATTAGAAACTTTATAAAAGTTAAGGAATCAGAAGATTATAAAGTTAGCTACAGATGCAGAATAACAGAATAATGTGTGACACGGCTCGCCAGTTATAACCCCCACTGGACGTCATCTATCATCATGGAAGAGATCCTTCCGTGTCACAGAATCTCTTCCCTGTGATCTTCTCTGACTACCAAAAGCATCCCATTGTATACATACGTATGTTCCAATTACTACGATATTAATTCTATATATACCATCTAACTGTACGATTTCTAGATTTACATACTGTGATGGGTCCTCACAAGAAATAAAGTCTTTCTTTCTTTTTATATTTAAAAAAATAATTAAAATAACTTTGATAAGTTACAATCCAAAATAACTTGAAGGATAAAATAGAATTCAGATTCGTTGAGATCAAATGCAGTTATATTTTGAAATTTTTCTTTTAATTTTTAATTTAATATCCTTAAGAAATTATCCCCAGTGGACCAACATTTGCACAACAATCCATCGCTACTTTACAAGGCAGAAATCTTAACACTGATTTCTCTGATAGTATGGAGATATTGAAAGAATCAAATGATTGAATATTAGCAAATTATCCTGAATAAAATTTATTTTAGTTTACAATTAAACAGATGAAATAGAAGAATTTTAGAGTGTTTTCGCTTTCACCATCACCATACACATATTATAAGATGCAAAAGAAATACATCTTAATTCTGTGTTCCAGAGCAAAGTTCTTTCTAGCTTCAAAGGATCTGAAGGAAATTTTTCCAACTGTAGCAGGTGTTATCTTCTGGAGGGAGGTTATCTTCTGAATATAATATGAAAGTATAAAACAACAGCACATTTTGTAGAAGGATTTTTCCAATTATTATTAAAGCCTATGTTGCACCTTTGTGTTTCTTTGTCCTACACTCTGTATTTTCATCAAATTGATGTTTCTCCTTTGTACGGAAATTCGTCTATATACAGTGTGTTCTTTAAACAGCGGGCAAATAATTTCCATCCAGTAACGTTCTTATTGTCTTTATCTTAACACTTTTTAAAGAAATGGGAAAATTGAAATAGCCAACTTTTATATTATCTTGAAATCGTTTTTATTAAGAATCGAGATGGAAATCTTTTGTTTGTCGGTTATATTCAGAAAAAGTCCATGGAAAAGTCCGCAGAAACTCTTCTGAAACTGCATGATCAAACCCTCGCATGAAATATGCCATATTATTTTAAGTTACTTTGAACACGTGCAGTGACCAGCCAACACCCATCGATTTTAATTCCAAGCTACATTTTCTTCTCCATCAATTCGTTCGTTCCTTCCTTCCATCCCTCCAATTCCATTCCTCAAGAAAATATTCACATATATTTCCGGAAAATTTCAATATATAGAAATTTAGATTTAATAATTGTTTTTTAATTCGGAATCCTGCAACCCATCCGAGTCGCTAGAGTATTATCGGTTTCAACTAGATTTCTTATTTGTGATTTTCTTAACAATTGTCCACTTTTTTGCGGATATTAATTTATTGAGCATCCTTCTACAATCCAACGTCTGGTATTTGTATTTTTTTTTCTAAATCGCCGCGAGAGAAAAGTTCATTCACATAATTCCATTTTCTTTTGTTTTTATAATCCTTTAGTCATGTTCGTTCGTCATCCAAAGATTGCAAACCATAAAAGCTTTCTCTTCCTCTAACAATCTTCGCGGGTCAGACAGATAAAATCTCGGCTCTCTAAAACAAGACACCATATGACAGAAACTACTTCCCCTTTTCTTATTGCATCTTTCAGCATGCTTCTTAACGTACATATAATTCCCGTTTCACCCGACGCTTTCCTGCTTCCACAGCACTATCATTAGGCTCGTGACAACTCTCTGCACGTGACTCACTGTCTCTCTCCGTGCTAAGCGACCAAATGCATATAGGTATTGCAGAGGTCTGAGTAACACTCCTATCTAACAACGCCTGTTTTTGGTGTTTCCAGGACTGTTTGTTCACCAATTCAATTTCCGGCGTGCGCTTGCTCTCTCCAGGTTTCCCCAAGCTCACCGCGGAGAGCAAGGTCGAATGGACTTTGATGTTCGTTTGCGACGAGCCGGGAAGAAACTAAAAGGTTTCTCTGTGCGTCGTATTTCTTGAAAGGCAACGTCTGTAGACGTTTATTGGTAATAGTAGCCTGCACACAGGTTGACCCATTAGAGCAATGAGGGATAACTGGAGGAGAAACCCAAACATTGCTACAAGTAACAGAAAACTCTACGTGGGTTTTAAATATCGCCTTGACGCTATCTGCTCCATCCGGATATTAAATTATCGTGTTTGGTGACATAACTTTTAATACTAAAGGATTCCCTCCATCGCATCCATCCTTCCTTCGCTGCTTTTTCTGCTGTTTCAATGTTCCCACTTAGGGTACAATGAGAGTCAGATATATCATCAAGGATCATGGCTGAAAATAATTTAAACTTTTAATTTAAGGTAATTGTAATTACTCGCATCTTCATCAAAAATAGGTCAACACATTTGAAACTAGTAAATCAGGTAAACGGATCTCTTTTTATTTTAACTGCTAAAAATGGTTGATAAATATTCATTCACACCACAGAAATATGGCAATCTTAGTGAACCGCGAAGATATCAAAAAACTGTCCTTCTGTACTCCATAAATAACGATACCATACTCTTATCACAAAGAGAGAGAGAGAGAGAATAAGCTGCTTCTATAAAAACATGAAATGAAAGAGGTGCGCATATGGTAGGAGAGGGTCATGAAAATATGGCACATGAGGAAAGCCGCCACCATCGATCAGAAGACTTTTAATTAACCAAAATTAAGTAGAAAATGAATAGACCCCTAAAGTGCTATATAAAGGCACTCGTGTAATTAGGAATGTATTTTCAAGATCCCAAATCCGTTTTTCAACCCCTTTAATTAAAGAATAAGTGCTAAGAAAAGTAATTTATTAATCACTCCGCTAATCCAAACATCGTAGAACTTCAAGTGGGTTAAACCTTCTCCGATGTGTTTATAATGTTCTCCTCTCTTCTCTTTGCTATAATAGCAACTAAAAGGTAGTAAAAAATGGCCGTACTAATTAGACTTTTACATTAGTTTCCACTCATTGTTTGGATAAACGGCCTAAAGGGTGAGAAAGACAGATGTTCTTTCTTTATTAATTACAAATTACCGTGTTTTGCAATTATTGAGGGACTAATTAAAATTACCAACATCAACAGCAGCCCATTGTGTCATCTAAATTATTACAGAATACTAGCGTTTGTTTGATAACAATTAAGCGACCATTTCTTCAAGTTTTTTCTCCCTTAAATGGGTGCTTAATTTTGTCACTGGTCTCCTTTGTAAGAATCTTGCGCCAGGTGTGAGAAAGACAGCAAAGGCTTCTATCATCTGAGTATTCAGAAAAATTATAATTCATTGTCTATTAAAAAAAGGTGAATTTCCGAGCGATGACATTCGCAGGGAGGAGGGGTCGCGAAGGATTTATTGGAAAATCTGCAAAAATAAAACAAAGCGAGGATACCACCATTATGCAAAGCAGATACTCATTATCTTTAAGATTCTAAGAAATGTTTGACTGAGACATTTTCAGGGTTTAACGAATTAAGTAAAAATTAATGGAAAACTATTTATTATCTTTAATTATAATAACTATTATTTTAACTATAAAAATCCAAAGAAATTGCACGTTAGCATTAACGTGGATGAATTTGTGTTTCTTTTATCATATTGAGAGTGAAGAGAAAATCTCACAGACTTATTTCCTCTACTGTCCATTTGTCTCTAAAGCAGATATCCTTGAAAATAAAAAAATAATTACCTAAGAGAGAGAGAGAGAGAGAGAGAGGGGGGGGGACATTTCTTCTCCTGTCCTTTAAGGTGTATTCTTCGTCTTTTGTGCTGGCAAATCCAAATGCTGAATAATCAAATCCACGATGTACTGCAATATTCTGTTCACCTGCTTATACACCGAAAAAAAATTAGAAAATACCCAAGGTTCCGGCATGTTATCCTTGTCCCTTCCCTTCTCATGTTAAATTATCATAGAACAGCACTTAGACATACAATCTCTTGGATTGCAGTAGATGCGTCATATGTTTATATTCTACATTCATTTCGGAATGCAAAATAATAATAATACTTATTATTGTTGTTGTTATATTATTTCTTCCTGATGGGGTACTGGTACAAAGTGCACAGGATGGCTGTTATGTCTAGTATTACTGTTGGCCGAATATCTCTCAGGCTTCCCTACAGGTTTTCAGGTTTGCGACTTTCTGGAGTTCCTTGTAGGTATTCTCTAGAAGACCTATTGCTGCTGGGCTATTAGGTAGGGCACTTGGCACCATATCTATGGTTGACACGATGATCGGGATGCTTGTTGCTTATTCCACATCTCTTTGATCTCCTCTCTCTTAGGTCCGTGTATACTTCTTGGTCTTTTCCTCGTGGGTTTTCTAGAGGTTGACAGTGTTGTGCACCGCTTGTCAATGAATTAGGTAGTATTTTCCTTCTTATCGACAAGCGTTATGTCTGGTCTGTTGTGCGGGATTATCTTGTCCGTTATTATGGCGAAGTTCCAGTGCAGATTGTGGGTCTCTAGTACTGCGTGAAGCTCATACTTGTATTACAGTACACTCTCTTTGATGAAATGTTATTTCTTCGCTAGCTTCTGATATATTATCTTGGCTACCTGGTCGTATCTATGAGTGTACTCAGTCTGGATGATCACCTTTCATCTTGTGGTGATGTGTTGGATCCTGGTCTCAGAAACGATGCAACACACTCCGCGTTCTTTGGCGATGTATTTTCTATAGTTTCTGGTGTTGATTACCTGGTCTTGGATGACGAGCATGAATCCTTTAGTCTCAGGGAACAGTGTCTCGCTCGTGAGCCATGCATTGGAAGTCACTTTATCTATATTGGTGGAGATCACTGTAGTGTCTGCCACTGAGTGTCTTCTTTGCCCATCTTTCTAGCTTCGTTTATTCGGTCTGGACGGGAGGGGACTTCTCGATTAAGTTGAGTGGGGTACGCCGCTTGTCTATCTTCCTTATGGCCTGGTAAAGTGCTGCGGTATTTTTCTGGAAGTAATATTCCAGGTTAGCTATCGCTGTTTTATGTTACTCGATGAGATCTATCAGCCCCCTTCCTCCCTGCTTCCGAGCTACCATTCGTCTCTACACGTCTGACTTCGTGTGGTCTTGGCAGCTCTTGGTCATCACTGTTCTTGTCTTTCTCATAATATCCTCTAGCTCAGTGTTAGTCCAATCTATGATACCGAAGGAATACTTTAGCACTGGGACTACATAGGTGTTTATGGCTTAACTGTTATCCCTCCGTTCAGCTTAGCTTTGAGCAGGTTTCGGAAAGGCAAGCCTTGATTTCCTTGTGCGCTAACTGCTGAGCCTGCATCATCCCCAGATATTTGTAGGTCTCTCCCTCTGTTATGGCTTCGATCTCTTTACCAGTCTGCAGCTGGTAGTTTCGGCCAACTAATTTCCGTGATGCAATCCGTAGATCTTGGATTTGTCTAGACCAAATTCCATCCTGATGCCATTGCTGAATTCTTCGGTGATCCGAAGTAGTTGCTGGAGTTGTTCCTGCGTTGCCGCGTAGAGCTTGATGTGTTCCACGTACATTAGGTGGGAGAGAGTGTATAGGTTTTTTCTTCCTTCTTTGAGGTAATATTCATACTTGCTGTTGTTGAGTATGGTGGATAGCAGGTTGAGTACTACACATGACCATAGTGGGCTCAGGGTATCTCCCTGAAAGATTCCTCTCCTGATAGGGGTCGGCCTGGTTTTGATGTTCTCGACCTTAATGGTGGTACTCCATTTTGCCATGGTTGCTTCTAGGAAGTTTGTCACTGTCGGATTGACTTGTAGAACTTCAGCTTCTCTTATTAGTCAGCTATGAGGCACGGAATCGAAGGCCTTGCCGTAATCGATGTAGGTAGTATACAAGTTGAGGCACTTCTTGTAGGCTTGCTTTGTAACTGCGGCATCTATGGTTAACTGCTCCTTTCATCCTTTGCCTATCCGTTTGCATCCTTTGTTGTTTGTGCATTACACTCTGGATCTCCAAGTGGTCTGATATCCTCTTGGTTATTCAGCTGATCAGGAAGTTGTACATCCTTGGGACACAGGTCTGTATTTCGTTGGGTTTCTTGTATCTTGGTCTTTAACCTTCAGATATGTGATTCTTTGGTACTGTCTCTGGGTGCTTTATCATTCGGTGAACTGCCCTGCTAGGTGCTTGTGTGTGCATTGTGAGCTTCTTGTAGTTATGAACGTTATCTATTCCTGGGATTCGCTAGTTTCTTCCGTCTAGTTCTACCAAGGGAAATTGGCTATTATGTCTTACTATACACCGCTCCATATGTTGCCCCAGAACACCTCTTCGATCGTCTTCTGCTCGGGTGATCCGTTTTTCATCCTTCACGTCTTCTCCGTAACTCCTCCTACTACTATTATCCTTATATTATTTCTCCTTGATTGGCGTGCCACCCCGTGACAGGGTGGCACGCCAATCAAGGGTGGTTGTTGTTATGTCTGGTGTTACTGTTGGTCGAGGAACTCTCTAGTTATCCTACAGGTGTTCAGGATCGCGACTTTCTGGAGTTCCTTGTAGGTGTTCGCTGGGAGACCTATTGCTGCTAGGCTATTATGTAGGGTCTTTGGCACCATACTTGTAGTTGACACGATGATCGGGATGGTCGTTATTTGTTGCATATGCCACATCTCTTTGATCTCCTGTCTTGGGTTCGTGTACTTCCTGATTTTTCCTCCATGGGTTTTCTGCAGGTTGCCATGTTGGGTACCGCTATGCCAATCCGATAAGTAGCCTTTTCCTTCTTGTCCACAAGGGTTATGTCCGGTCTGTTGTGCGGGATTATCTTATCTGTTATTATGGCCCAGTCCCAGTACAGCTTGTGGGTTGTACTGTCTGGGGTTCGTACTTGCAGTATGCTACGTTTCTTTGATCAACTAGTATTTCCTTGCTAGCTTCTGATGTATTATCCTGGCTACCTGGTCGTGTCTAAGTGTGTACTCAGTCTGGGTACACTTATTATTATTATTGTTATTATTATTCCAAAACAATATATGAATATATGTAGAGATGGAGGGGAACTTCGTTGATGGAAAATTTTTCGCACAGGTCAAAACAAACACACACAGATAGCTATCCATTTAAATTCTTTATACTTTAAGTGATCCCAAACAATTATTATCCCAAGAGCAGTCAGCTGAAAAGGAACAGTTTTCTTTAGTCGGTATAATACAATCGACTCCGTCGGAGTCAATTGCATTTCAATAGATTGCAATTGAAAGCGATTTCCAAGGAGGACCTCAAATTTTATCTTAATCACAAATTAGACAGAAACTGATAGTCAACATCGGAAACCCACAAATACTCATTTGTGCATCATTCTGGGCTTTTCTGCACAGGTAATTGTGATTAGGCAGTTGTGCAATGTATTATTTACAATACTATGTTACCGCAATAATAAGAGAATAATTATAGTTTCAAAGCCGAGAAAGACTAACTCGTTAAAGAAGTATGTTAGGAAAAATATATTCCAGCAACGTTTATTATAACGTTTAAAGTTTTAATACTACACACCTAACATGCATATTCTGTTTTATAATTTTATGTGTGGTTTATTACATTCAGTTCTGCCTTATTACATAAAGTATTAAATATAATGGCGCTAATTTTACGATTCTGAAAATTCTGAAACTTTATAAATTTATAGCAAGCTATATTCTGAATTGTGTTATTGTATAAAACGCAAGCAAAACAAAGTGAACATCTGTTTTTAGAAATGAAACATGTTTCCGTGGAAGGGACCATTGATCGATGTACGAGTCAAGGAATTTTGAATGGGGTTTGCTGGGGACTTTTCCAGAAATGGAAATGATATTCCATGGTAAAGCAGATTTTAGATTTATACAGTATTAAATCAATTTTAATAAATACGCATTTATGGCCTTTTCACCCATGTGTTTGGATAAAAACATACATTTATTATCCAATTATGCGTAGTTCTGTCTTTATTTCAGGCTCTTAATGATTCAGGGGGTATACACAAAATATCATTTAAGAAAACACGGATTTTTATTTCCATTTCTTGCTCGCAGAATCCTGAATGTTAATAGTTTGAATAATCTTCATTAGTAAAGTCGAGTATCTCTATAATTCTTTCATTTTGCAAATTCTCCACCTCAGCCACTCTTGCAGTTAACCTATTCCAATATTCCACACCTTTTTTTTGTTTATTGTAATAACCTAAAACTCTTGCTATTCCTGTTTCAGCCATTAGGGTGAAGATACAAAATCTGTTTGGGGCAAAGTATCCGTATCCTTCATCTGTATTCACTATGGTATCCTATATGATCTGAAGGGACTCGCTTTCCAGGTTACCATTTATTTTATCCCTTAATCCCAAAAGATGTATGAGGCGCTCTTTTCAAATAAAAAGCAAAACTATCAAAATTGCTGGGGCCGCTTACAAAAATTTTATCAGAGCGTGTTTATTGTCGTTCATGACAAAGTAGAAGTCGCAGCGAAGAAAAGAAAACCTTTCCTCTCAATTCGCTAATCCGGAATCACTATTTCGGTCCAACCGAATTCCCCAGGAGTAGGAGAACATAATTCCATCTACCTGCTTAACACTAAAAACGCATTAATGCTCCAAAATATCTCGCAACGTACAGCACACGTCACGCGACTTCACTGTTCATTAATCAAATGCGCTGCACGTTTCCTTCCCACACAACGTACAGCTGTTGAACCGCACGCCATGCACTGCAGCTATCCAACATTCTAGCAACTATAAGTGCTTCTGACAGTCTTGACTGGACTTACTTCTTTTCCTATAAGTGGAGGTTTCAATATGCCTCGAATATTGAGAGAAGACCTCGAGAAAACTTCGACATAACGTGCTGGCTGAGGAGAAAATGCGAATTGTCACGGGGACCAGTTAAATTACCCCACACACGTTATACGTTCATACAATATAGGTAGGGTACGTTGCAGATCAGGCCCTTATATCAGTATATATCTTCACGTGTGAAGATTACACAGATGCCACGCTTTAATGGTGAGTTCTGCAATTCGCTTGCAGTGCACGGAAAAAACCAAACATTTCGTATTAAACTGGAGTGCAAAGAAAATATTAAGCCACGTATACAGCTTATTTAACTGACAGCTGTTTCATCTTTATGATAATTAATCAATTAACGCTTAAAGTAATCCCATTAACTTGGGGAAAAATTCGAAATAATTAAAAGAGGTAATCGATATGCCGCGGAATTATAATTTCGGACAGGAAGAAACTGGGGGTTGTCAAAAGCACTGGCGATAGCTATTTCCTCCGGAATAAACTGAAAATAATAAACTAAAATAACATTTAGCATCAAAAACAATGGGAAACGTCCATTTTTACCCTTGAGTTGCATTTTAGAGAGCAATTTCGTCTTAAATTAGCGCTCAGAGGAGTGAAAGCTGTTAGTTGATGGTCATAATCTTCTTAAAACCAATTGCAGAAAAGAAAGGAACCGTTTTCGGATGCAAAGGCTAGCTAACTTGTGACCCTTTTAGCCAGTCGAACGCGGGATTAGATTTTCAAAAGCATTCTGTGTTGCCTTGGTATTTATTACAACATTCCAGAATCATCCGACTCGTTTTGAGAGAGTTATACAACTATTTTAAAAACTAATAATCGAATTCAATTGGTTTTATATAGAGGAATATATAATGCGTTCCATCAATGTGCATATTAAAGATATCCTGCAAATTAGATCTGGTTCTGTTCTCTAAAATTTTTGTTCCTGGTGAAAATATCCGTCCATGGAAATTCTGAGTAATCGCTATATGGGTACCTCCAGTTTGGTTAGAGATTTACTCATTTATAAAAGAGCGCATGTGTGTGTCCACAAACTTATCCAAGATGAAATAAATTAATCGGTCGAAATTAAATTAGTCGATCGAAGCAAAATTAATCGATTTCTAAGTAAGGGAACCCTCTTCTACTCTTGGATAGAAGAAGAATCTATACTCCAAAAGGTATATAAAAACTAGCAATCGCAGGAGAATGCAGTTTGTTACAGCTGCATTCTAAACCCATTACTTTTATACCAAATTTGAGAGGCAGCTACAGGGCATAAAACGCTTTCTCGGATCCGTTATACAATTACAAACTTTGGACCGCTTTCTCAAAACAAAATATTCCTTTCCACATTGGAGTAACTTCTGCTCAAAGGCAGTAATTCGAAATGTCGATCTGCTCAGGTAAAATCCATCTAGGTGATACACTATTTAATGTTGACACACACACACACACACACATACACGCACGCACGCATTTGCCTCACGTGATATTTCGTTGCATCCTAAATGCGTTACAGTTTCAGTGCTCGTCGATATCCTCTAGAGTTCAGTTCACGTGCAAACACCAGGCCCCGCTTGGATTCTGCCAACTGGAAGCCACAAATGAGAAGGAAACGTCCGCACGCAGTGGCAGGCGTTCGTGAGCGTTCCATTAATAAGCCGATCTTCGATTTTTTTTTTCTTTTCCTTCCGTAGCCCCACTTCTCAGCAGCCACAACCACGGAGTGATGTATTATCCAATTAACACAAACCTAACGAACTCTTCTATCTACTGAACGTCGGAATTTTTCTCGTGCCCTCGCGCGAAATGAAAGAATAATGTTTTGCTTTTCGAAGTGGTACAGAATAGACTAAGACTGCAAAATCAACCTTGGCCCGCCTATAAAACTAGAAGGAGAAGATGGTGGCCAAGACTAATGAGATAGGCGGGCATAATTATTATTTCCAGCAGTTTTTCAATTTAAAATAGAGAGAGAGAGAGAGAGAGAGAGAGAGAGAGAGAGAGAGAGAGAGAGAGAGAGAGAGAGAGAGAGAGAGAGAGAGAGAGAGAGAGAGAGAGAGAGAGAGATTCTCCATATCACGGTCGAATGCAGAATTTACCAGCAGAAATCATCTTTGCTTTCTTATCAATTTGGATTTCCAGTTAAGAGAAGTGAGATGTCTGGAGGAAATGGTTAGAAGGATGGAAAGGAAAGAAAGAAGAACTTAAGAGGTTTTAAGGCGCCTTAAAACTTCGATAGCAAGAGTCTTACATCTTGTTAGACGTGAAGGATCTATACTAACACACACACACGCGCGCGCACACAGGCATCGCAAAACGGGGCATTTTTAAGTGCAAAACTCGAATTGATGTAGATCAAAAAAGGCAAAGTCAATAAGACAGAAATGGAAGAAGCAAAAAAAAAAAAAATTGGAATAATTATGAACCTCCCATTCTTTCTTAAGCAATCGTAGAATAAAAAAAATACTTATTGGAATGGAAGAGTAGGCATTTTCCTTATAACGTATATTAAACCTTCACTTTTCTTGATTTTAATGGTGCATATAAAGGGCTTGCCTGATTTCATCTTGCATGTGATCTTTTTCTAGTAATTCTACTCAAAGTTCATCTTTCTTTCATCCTGACTTCCTCGCTATATTCCAAAGTTCCTTACACTTTTTTGCCATCTTTTATAGTTGTATATAAAATCCCTCCCCCCTTTCCACCACCATCTCATTTTGAATTCCAAATTCTTTGCTTCACGAGTGTGATCAATAACAGTGTTGGTGTTTTTTGTTTCTTTTTCTTGGTCTTTTACTAGATGGAAAAAAAACAGAGTTTCCAAGGGGAAAACTTGAGGACACCTGAGGGACCCGGTGTACCCGCAGATGTCCCAAGTGGAGCACAAAAGTTCGACAACTGATTTTCTGTTTTTATTGTAATCAATTATAGTAAAACAATATTTAATTATCCGAATACAGTAATACTATTTTAATAGATTAGGTCGGTCGTTTTCAATTTAATGTTTTCGTGTCTGGTAATGTTCAAATCATCAATGTTCAGCAGCAATGAACCGAATTTTGGAGACTACACAGTTTTGCTTGGAAAACCTTTTACATTCGATCAATTTGGATACAATGAAGTGCGGGACAAATGTTATCCTAAAATGTGAACGCAGTACTTTTCCCATGATTTCTGCTATCTTCTTTCACCGAGCTTGTGATATATATCTTCCGTAGCGCCTAATGTTTCTAAGATTACGACTTATACAAAAGGACTTTTAAATGGATTGGTATATTGACTAAGTAATTAGCTAGCGCCTGATTATATGTAGTAGTGCGCGTTAACTTTTGTTACCGCTTTATATTTGGGCGAAAAATACTACCACTAATATTAGATGATCAAATTTCTATTTGTAGACGCTAAAGAATTTCAAATAGTCAGGGAAACAACCACAGTTATAATCAGAACTAACGTTTTTTGTTTGCTTGACGCATACTCAGACTTGTTAAGCTAGAATCAAAAAGTAAGCACGAAGTCAGTGCCATTTATAATCAAATCATATTGTGTGTACCCATTATCAAAATTTACCCGAATTTAGAAATAAACGAAGTCTTTATCCCTCGCTTGTCTTTATTTTATATATTGTTTTTATTTTATATGCATTTTGTAAACACACAAATTTACTGTTGTGAGAATTCAGGTTCTTTTATTTTAAGAGTTAACTTCGATAGCGCTTGCGCGAATTAAGAAACATTGGCGTGCTTAGTGACCAAGAACAAGCGGTTAGAGATTCACGTGGATAGCCGATAACGATGCATATTAGTGACACTGGTAATTTAAGGAGGCTTATAGTAATTGAGCAGCCAACCAGAGGCTAATACCAAATCCACTAAAGGTCACAAATAGCATCGAATGTTCAAATTTCACCAATTATCGAAATCATACAAGCGACTCAACATAATGTACATCAACCGATAAAAGCAGGCATAAATAGACATTCGACACAAAATCCTGCTTTTCCCTGTAGTAACTACATTCGCTTTGCACTTTGAAAATTAATATATTATTTCGATTTACCCCATCAGCGTTAAGGGCCATCCAGGAACTCTGAAGGAGATAAAAATTAAATTCCAACTTTTTTAAACATTAAGAACTAAAAGTCGATTGTTCAGTGATATCTTTGCTTTTGTGTGGTACGATAAATGTACCATAAGAGTTAAAAAGAAAGATAGAAGTGTCCATCATAGCGTGACCCCAGCAAAAAGAACACAACATAGATGAAAGAAATTCTCTCATCCACCACAGGAATCTAAAGCAACTAAGGCTATGTGGTGTCAGTATGTGTCTATAAAATGCATATATTATGTGGTTGATTTATTTGTTTTCTGGATGAAAAACCAGGCAACCGTCATCTGAAAGCGACTAACTCTCAGAGACGTTGTAAAGATTTGACTGTTTCAGATGGTCTATATTTAAAAACAATAACATTAATCAACTTAAATAGCATCGGAATAACAAATACAGCCAGACCTGACTTTTATGGCATAATGGAGGGTGGGGGGGACTTCACTGGTGGTTACTACTGCATTATTTTTATCATTCTAAGAGAATCAAAGTCATAATGACAAAAACTTGTGCAAATAACTTTCGTACCAATACTTTTCGCCACATTATTCATCAAAAACCTCTGCAGTGTTTTATAATCCTGATTGCTATGTTTTTTCTGAATTTCAAATTTGTTTCACCTAGGTGATGCAAAGTTCATTGGAGTTCACCTTGGAAATAATCTCACCGGTAATTGGATCCAAATTTGGGCTCAAAGCTTTCAGATTGGGCTCGAACCACCGATACATTTCAAAAAATGGACACCACTTTCATTATTTCGAAAAGGTATCGAAATATTCGTCCATTGATAAATTGACTTATTTGATCTAAATTTCAATCACCCCTAAACTCCATATTTCCGTTAAGAACACTACAATAAGATGCATTTAGGGCTAAAGCCTCAATATATACATAGAACAGTACAATATCAAACAAAAGCTCTTTTCTCTTCTTCATGTCAATGGCATAATCGATCAATAGCTGAAGCTTTCTTCTTTGCATCATTCTGCTAATACCACGTTCGTGCATAATGGACATTACTCGATTGGCTCACAGTTATTTATTTCAACAGACCCCACAAGGTGATGTTCAATGTTTGTGCTCATTTACATTATGACATATACTGACGATCTGGGGTTGATTTATAAACAATCCGAAAAATTCAAACTGTGTCCCAGTAAATCTACTATTTTTATTCTACGTATGTACAATAACAGATTTTTGTTAAACAACCCGATGATATCTTTGAAATTCTGGCATATAGGATTATTTAAGTTCCATATCAAATATTTCAGTTTCATTAGGATTCTTCTTCGAGATAATCTTGCTTTTCCCCTTGACATCAGGGAAATTGCTTTCTTTCATTATCTCCAAAAATGAAATCAGCCTAACTCAGCAATGACAGAATTATTAAACTATTATAATGACGATTTATTATCCTAAATACAAGTATGCTTATGGTACTCTATTACAAAAAACATGGCCAGGCTTCAGACATAAGCCAGTTAATGTCTTCTCAAATCCACGGTTCTTTGCAAAAACTTTTGTCTGCGTTACTCTCCAGCTGTTGCATTTATTTTCAAATAACAATAACTGAAACTGACTATTTTTGCCCAGGTGACGCCTTTCAGTTGGTGAAGGGAAAAAACGTGGGAAATCCTGCAGATGAAAGCTTTACGATAGGATTCAAAGCAAACCATAAAATACCATCCTAAAATAAGGAAATACAACAAGATTCAAAGCGAAATAAATAGAACTATATGCAATAAAAGGATGTAAATTTAAATCCGTAATATGCATAAGGTTTTGTCTAATGGTCAGCAACGAAGAGTCGGATTTTTCCATCCTTAATTTTGAACCACTGACCAGAAGAAACGCAGACAGTCAGTGGTGCACACCACCAGTCAAAGTGACGGGATACTTTTTTCAGCAGAAGTAATCAATCACTTATAACGCGGAAACCAGCTAAAAGCGCAAGAATGTTACCACTTAGGTGAATTACACGAGTCCTACGTGAATTAGAAGTTAATCGTTAGGTATAATTAGTGGATGCTATGACCAGTTTAGAATACAAAAATATATCTTCATAGCAATAATAAGTATATGTTTCTTTTGTTACTTCACCCAACGTAACAATCATATAAGAATGCTTGGTAGCGTTTATCAGTTTATAAACTATTGTTGCAGGTTTTTATCTACAACAATGCATATAAAACACAAAGAAAAAAACAAAGAGGGGAACACTTTTGTTCAGAATACTGTACATAGATTTTCAATATATTTTATTGCTGCTATATGAAATGTTCATGCATTTAATTTCAAGAAATATTCCTTCCCATGGGGCTTGGCTGAAAATTATAACAATTACTACAATGAGCATTGTCTCGTACTCAGTAAATCTATGATGATGTTGCTACTACCTTCAAACGTTTTATAGGAATGTCATAATCGTACACAGTTTTTAAATATGTTTTACATTCACCAATGCCAATGATTGGATTCTTTTTATTTTTATTACAAAAATATAACTTACTCGGAGTACATTGCATTTTTTTAAAGTTGATTCCGTGATCTGTTCGTGTACTAAATGTCATGATAAGTAGAGTGCCTTTTTTACGTACATTTAAATTCATGTTTAGTCTGCTGTGCGGTTTTAAATAAGTAGTTATTTTTAATTATTTATTTTAAATAATTAAAAAATTACTGTTATTATTTATTAATTGTGTAAATGGGTGCATAAAGTGCATAAATAATAACTTCCGTTGAAATAGTAAATTAGTAATAAAAAATACGTTATTATTTATACCTTTCCTAATGTACGGAAGAATTATTTATTTGTAATTTAAAACATTTAAAAGTGTACGTATTAAATGAGAACTAATATGTATTCAGGTATCCCTAAGCGTATTTTTTATGTTTTGTTTGTGAAAAAAAATTACATTTTCAATAAAATTATTTAAAATAATAAGGTTAGCTTTCAGTTATTTGAAAAATTTATAAAGTGATTGGTATTATTATTATTTTGTCCAAATATTTCTGTTTAGCACGCAGTTAAATTGGCACGCTGCCAATTGTTTACAACAATAGGAAATTGGCTAACGTTCTGACATTATTTTATATTAAAAGTGAGATCATCAGAATGTCTTGTGATATGTGAAGCACTTGCTTCTGGTATGCAGCCATACCATAAGCAAGTGCCCTACCACAACGGTGAACAGAAATATTTCAAATTACTAGCGATTAGTTACATATGTTTCGGCGCTTGGCAATATATATTCGGATACTCTTCAGCATATTTCTATGGTTTTTTATGCATATTATCAGTTTATTTTTTAATATAATTTCATATAATAATACTCTTTCAAAAGCACACACCGAAATATAAATTTTTGAGAGGTTTATAAAGCGAGTGGTATTTTAAAATATTTAAGATGGAAGATTGTGATGAATATCCTTATGAGCCAAAGAACAAAGACACACTTTCGCTACAGCGTCAAAGTCAGGATATGGACAAGATGAGTAGCTTAATACCAGATACAGGAATTTCACACAGAATATTAAAATTTAGTACACTATCCATATATCATCTACTCTTGCAAAAGATATGACGCGTTATATGACGATGGGTATTCACAGAAGAGCGTATATGCTTATGTACATGACGAAGAATATTCACAGAAGAGTGTACAGGTCCTCGACTGTGAGAATTTTTCATCAGGATAATGACTGATAGGGTTCAAGTTGACAAGAGATCTTTTGAGATGGCTCAAATTTTCATATTGTTTCTTTCTTTTTTACTTCCTGTTCTGTACGTTTTTATTATTAATTTTTTTTAATTCTGATTGAGAATTTACAATACAAGATGTGTTGAGTTCATCCAACACTGCTATGTTTTCATTAAACTTTACAAGCCAACGACCCTCATTTAATCCTTTTATAAACAGCTCTTCCGATATCCTCATTGATGAAACAAGAGCATGTCCATAAATTTAGTCAACATCAAAACTTTCCATCAGGCTTAATCTATTTTATAATAACGCTGGATACTTTCGCCATTTTTCTTATTACAAGAAAGAATTTTATCCAAATGTGATGTTATTTTAAGTTTTAGCTTTGTAATCCATGACAATCATACAAAATCAGAGAAACGTTATCTATGTAAAGCTCAGATAATTTTTTTTATGTATCTGTATAAAAAAGGTTCGTAGTAGGGAGGCTTTTCGCACGAAATTTTGCCATCGTTATATGATTGGTTATGGAATAGTGATATAGAATATGAAATAAAATCACATTTAAAACATATCAGAATAGCATGTAAAATGTGGACGTAAAAGAAAAGAATAAATAGCAGGAAATGATTATAATAGGAAAAGAGCGCTAACAGTAAACAACGTTAAATGAAACAACTCAGCGCGGGGACTTTCTCTGAACATGTTCTATAAAACTTTGCTTCACAGGTGTTTCTGACAGAGGTAATGCCATTACTTTAGACTACATTCTACAGAATCGGTTGAAGTGAAACCTTTTAAGCAAGCTTCATTTCATACCGGTATTGTGCCACGATGTTTCCAAGAGTTCTACAAGACATCGTCGTTATTGTGGGATTTTAGGACATTATATATTGTACCGTATATACAGTATTATGTCTATAAATCTTAGGGTGTTCTGTAATCGATTTACCTGTTTTGCTGGATGAAAAAAGCCTAGGTTCCGGGAGTAAAAACCATGCAATTCTCGCCTGATGGATAACTCAGTCATGTTGTGAACAAGCCCATAAAAATTCCACACATGATTGACAAGATTCGAATCCGTGCCTTTTCTACTCGGTGTGGAGATAACGGTACTTATACGCAACTGTGCTACCCACGAGCGTGTCAATTTTAGTCCCAAAACAAAGCATTCGGAGGTAAAATTAAAAACAAAAAGCTCTCCAACAGAGCTAATTGGACATGTTTCAACAAATGATCTGAATACCAGCACAATAATCATAAACCAAACATCAAAAACAATAAAACGCAGTTAATTTAAAGTCACTGCGCACCTGGACTGCAATAAAAGATAATTTAACTGCAAAACAAAATATTAAAACCTAAAGGTAATCTCAATGGGCAAGTGAAGTCTCAATATGCTACAAGGAAAAAGAAAATCGACAGTAATGAAAAGGGAACTCTCTTCTGGATCAGAAAAGAAATCATGACTGAGATAGTAATATCGGATGGCACGGAGGGGAAATGGGGGGAGGGGATGTAAAGAGAGAGAGCATACCAGCGCTCGTGCAGATAGCTAGGAAGTGCACGTGAAGTGCTTTTAAAACATCCGGATGAGAAGTGAAGGATAAGTATGAGGTGTCGAGATCGTACCGATAGGTGAAGATAACACGGGAAACACGATCTCAAGGGTTATCACAGACCCTCAAAATGCTTTTTATATACATTATAAGGATTGTCGGCGCCTTTGCCTCACGATGCACCTAAGAAATTTACTAAGAAAAAAGGAAAAGTTAGGAATATCTCCTCAAGCTAGCTGAAGAAAAGCACTCCGTAATGTAGTTAAAGCTGTTATTTTGCATAATATCACGCTCGGTTGCAGATTTGAAAATCCATAATCAACACGCGATAACATTATTTTAAAGTAATACGAAAGTTCTATTTCATTTTTTTTTTTCTTCTTTTGATGTCAGCTAACGAGCAAGATTAAAAGATTTTTGTTCACGCTAAGTGATTCTGGAGTACGCATTTTTACGCAACTGAGAATTAGTTTAGTGCCACCAGTAATAGAATTTTGAGTTTAGTGGAGAAACAGCGTGCAATAATAAGCTATACAAAAACCTTTAAACGAATCTAAAGGTTTTTGTACAACTTATTGTTGTACAATGTATTGTTTAAAGGTTTTTTTGTATAGCTTATTGTGTAATTTTTATTTTATTGTTTTCAAATGATTTAATTGTTGAGGCTTGACATGTAAAATGCATACCTGAAATATTTAAATAAATGCATTTAAGAAAGTTTTAAGCTATGATATTCATGTATATATGTCTCAGAAAATATTATTCACCCATAAATTTCATATTTAGGAAACATTTTTGGATTAAATGCTTTATTTCAATTAAAAATCGCAGTAATCGAAATATTATCTGAGTGATGTTTTGTTAATAACAAACCTCCGGAGTTTCAACATCACAAAATAGTTATTTTCGATCGAATTTCAAAGAAATCTTGAGTTTCTTCTCCCGACAGTGAGGGAACAGTGAAGATTTCTTCTAGATGGCGTCAGTACTCTAGAAAAATACGCAGTGATGGTAGAGAAACTGACTGATGAGGGTGTGCCTGCTTCGAGACTAATCCTGGTGCCCGGCTACATGTTGTTTCCTGACATGACAGCTTTCAGAGGCAATAAATTTGCTAAAGTCATAGCAAGCACTGGGCGAGGGTGGCTTACGCCAGATATGTTTAGCTGATCGACTTCTAGAAAGGAGTAAAATTAATATCCTTCTCTTTTCTGCAAAACTTTGAAGATCGAACCAAGCTATGGATGTGGTGGATTCCTGACCTTAGCATCTTTGTCGAAAGTAAAAGCAGTAATGAGACACCGTAAATTCATTACGTATCCCCTTCGGTGATCGAAGCTGAATCCAACAGCAACGGAAAGTGTTTAGAATTATGGTTCAACAGAAGCAGATCCATGCCGTTGTTATGGTTTGAAACAGCATACCTAAACGGACTCTATTGTAAATAAAAATGAATAAAACGTTGAGCGCATACGACATACAGATAAAAACCTAAGAAATTCAGGTCACGAGAACTACAATGACACGAAGGATGACATTGGATTTTGTATTATACCTTTCTTATTAAATAACGTATTTGGAAACCAAATTTTCTAGTTTGAATTTAGCCTGAAGGCCTAAAAAGAATGTTTCAGTCTTTATTAAAAGGCTGGTGAAAGTCTTTCTTGAAATGTCAGAAAAATGAGTATCAGTCTTCTCCAAGATAAACTATTTACTTTGAAAAATAGTACTATTTGCCATTTGACTGAGCCGGTATTCCTCAACTTTGGCATCGCTGTTAAATGTTTTGTAAAAAAGTGGTTATTATTTTCCTTGTAATTTCTTAGAACATATTAAGACATCCTAAAAGATAAATTTGAAAGATAAACACAATTAAAATACTTCAAATATTTAACTATACAATGTAGTTCGTTTTTCTTTTTTTGTCAAAGCTTATTTCAGTAAAGTTTCTTTGACTTTTTATAGATGGTAAAGCACGTTTATCTGGTCTTTCTTTCTTATTACTACGGTTTTAAATATTAAAGACATATTCTCAACACCATATGCATGAAATGCAAAATTATCATATTTCTTAAGGCTAAACTAAGAAGCAAAAGAGGGCCACAGCTTAATGTACTACCACCTTCACGATTAATACATGCATATAGTTTAACTTGATGTATACTCTGATATGATGTGTAGGACAATGGAATTATTCTAGTGATCAAAGAATGCTGTCCAATTCATTGACAAGCTGATCAGGGCTGACAGGCTCGTTTAGAGGCGTGGAACCCCAGAGATAAAGAGGTTACTGATCACAGTTTTTTCCTCAACACGTACTTAAGTCTCTTGCTGATGTGGACGGGCTACCAGACTGCTATGTCAATGGGGAAGGAGAAGCATGGAGGAAAGCATACTCCGAGCTCCAGTGAACAACCCTCCCCCCTTCGGAATCGATTCTGTATGTGCTGTTCGATAGCCAGCTAGGAGTGACGGATGAGGGCAGCAAGAAGCGATCGCGGCCTACATCAACGGCCCCACCGTCGACGGTGGCTGTCAGGGGCCCATTCCGTCAATACCACGGACTAGTGGGCCATTATGGCTTACTGGGTTGGTTATGGCTGCCTGGCTACGTCATAGTCAGAGACAGAGTTTGGCAAAAGCAGAACCGTGTTACTGTCAATATACACTGCGCAGTCTCCTCTCTATATCCGCTTTATATAGGCATGAACCGCATAACAGTGGGGGAAAGAGAGAACAATGAAGGGTGACTAAAATAGAAAAGAAAAGAGCCAGAGAGAGAGAGCCCTAGGGAGACTTTGGGAACTGAGTAATGAAAGTAAGCTACTAAAAAATAATAGAAAAGGAAAAGCAAAGAAGATCAGAAAATAAATAAGGAATCCTGTTTATTCTGAATTTAAATTATGTTTCCATGGGTCAGAGTTGGCCAGCAGGTAGTGTGGAAGTGTAATAATTGTTTAAAAAAAGGCAAGGATTTTGAATTTCAAGTAACTATTTCTAAATGGAAAGTTAAATTATTAAAAAATAATTAAAAGTTATTAAAAGTAAGACATGAATTAAGTGATGCGCAAAAGGTCTTTAATGGAGTATTTTATTTATTTTCAAAAATGGCGCATTTTTATTATCATTAGGATTATCATTCTACATTGCATTTCCTAGCACCTAGCAGCATCCGAAGAATATCTTAAATAATGGGAACTGAATATCAAAAGTAGACAATTAACAACAGTGGAATGTTTAACTGGATAGCATATTATTTTTCCAAGGAGTGCGTCCCTTGCAAAACCTCCACTAATTGCATTAATTTTGAATAATAACTGTTTTCCTCCTAAGAGTTGTAAATTAGGATCAATAATAAGTCATTATAAAGCCTCAGTGCTGTTGACAATGATAACAGAAATAGTTATTCAATCATCTAAAAATGTTAATTTATTAATTATTATTAACATCGACATTTTTGAGTCAGCAGCGGTTCGTGGCTTAATATATCAGAAAGTTCGAGTCATTTTAGCTCAAAAAACTGCGTTATTCGAAGTCATCCGGTGCACTGAATATAAGGCAGAGATTGACTCATGCCTGATAAGTTTCTCCAACAGAGCTCTTCATTATAGGGATAAGTCTCACTTTTTATATTTTTGTAAACTGAAAACTGCTAGACTTCTGCAGATAAAAATCGAGATCAAACCGTGTGATGATTAGATATACAATCAAGTCAGTTGAAATTAGAAACTGGAAAGAGGTCAGTGTCCTGAATTAATAAATTAAAGAATTTACCCAGAAGTTTGTTCGTGCTATCATTTCTCACGTACAACTGCTAATTTAGCATCCAGTGGACCTATGAGTTCAAAGGAAATTTGAGTTGGAATGTCTAATCATCGTAGTTGATGAACCATGCATATGTATAGTATCTTATGTAGGACGGCACCTGAACGAAAATTCAACTCCGTTGATGAACCATATCGTAGTTCCACTGTAGCTGTACAACAAGTGTATGCAGTCATCCTCATACACATATTGTCTTTTCGCGGCAGCTCAATGGATACGCCATCCATTTGAAAAAGGTATTCATGATAAATGGAGAAACCCGGTCTGGAATAAGCGGTGCACAAAATTACAGATGCGATCTACTGAATAACTTATGGCTATCCTCAGCAGGTTTGGTGTCTAAGGCCATGAGGTGTTAGTAGGTTTACCTAACAAAATCCTTGTGTCCCATTTTTCTTACTATAAGAGCCTCGAGGCGATAAAATTTTAGTAAAAGGAGATGATATCTCAGGCTGATTTTCTCTGTATGTATAGTCACCAAACAATCGCAACTCACCACGAGCTCGCACGTGGTGTGGATTTACTCCCCGTGGCAATTACTACAGAGATAGCTAAGAACTATGGCGGAAGTTGCTACTTTTCAGGTCTATTGACACGTCTCCTGATACTATCTTTGTACTTAAGGCAATAAGTGCGGCAAAGTTAGGATGATGTGCAAAGACTTCCTTATCCACACTCTGCTGAGATGCTGTCGCCTTTCTTAAAGAAAAAAACTAAAGGATCACAGTGTTTTCACATTGAATAATGGTTTCCGGCCTTTCTTCTTTCTGTTTGTTTCAAAAAAACAAAACAAAACAAAACACAAAAATACCAAATATCTTGATGTGAACTAAATGGTTTAAGAGATCAGTACTGCGTGATTAACAAATCCTCTTGGGGGGGGGGGCGAAGAGAGAGAGAGAGATTGATTGATGGATGGATGGATGGCAGACCTATGGAAAAAGTTCGTATGTTTCATTCAGCAAAATATAATAAAATGCAAAATTCATCTTTCTTTCATAATTAGAATTAAAAAGAAAAATGGATAAATCATTAAATCATCAAAGAAAAATCATTAAAGCATCTCTTAGAAACATGCACATCTTTCCGGTTGGTCAGTAACCAAAGGAATAATCCGGGAACTCCGAGAAGTTATCTCAAACTCCCATCCTGAGCTTACCATTGTCTTTGATTCCTCCTCGTGATAGCTCTATGAACTCGAGTCCTTCCACGCCATGCGGAAAAGGCCAGATTTCGAATCCTGTATGGCTGGGTGGTGCTTTTATGGATTTTTCCCACCATCGCCGAGTTAGTCGGTCTTAAAATAGACACCATGCATCCCTATTTCAAGGACTTGAATGATTTTCGCACAAAATGATGAGCACTTAAATATAATCGTAACACTGTTCATATGTTAATAGAAGTTCCAAAAAATATAAGTTTTCAGCTGAATGAAAACAGGTTAGAGTAATTCGAGAGCAAGTAAAAAATCTTTCCATTGCTCATTTTAACTTTACAGTGTTACTAGAACACCATTTATGAAATTTAAGTTAATCAAACCCTTTTTTAAAAGGTTCAGAAAAATATCTTCGCGCAATAGGGTGGTGCCTTTCTGTGTTAAACGTACTTAAAAATTGATAGAAATAAAAATGATCCGAAATACGACCGAAAAGTGTGTTAATTGCTTTTATTATATATTTTCAGTGACGTGTGGCCGTCTCTGGCTTATAGAGAAAGTGGCTAGAGCCATTACGCACTCTCGGATGTCAAGTTATTAATGGCTTGCCACGTGTGCAGTGGCGTAATATTTGCAAAATAATCTTCACCGTGCATCTGACAATCCAGGAACGCCTTTAAAAATCCCAGGCAGTGTTTAACATTGGAAGCAGGGATAACAGCGCTACCGTCGAGCTAATTATTCTTAATTCTAATGACAGGTGGAATAATGAATGCCCCGCCAACAGTAGTAACTCTAACATCTTTAATATGACTCTATTAATCTCATTATTGCTATCACCGAGATACAAGATTTCTTAAATATCAAGGCAAAGAGTAGAAGGTGAGAGGCTGAAGCAGGAACAGAGAAGGGGTAAAAAAAAGCGAAAAAAGAAGCGAAGAAAACAACACAACGTTGACAGTAAATATAGTCTGATCTAATGCGACCTCTGGGAGTCTAAGCTTGACTTCAGATGCCCATTATGAGGCGTCACGGTCTGTACTGTGGAAGAAAATATTCCGTAAACTTATTTATAATACATATGTGGTAACGACACCACTAGCTCACCGGTAACGGAGGTAGGTTGGGTCGACTTTAATCGCTAGTCAGCGCTGGGTTGTCACGTTCATTATAGCTATACATTCATAAACACAACGTTGTAGTGCGAGAATAAACACGGGAGGTCTTTGGCTTTATACGCGCACCTTTGATGACTTGTTTTGGTAGTGGCCCTTTAGATTACAAATGGGGAAAGGTAGATTAGAGGGTGGGCATTAAGTACACGCATTTGCTGCAAGAAAATCACCCCTTTATATATTAATAGTGTAGTAGTGAGGCAGGGCATATATTAAGGGAATTCCTATAAATACAAAATGTACGAATACACTGATGAAACAAAGTTTAGGTATCCATTTTACAGATGAGATAGATGCTTTGTAAACCTAGGAAAAATATTTCAAGAATAAGTTTGAACTCTGTTAGGAAGTACTTGAAGGTTTGTATGAAAGTCTGCAACATAAGAAGGGCAATAGAAATGCCAGGTTTATTTATTTAAGTGAGAGGGCCGAGTTCCTGTCTTCGAAAGGAACTCGGCCCTCACCCTGAAATAAAGAAAAGGTAGAATGCAAAAACACAAGCTGGAGAGATATAAATTATTTCGCTAATTAATCACACCTAATTAAAAGCGGATTTATATTCATTAAGGAATCATTAGAACGATGCGGTGGACCTCCAGAGTGGCATATAAATTTATGTACAGACTCTGTTTATATACATTGGTTTCACGACTGATGCCTCCTACAAAGAAGGGCCAAGTGGCAACGATGAATCTCGTTTTTTATTCCATCTTTTTTGTACATCCTAATAGGCGGTACCTGTTACTAATGCTTTTCCTTTTAACGCCTAGCCCGTCACCGTGCAGTTTTTAATGTTCACTTAATTATCGGCACTGCTTTGAATGGACATATGAAACACGCAGAAAAAGAAACAAGGAATAAATAAGATCGAGGAGGAGTAAAAAGAAGATGGACAAATGCATTAATATAAAAAAGGCAGTGAAACGTAAAATGTTGTAATGATGTACGGAGAAAAATAAAATCAAAATGTGGTAGAGCAGGATCGACTTAGAAGCAGAACCAGTAGCGAATAATGGCGTGATCAGATCAATTCCAAGGTTAAGATGATCCTGAATCTTAATCACTATTCAATTTGCTTTATCCATTTTATTGATTTAAGAAATAACGCTTATTTAATTGAGTTGCCTCTTTGATATAAAATATTAAGCCTATTTTATGAATCTGCAAAAATGTGTTATTGGATCGAAATTTATGGTAATTCGCATTGGAGTTTAATGAATAATTGGGAATTACCTTTACAAAAAAACACATGCAAGAGTGCAATTCAAGAAAAAAAAACTCCTTATATTTAAAACAATCTGTGACTTTTTTATAATAATAATTTTATATTCAAGTTTTTTTTTTAGATTTTACTATTTTAATTTACATTTTCTTTTTCAATTAAAATAGTTATTTAAATATGTTACTGTTTTAGCTATAATTATTTCGTTCAAGAAGATTTAAGGTTAAAATAAACGCTGCAATATTTATTATGTAATACCAAGAACAAATATTATCTAATTGATCTCTTGGAAAGCGAACGAAATATCATGTTTAAAAGTTTAATTATTGTCAAAATTATTGTCAAAACTTGACAAAGTATTATAATGGTTAATTTTGAAATGCAAGGATTATTATGCACCCTGCATAACAAAAACGAACTACGCACATGTGCAAGCGCACGTGCTCGCTTCTCTATATCAAAAAAATGATCATCCATTCATTCTCCGAGACCACATTGCCGAGTAAAAGAAACTATCATATTCCCTTCTTCAAGGAGTGAACTGTAAGCCGATTCTACGAAATTGTGTCTTAGGAGACGACTGAGAAGAGGAATAGGGTGACAATTGAACTTCCTGAGATAAATTGCGCAGACTGTCGGGCATTCTTCATGAGAAAAATATTTCCCCATTCTTCTTTTATGCACCTATGTCGAACCTTATTGTTTCTTTTCCTGCCAGGAACTATTTTGTTCCTCTAAATGCTTTGTGTTCTCTGCCCGGGATATCTGGAGAAAAGTAAATGTAGTAATTCCAGTGTATCACACAAAACAGTTATCTTCTTTACAGAAAAGTCCCATAAGTTATCTGCCAGAAGGAGCCATTCTACTGTCGCAGTTTTCCTCTTTCGAAGCTCAAGGATCAGATAAGTTATTTATTCACTTCATCATTCTATAGACACTTGTAGACGTAGCGCAGTAACCTAGCTGCACGTCTGAACTTTCTTTAACAAACTGCATTTCTTCACAAATACCCGAAGGTGAGATTTGTGTTAAAGTTTATTTTCCAATTTTCAATAATTTGGTATTTTGAATTACTCGCGAGTTAAGCTGTTTGGAGTATTTTGGACTTTCACATAAATTTTGACTTATTTAATAACAGTGTAAAATACACGCGATTCCGGGTTTTAAATATTCAATTTGCGTTTTATTCCAATAGTACTTTTGCCGTATCATCCTCTTGTTGTATTCAATACAGAATAAAAGACGAAAATCTCTTTCCATTAACCCGAAAATCATTTTTGGGTGGAATTTAAAACTTGTGGTAATTTCGTCAAACTACAATGCACATTAGGAAGTTGTCTTGATATTTGCATACGAAGGGAAGAAAAATAAGACAAATTCAATCTGCATCATTTATTTTTCTATACCATAGTGATTTTAAAGCGAAAATACTGGATAGTTGGCGAGTGTTCCTTGGCACATTTGGCAACATATCCACCCATCAGTTTCTTCACCTCTCTCTCTAATATCTAAGCTAGTTGGAGGTGAAATAAATAAACACCCCACTGCCAGAAGTTTTATTTGTTTATTCATAGCTTCCTAGATGCGTTGTGAAAGTGGGTCACGTTCTAGAAGCAGCTTTCTTGTTTCCAGCTCGTAAAATGGAGAGGAACGTGTCTGACATGTATGGTAAAATCAGCCAGTACTCAAGGCTCTGCGAATCTACGACGCAACCCTTCCCATAAATCACGATCATACTTGCTTTAGTTAACAGGATGATGATATGATAACGTAAATGCGTAATTATTAAATACTCCTTTTGCACTTGAAAAGGAAACTCTCCATAATGGGAACAGTCTGCAGCTGTTCCTATAAACGATAATTCAGGCTGACACCATTAAGCATAAAGTGCGCTGAAAATAACTAATGAATAATGGTTATGAATTAATATATAAAAGTTTACGATTAGTTATTTCGCATTAAAACATTCATCGGATAATATATCGATATCTTAGTTTATGTTACAGGGATATTTTCTTTCCTGGTGGTTTAATTAGTAATATAATTCGTAGTAATATATTTCACACTTTCAGATAGTAATTTGGCGTTATTTGGTATTTGAGGCAAAGCAATCACGGCTACGAAATGTCACAGTATTATTTCTATGAATTATCTGTATTCTACGGTTAGTTTGCCTGTTTACTTGTTATCTGCCTTCCCACGCGATCAACTAACTAGACCTCGAAGGGATTTGAACCAGAGCCGTTTCCAAACTGCTGGGAAGTGCAAAGATCGTGACCGCGATGCTAGTGGTAAAGGATGTGACATTTCTAATTATGTTTCAAAAAGCGTTTATTGATATTAGGTGACTAAACCAAAACGGCTGGCCTACCTGAAATGTTCAAAATTGAACAGAAGCACCTAACCTAATCGTCTGACCTTGTATGTCAATAGGATTAAGCTCATGGCAGGGTCCCAATATTCATGTCTAGAAAAATCAATACCAAAAACCGTGTGTGGCTGCCTTCTGAATTTCAGACAAGGAGGAGCTTACTTATCCACCACAGTCCTGATCTTGCCCCTTCTGACTTTTATCGCCTCGTGCTTTTGAAGTTGTTGTTGTTGTTGTAGGGTTTTTTAAGGAGCATCAGCGACTTATACACGGCCATATTGTTCCGTGTATACTGTCTGTAAATTTTGCGTGTTCTGTAGTCGATTTTCTGTTGGATGAAAAACCCAGTTTCAAGGAAGAAAAACAATGCTAATCTCGCCTGATATTGACTAACTTAGCTACGTTTGTGCGTTTGAAGAGTCTGCCAAAAGGCACTTAAAAAGACAGAAGAGATGAAAAGTTCGTACAGCGTTTTGTAATATCAAAATAGAATTACTGAAGAACCATTTGATCAAAATCAAGACTGTAATATTAAAACTGAACTACTGAAGAAAAATTTGACAGAAATTGGGACTGTTACTTATTTTATTTTTCACAAGATATGACTGTAGTTACGATGCAATTAATTGCGTTATCATTATCAGGGTCCTGATATCATTGCACGATCCTGATATCATTATCAGGACCGTGCAGTAGCACACGCTCTGTGAATTGACCGTGGTTCAAGCTACGTGACTACTAAATACGATTAATTATTGTATTCATGATTTATTGTAGACTCCACTGAGCTGGTGGTCGTGCCGGATATTTTTTATAATATGTATGCTCTCTTCTTGTAAGGAACTTTTCTTTCCAATGTAAGACACACTGCGTAACGTATATATTTTTCATCCAAGAAGAAAAAAGAGACACCTTGGTGGAAGGAGTTCGCAGGTATCACAGAACATATAAGCCGCCGTCAATGACGCAAGGAACTTTCAAGGGCTTTTTTCCTTCACAACATTCTAAGTTAGTCAATTTCTGGCGAAGATTGCATGCTCCCACCATCCGGAAACTCTGATTTTTCGCCCATCAAACGGGCAAATCGGCAAAGGACACACGGAATTTACAGACATAATACACTGCTCGATAAAATTAACATAACACGTAGAAAACGTGGTGTAACTCGTGCAGCTTGCGATGAAGTATGACAAAATTTGATAAAGTGGTGTGCCATAGAATAACGATGAAATAAGGAGATGTCGAGAAACTTTGGACTGGTATAAGGGCATTTATAAGGGTTGTATAAGAAATACCAAAAATGCACATTACACAAGTCGATATAAGATGCTCTAAAATATGGTCACATGACATCAGTTCGGTATATGATCCCCTCCAATGGCTAAACAGGCCTGGCAGCGATGAACCATGCTCGATATGAGTGTCTATAAGATTCTGCGGCAACAAATCCCATTCTTCCACCAGCGCAGATCTTAGCTCACCACGTGACACAAGAGTTGGCTGTAGCGTGCAATGCGACGCCGAAGGATGTCCAACACATTTTCGATCGGATTTAAGTCTGGAGATCGTGTTGACCACGACAATCATTGATATCTTCAGTTTCCTCAATTCCTCCACCACTTGAGCTCTATGTGCAGTGGCACTGTCGTGCATGAAAGGAAAATCTGGCCGAACACCACCCCTGAAAAGACGCATATAGGATTCAAGGATCTGTTCTTGGTACCTCTGCGCAGTTACGGTACCTCTATCAAAAACACGAAGAGGGGTGCGGCCATTGATCATTCCGCCTTATACGGGAACACCGCCTCCACCGTAAATGTCCCTTTCTCTGACGTTGGAGGGATGGTACCGCATTCCTCCTTGTCTCCAAATGATATAATATCTAGAATACGTTTTTAAGCTAAAACGAGACTCACATTTTATAGTGAATAGTGTCTTTAGCGACACTATTCACTAGTTAAAAGACAGGAGACAGAGAGTAGTCATAAATGGATATTCCTCAGTGTAGACTAGGATAGCAAGTGCAGTTCATCAGGAATCAGTGTTAGGGCCGCTGATATTTCTCAACATCCTCAATGATATTGAGGAGGGAGGGCAGAGTCAGTTGTTAATGTTCGTGATGATTTAAAGGTAGGAAGGATGAGTAACAAACAGGCTATTTTTGTTCGAAAGGCAATAACTAGACTGGTTGCACAAATAGTTTTAAAAATGCCAAATGAAATTGAATGCTTCTGGATTTAAGGCTTCGCACCTGGGTAACAGAAATCCAGGATTTACAGTATAAACAGGCGGCCAGGGGAAACTATGATGTCCTGTCTTTGATACATATATAGGACCTTCGTAAGTAAGAAAAATATATAATTGTCCCTTTGTATAAGAAGATAGTGAGACTACATTCAGAATATTACATTCAGGCCTGGAAGCAACATTTCTCAACACACACATTCTCCTTTTCTGCTGCTCCTTCGGAGCATATTTCTAAACGTGGAAAGAACCGGATTATTATTTATGCTTTCTGTGATCACTGAGGATTACGAACTGAACACATTTATCTTAACATCAAGCATATGTTTGATTATTCAAAACTGTTCAAACAAGTACGCATAATTATTTAAAAGTATCCTGAACAATTACAACTAACAACACATTTAAAAATTCGCAAAAATATATTCAGTTTATAAAACCGTTCAAAATTAACCCAGTATCCAGATTAACCCTTCCCCTACATTGAGGAACACTAATCAAATTAGGGGAAAGCACTTATTCACGTGGACTTTTAGCATTTTAGTTTATTCTTATTATACAGTCAGCAATACATTTCAACTACCTAGAACAGTCCATATCGATTAGATACGTTTCTGAATTCTGCTTTGGAATCCTGTCATCAGGCTAATCTGCAAATTTAATAAATGGAATTGCTTTGTTGAACGTAGAATAACGGATACAACTTGGGCCGAAGTTTTATCAGATCTGTTAATATTAATAACTTAACTAAGTTTCACAATTTCCTTAGAAATCCTTACTAACGTTTTTTTTTCTTAAAATAATTAAATATATTTGCAAGGATAAGTAAGTGAAGAATGTGGAAACCGTACATCAGGAATGGTGTGGAAAAGAATTGGGGCAGGGTGAAAAATTATCATTGTCGTTCGCAAGTTTAAAGGAATCTTTCATTTAGGCGTCGTAGATAATTCATTCTAATCAAAGGGAAATGAGATCACGTGACTCCCATGTTTGCCAAGTTTGCGACATGTAGAATATGGCGTGTCATTAACTGCGAGCTCCTTTTGCCTAAACAGGGAAGTAAGGAAAAGGGGATAAGGAAGTAGAAATGGTACGAACGGTTAAAAAGTATTCATAATGCTATTGGCTTTAACTCTTGCCATCCAGGACGTTAAACGTGCACGGGCCATTACGCGCTGCCCGGCGTCGAGTGCTTAACACAATAAATCAGAGGGCAGAATTACATCGGGGAATAATGCAGAGAAATTAATAGCTCGCCTGCAATTCTCCGGTAAGTTACCCTAATCACACTGATAGCATCTTGTGACTCGCCTTTCCGCTGGAGAAAACATGCACACTTTTGTTGTGCACTTAAGTCGCGAGGCACATCGCCACACTGAGTCCCGTTTTACTGCCCCAATCTACTCGTTAAAGCTTTTATACAGTGAGCAATTAATGCGTCTTTTCAGCGAACAACCCCCTTTTCCCTTTCGCAGTAAGACATAATAAACCTGCTGTCGCCAAGGCAGAATCTCCGTTTCGTTAAAGACTTCCACTTGTGTGATAAAGGATTTTATCCCCCCCGTCCACCCACTCCCCGTCACATAATGAGATCAGACACATTCCGTGTACACACAAGGATTTGGTGTTCTTATTATTTTGCCTTTTCCTTCTATAGTTGTAAATTAAATCATCCCCATTATGCGATAATTGAAAGATGCTGGCAGGAACTACTAATTTCGCGAACTCTGTTTGTCCGTCTTAAAGCAGGTGGTTGATATCACTCTATTTAGACTACGCTTAATTAACGTTTTCCCCTTGTTTGTCACAGATTACCCTAACGAGAACGATACTGGAACTAAACATCGCATTTAGATAACTCGATAGCAAAAGTAATAATTTAAACAAACCGACTTTCTACAGATAGGGACCGCTGGAGAGATAACAAGCAAAGCTCCCGAAAAGAGTGATTAGAAGACTTGTTACAGATAACCGAGGAAGATGATTCTGGAACAAACCAATTTTGGGGTATTGAAGTCGTGAGTGCGCCAATTAAAAGTGTTGTGACCTTGTGCTTAGTTCTCTCGATGATCCACTAGGTCAATGATGGAAGACTGGAATGAACAGATGGAGAATGGACATACATTGATGGTGTTGTTAAAATATTTCTTGGGAATACAATCAGTGTTTATTGATTGTATTCCCTAGAAATACTTAATTAAATTAAATACTGAATTAAAACAGCAGAGGTGACTGACTTTTCCTAATTAGAATATCTTTGAAAACACATAACAGAAACCCGTCAGACTACGTGACAGAAATAGGTATAAAAGGGACTAAATTCACGCTAGAAGCAAGCAAATCAACAAAACATAGTAGATGGATTGAGTCACATGTATAATTCCCCCAATATCTTTCAAACCAGCATGAAAACTTCTCAATTACTCAGCATCCATCGGTCAGTTTGTAGTCCAACTACAAACCGACCGATTTACTTTTTCTTCTTCTTCATTTATCCATTTTACTTCCTCCTATTAGTAACAAACCTTTCTTAACAGATTTGCCTATATATTAAAATCTACAGAAATTCAAGTCTAATTTTGACAAATATCTTCTTTCTCAGCCATTAATCTATGCACTGTAGATTCTAATATCTTTCTTGTTTCGGCTTTTTATAAAATGAAAAGGAACAGTAATAAAATTTGAAAAGATTTCGACCCTACATGAAAAAGAATGCATATATGTATATTCCTTTTCATTTCTATTTAGAAATGATCTTAACGTAGCATCCAAACTTGCCATACGTGTATGTAAGATTTATTTATTTTTAAATTTTTGCATTTCTAAAGTCTTTAATTGAATTACTAAATAATCAAATATGTTTCCTGAAAATAAGAGCACATTCTTGATGTGCTCCTTGCGCTGCTTTGGAGCCAGCTTCACACAAGCTCTTAGGAACAGTAACAAAAAAAAAAAATTAAGAAATAAGAGAGAGGAACTACAAAATTACACGCCTAAAGTGTTCATCTGAAAATGAAGACAAAATTTCTACTATAATGGTTTTAAATAATAATGGACACATGGACCTGCGTCACTGAGGAAAAAAAAAAAACAAGCGAAAACGTTGCTCTATGTATCTACTTGTTACAGTCTAGAGGAGAACAATAATAAGATTATTGTGAAGCAGTCAAGTAAGGCGATTAGCAGCTGTTTGTGACTGATTATCGCGATCAAGCTGGAGGCCAATCCTAGGTTATGGAGGTGTAAAAAATCTCCACGTAAAAGGAAACGCTTCACAAAACGCGTCAAATTACGTTACTCTCTGGTCAGGCGCGAACAGGAGCAAATAGAGAGAAAGAGAGAGCGAGAGAGAGATGGGGAAAAGTTTGATGTAAACAGTGCAACGTCTCGATGATGTCGGCCACCGTATAATCAACGGTTGTTCGGATGTTGTTACCATGATCGCGTTGAGGGCCTTTATTAGAAATCGATGTTCGATTGACCAGCAGAAATCGATTAACGATAGGAACGAGGCCGCTGAAGATTTAACACTAGCATTTGCCAGCGAACTAACTCGGCTATTTTCCTCAACTTCTGCTTAGAAATAAATTCGGCTCTCTTTATATCTTATTTTTTGATCTTTTTCGTCGCCATTGCTTTCTATTTTGTTTCCCTTGGATAATGCGCCTTTCTTACATGGTTATATCTGTCTTTTTTTCTCTTTCGCTCGCTCCTTTTTATTTCTTGGAGAATCATTAGTATCCACTCATCCATCCCTATATATCCTCCTCTTTATCACGCCTTACGATATCTTTATCAAGGTTTATTTGAAGAGCGGAAAAATAAAAGTTAAAACCCTTCAAAGTATTTCGCAGGCCTGTCAGAGAAAATTTAAATTTCCAAACATCCTTCCACAGCAACATTTTTCCTTTTTTTTTACTTTTGCGTACAAATTCAGTATTTCTATTGACTGATAACGCTTACACACTAAATTAATACGTTAATAAAATCCCAAGAGAGAGAAATAATTCAGAATTCATTAGCCGTCGCGATTTTCTCACTAAATATTTTAAACATTTCGATTTATTCTAGATGATTACGGATCAACGTTTTGCTGATGGTACACGGATAAAGAATTGTGAATTTATTGCTCCGATAAACAATGCGTGGTGTTCAATCCAGTGCAATACTTTAAACAACGTTTAATGGCTAATGTTTTGTATCTGAAGACTGTATTACAATGGCCACAGTAGACCATTAAACCACGTCATGTTCTTCAGTGGAACTAATAAATCAAGCAACTCAAACACTCCATGGGAGATGTCTTCTCTGTGTAAGGGAGAGACATCTCTTCCTCACGAGCCCAGAGGATTAATCTGTGGTTGTGCAAACAATGTCTGCAACATTCTCATTCTCCAGAATCTGAACATCGCTCTTTCCTTTAACCGTTGCTATGGTGATGGAAGAGCACAGGGAGAGTTCTTTTTTTTTTCCTCTCTCCTACTCTGGGATGCAGTAACACAAAAATTTAACACGGCTAAGGATCAGGCCTTATCTGACGCTAGCGGATGATCTAACTATAACGAAAAATGTCTTATATCCAATCTTATATCTAATAGCTGCATATCGCGTAATTAATTCGCCCAAATCCTTGTAACTTTTACTGAAGAGTCATTTTTTCTGCTTTTATTGAAGATATTTACTAATAAACACTTAAAAATCACAAAATTAACAATGCAAATATTTACATGTTAACAAGAAGTTCTTATTGCATCGATGGAAAAATTGCCTTCAATAAAAAATGGCAGTATATCGTGGAGTTAAATATTTACATGTTTTTTATTTGATAAAACCAATTTTAACCTTGTGGGCAATATTTAATGTTTTAAACAGCCTTCTAGCAGTGGCCACTTCAACTCCATCAATAAATACTCATATTTGGTGGCAGAAGCGATTACATAGAAACATCTCTGTACAGAGTCTTCAGGGAACACATATGCGCTTTTGCCATCATGCGACGAACTGAATTCAAAACAATATACTGTTAGGAGTGAGATGATGCCCTGGAGCAAATTCAATCTGCGAGCTCGATGGAGACTCAAGTGTTTGATTCTGTGCCGGCGAGGTAATTTTTAATCGGTTCCAAGGAATGGATTAACCTGAACAGAATGTTACTGAGAAGATGATCTTAATTGCTGACTCAAACGTACCATTGCAGTTGAAGGAATAAGTTCTCTAACAAGGAACATATTCTGGTGAAGAAGACAGATGGGATACAACTAGAGGATGTCTACCAAGAGCAAATATTGACGATGGAACAAACAATTTATCCACTTATAATGGTATTAATGAGTGCATGGTAATACAGGTGAGGATTAACGATTTAAAATTGAAGCGAACTGATGAATTAGTTATGAAAATATAAGTTTGTGTTGAAAATGTGGTACGAGATGGGACAAAATATTCTTAAGTCTGCAATTCTACCCGGAATTGCAGATTTAAGAATATTTTGGATTGTGGATTAATTCCCACACTTGAACGACTTTTCAAAGCTTATGAAGGGAAATGTTTTCAGCGTGACCGGACTTATTAGACGGGATTTATTTTCTAATGAAAGTATTACCTTAAGCAGAAGAGGCGCAAGTGTTTTTGTTAATGCCACTGAGAAGAAATTAAGGATTCGGAGAAAATGCCACTTCGGTAAAGAAAGTTGGTACATGTTCAACTCCGGCCAGTGGCACAGGACAAAATTATACTTGACCCTCTATATGAGCACGCTTGTGTGCAACCATTAATTACGATAAACAATGAAAGGAAACTGTAAATGGAATAAAAAATTCGCCGGCAATTGGAGACCACACAGAAAACGTTTTTAAGCAGGAATGTAAATAGCAATAATGAACTAAACTTAATTTATTAATTCTAGTGCAGTTGGGTTTACTGAGAATCAGAGATACGAGATGAAGAATTTCATTTTGGTGAATATTATGTGCAGGAGACGGAGGGAGGGAGGGAGGGAGGGAGGGGTGGAGTGATTTTTCCGATGAAATCCAGCCTGAAGGTGGCAAGAGTCAAATAAAGGTAACGCGTATTTTGAGTCACTGTGTGATGTGAAATAACTTGCAGTAAAGAGAAGATGTCGGGTATGTTACAGGGAAAATGATCCGAGGAGTATGATTATAATCTAATTAGCCTGATTGGACGAGCTAATAATTACAAGAGTCTCATTATAGACAACTTCAGTCTAACTGTTATAGACAGAAATACGTGGACTGAACAATCCAAGTGTTTGAATTAACCGAATGACCGCTCATCATCAGCCATTTTCAGTCCACTGCAAGATGAAGGCCTCTCCAGCAACTTTCCAGTTCCTTCTGTTTTGTGCTATGGCCATCCATTTACTACCCACAAACTCGTGAATTTCTTCTGTCCATCTCCGTTGTTGTTCCAGGTTTTCTTTAAGCTCCTCTTGGGTACCATTCTGTTATTTTCTTAGTCCATCTGTAATCATGTCTTCGAGCTATGTGTCCTACCCATGACTGCTGCTTATCCTAAATTTCCCAGACTATAAAATAATTCTAATATTGTAAATCTGGTTCTCACTAAGGAGCTTAACTCTATCAAAAAGTTGACACTGGGAGAGGGAGGGAATAAATAGCAAACAATGACCACAATACCATAAAATGAATTGCATATAAGGAAATCTACGTCGCAAACGGCAAAGAGAAGGGTTAAGAGAGGATTATAATGGAATAAGATATTTTTTTAGATCGATTAACTGGGGAGGCTACTGTATGATGTCACATGTTATTAGAAATAATGGAGCGATTTATCCTCCAAGCCAAAATCGTATTCGTACCAGTGTGGTTGAGTTCCCTAAACGTATTATTCCAAATGATGGGAGGTCAGGTTAAGAGTTTAATCCATGCTTGTTTAAATAAACAAGCATGGATCAGTTAGAGACAGTCGCGTGATTTAAATTTGTATGAGAATTACAAGACGATAATTCGCAAAGAACAGGGAGTTCCTTGTACCCCTTATAGGTGAGACAAGGAAAGACACCCCACGAATTTATATAAAATCTTAGGGAATAACAGGATTGGATCTCATGATGCTGAACAGTGGAATAAGTTGCTTCCCAAGTAGGAGGCATTGAGTCTTGCTAAACGAAATTGGATGGTTATTATTTGGGATTGGGAATAATTCTGTTAAACTCTTATTATTATTGTTATTATTTAAATTTATTTATTTTTGGCTAACGCAGAAAAAGTCCTTTTCTTGCCTCATGCGGGCTTACTAATACTAAGCCTCAAATTCCTGACTTCAGTTAATGACGTCTAGCAACATAACTCCATATCAAAATAACTAATGACCATCATTCTTGCTTGTAATGTTAAATTACTTTTTAATAAGTTGGTGCTTCATAATCACTGTTTTTTGGTGTGACATCAACAGCCACATCAGGGATAAAAGGGTTGCTTATGTCTCTCACACCTGTTGTAAGACTTTTGCTCTTTAATCATCTCTGCCCCAACATCACTAAAATAGTTGATGACTTATTATTATCAAACTAGGAGTGCAAATAATGACCCGCATAGAGTGTGTGTAGGTGAGAGCACACGCGCGCGGGCGCGTGTTTATCAGCCAGTTTTTCCCTGCCTCTCACCACTTTCTTTGCAGCAGAGGGCGCTGAAGACGACGCGTGACGAGTAGCTACTAATGACTCATTTTTTTTTCTTCTTTCTTTTTCCCCCTACGCTTTCTGAGTACACAATTCTATACTTGGCTTAATCTTTTTGCTCGAACAGCAGAAGAGTAACACACCTGAACTAGCCCGCAAGAAGGACACACCCTTAATGATAGGAGGTCGCTCTAAGCTTCCGTGTAACGACCGCTAACGAAACACCGGAATCTCACAAAGAGATTGCGCAAGAGTGCTATAGAAAAGGGAAGGCAGAAAAGAGGCTTTCAAGCGAACTTAATCAGCATACAGAGCAAGGTGTGCCTACTGGGAACTTCAGCCTCCTCGAGAATCCACCGAGGTATTAGAGAGTTTGCTTTCCTCGTTTTGCGTGTATATTAACAACTGCGAGCACCATCAGAGACCGAAGTGAAACTTATAACAGTAAACAATGAAAGGGTAAACAATTCGATCTGGTACGTACCCTATCGCTTTGCTTATCAAAGCATTGTGGTGGTAACATTGGGGAAAAGTCTTTCATTATCTCATTGTGAGTGTGCTGAACAAGTAATGAGGCGCGCAGTTTGCCTAGAATTCCGATAGGATGGGTTGCTTCTGTTGTGGTATATTTTTAGACGTCATTATGGTCTTCTCTAGCCTTATGAACATAAAGAAATAAATTATCGAAATATATCGCTGACAGTAACCTCGGAGGAGGGGCGCAATGAGGAGAAGGGGAAAGGAGAAGACGCTGAGATGAAAAACAGGATTTAAGGAGAGAAAATAATTTACACCGAAGTAGAAAGAAGTAGGATTCAGTGATAGAAATGTGCTAAAATTCTTCAGGAACGTCTTGGGACTTGCAATAAACCATCGAATGAACACACAAAGAACAATAAAGAAGTAGGAATGACTGGATCTAGAAGAAGACAGTAAATAAAGCGCTGATCAACAAGGGCACCACAGGACTGGCTGAAAATTATTTATAGAGAGAGAATATTAGGAGAAGGGTGAGATATGAGGAGAGAGGGGCTTTGCTGAGATGAATGGGATGGAGCAGAATTGAGACAAGAATATAGAAAAGAAATAAAGAAGAAATGAGGAGGGTGTGCTAAATAAACTAATTTTTAGGTTTCAAACAACTCTAGAGAGAAGTGTACAAAATTTGCCACACATAAAAGTGGGATTCTGAAACAAAGTGCTGCTCAAAGAGGAAATAGCGTCCACTTCAAAGTACGTACTTCTCTTGAGACTATTAAGTCTTGACGCATTGGGCCAAGCGATTCTGTCATCATTTGAAGCATGTCTGAATTTTTTTTTCCAAAAAGAAATGTTATAACTGGTGTCAGTTATAACATTTGCTTTAATAATGAAACCTTTGTACCACTAGTGAAATAATAACTAAATTCATCCACAAGAAATGTTATTTTGTGATTTAGAAATACCCTTAAAAGAAGTGCATCTTTTTTTTTCAGTTAAATTTTTAAAATATTTTCACAAAATTACAAAAACGCGTTGTTACAATGACCCACTTCTATATGGTCAACTGCAACACCTACGAAGTTCGGTTGTCAGATTATGCTGGAGGAAGGCTTTTATTCTCCAAGGATTCCTCAATTATTCAGAAGAATCATATTAGCTTAATTTGACTGATGTCGCTGTAACTTTCCATTGCTCCTGGTTCTTCCTATAATCTTTACTAAGAAATTTGGTGTCTCTCCCCCTCCTTCCCTCCCTGCTATGTTTACCTATTTTGTTTCGTTCGACTGTCTCCATAATGGTTATCTTTTCGCTCGAGAAAACTCACATAACTTCATTTTATGAGAACAGGAGAAAGAACCGATCCTAATAGTCCCTGTACCATCAATATATACAATAATGTACACAAAATCTTTGATTATCCACATTATACACTTCAATACTGATAAAAGTAGACAAGTTCACTGTTCCTGGATGTACCTCAACTGGATAAGCAAATAGCAGAAGAACAAATATAGCAATGGGTTAAAAAAAACAAAACAAAAAGCTTTTGAAAAACGAAAAAGAATATCGTGTGGGAGAGAAGGAATTGGGGTAAGCAAAAGATCAATAAGACGTCCGTTACAGAGTGTGTACTTTATGGAGGAGAGACATGGACGATGAGAATTACATTTTCTCCATAAAGTTCTCTCTTTAATGAATCTGCTTGAACTTGTTCTTACGCTACTGCATGGCGTCCCACGAGTTCTCCTTAAGCCTTCATCTGTTTATATGCTATACAATATATAATATAAACGATCTGCAATCCATTTTCCGGTCTGCCCATCTCGAGTTACAACTGTTCGCAGATGACCTGAGATATCTACATCTTGAACAGGAAGGGATCAAAACATTTCGAGAATACGTTTAAAAACTTTCCAAATTTTTATTGAAATAAAGAGAAAAATCTATAAACGTGTTAAGCTGTACAATATAAACGTTTCTGCAATGAACTCTAACGTCTACAAATTTTACCATATGAAATGTTACAACTATCCCCATGGCGCCATTACAGAAAAATATTTCATTAAAATAATTCATGTTAAACCGACGAATTCAGTCCACTTTAAATTACTAAGTATTAAATGGGGAATTAACCATTAATAACAAAAACATAAACCACTATCATTAAAGCGTGTTGCATTTATAGAACACCCTTTAATGGTAATGTAATTGTCCTTTAGCTGCCTGACTTGGCACATTACAGCCACACACGCTGATGCGCCATAAGACCCCTATCTAATCAACCAACCAACCTTTATCTGCAGTACAGCAATAAGAAGTTGAAGACAGACACTGAAGGTTACTCTTGTAAAAACAGGTTATCATCTTCGATATTCAAAGCAAAATCCTTGCATAACACAGTTCACAATATGATAGTGTACTGCTGAGATATGATCTATCTGCTATAGCAACTAAAGTAGGCGGGAAGTTTGAAATGTTAAAATTTACCTCGATCTCCTCCTCCTATATCCTGAATGTTTACTGATATCCACAACATCGTTAAATCTCTTTCCACTTGGCTTCAATTCTACCTTTCAAAAGAAAAAGTCGAAAGGAGCAAAGTTCAAAAATACAAGGTTGGGAAGTTGTTGTCATTGTAGTGGAGTTTTAGGAGCATTACCGACTAAGACCATATTACTCCGTGTATACTGTCTGTAAATTATGGGTGTACTTTGGTCGATTTTCTGTTTGCTGGACAAAAAAATCCGAGTTTCTGGGAGGAAAACCTTGCTACCCTCGCCTGAGACCGACTAATTCAGCCACATTGTGAAAAAGGCCTCGCGTTATCGACGGGACTCGAACTCAGGCCTTTTCCACCCAGCGGCGAATCTGCCAACTGTGCTGACCACGAGAGTAAGGTTGGGAAGAACATAGGCATTAGAATTTGGATAAAACCTGTCGAGCAGACAGGACATCGTGAACTCTCTTGAAGCTTGAAAACCTCTCCAACATTTGTTCTTTGATAAACCTTCTCCTCTAAAAGCTGATAATAATATGAATTGTGTTTCTGAAGTTGTCCTACCAAAATTGAAACAAAACTTCGTGCAAATCACTTAAATTCATTTTGACGAGATTAACTTTTAAATCATTCTTTAAAATCATTTCAAAGACGACTTAAAAGCCTTGCAAAGCAGGTTAACAAAGATTAACTGAAGAGTTTTGTTTGTTTTTGATTTTTTCCAAGACAACAAAAGCGATGAGGGCATCAGTTGTATCTGGAAGTTGTACATATTCTCTGGAGGTTATTTTGCTGATTAAAGAATTCCAGTTGCAAGGAGAATGAATCATGCAAATTTTTCCCGAGATCGACTAACTAGGCCACGGTCTTAAAAACGCCCATTAAAAAAGTTCCTCATGTCTTTATGTGATCCGAAGACTGGAAGGCCTGCGGTCATATCTAATGTCTACAATTATGAAAACTAGTCATAACCATTTAAAAAGCATATTCTATTACCACATCCTGAAAAAATTCGTGCTATTATCGGTAGCTTTATTACGTGATCTTTCTCACAACTTTTCGGTAGCATCTCAAAAATAGAAATTCAAGAAGAGAAAGAATTACATTTGAGCAATGCCCTAAAGAAGAATTAAAGATTATCATAACAGGGGGAATCAATACTGGTGATTCCATTATCGAATAATAACATAAGTTACTGATATTGATGAATTTTCTGTCGAGCGTTTGCTGAATTCTCCTAAGAATCCCTTGCTTTATTCATTAATGAGATTTTCTAACTAAAGGTAGAAGGGATATCATCATCATCAATATTGTGCAATTTGATTATACCAATTGATGGACAATCGTTAACATCTGATGCAAAGAAAGCGGATCTTCATTATTTTCTCAATGAGTTACGATTTATTACTGAATTACCAGAATGGTGTCGTTCAGCTTAATAGAAGAGAATCAGAATGCAAAGATGAAGGGGGGGGGGGGGGTATTGAAGATAACGCTGTCTATCATTGCTGTAGGGTTACCAAATCTCATATATTACTCCTGCTTCTCTAAAGAAGGAAAATTATAGGAGAAATGTCTCATAATTGCGATGCGTCCATTAAGGTCTTTTTATTTTTTCTTTGATTCTACACTACACTGTGTGTGTGCGTGTGTGGAAGAGAATAATTAGTAAAGCGCAATGCACGTGAGGTGAGTGTCTGCGTAAATGATGTGTAAATGATGCTGATTGCAGCAAAGGGGGATAAGTTTGGCAGAAACCCGTTTTGTAACTAGCGCTTGTGGTTTAATTTGCTGTTTTTTTTTTTTTTTAAGTGTCATCTGTTTTTATGTTGATGGGAACTTATCCCGCTATAGTTAGAGCAAACTACTAAACATGAATTACAAACAAGAAATCTTATTTTATTTCAATCCGGTGCTTTACGTGCAGACTTTCCCTCCGGCACAGAATTTTTTAATGGCTTCTTTTTTCTTATCTCGGTGAAACAAAATACTCCATTATATTAGCATTTAAAAGAGCGTCTAATTACTGAGATTTATTGTCTGCCATCATTTCCTGTACTATGTGTAGGCACAATTAGTAATTTTATCACTCATTCTGCTTCTGCTCACTAGAAAAGCCAGAATATAACTTTCAAGTCCTCTGCAGAGTATTCATAACCGAACTGTTAAAACAAAAATTATTTTAATTCTGCTCCTGATTAATTGGAAGAATTACCATCTATTTCGTTATCGTGATTATTTATAAGTGACTTTTATTGAAATAAAACAGCATGAAATCTTATTAGGAAGTTCGTTTAATAAGTAACTGGAAGTTTTTGTCAATTTTGACCAATAAAATAATTCACATAACGTAAAAACGTTGAACAAAAGGCAATATTACTAACTGCTCAACTTTACAGAATTAAACCCATAAGTAGTCTAACGTTGATGTTAATTGCTGGGTACTTGGATAGCGTGATGAGAAAAGCCTTCTCGATATATGACCGAGTTGCACTCTATAATTATCAAAATGGCTGAAATTATCGTATAAGAATGCGCGCGACAGGCAAATATTATTAAATAGAACAATAATGCAAATTTAACGTTATTTATACGCATAAAAGTCTTGCAAAAGTAATTTAGATTAGCTGAAATCATAAATGGGAGAATGAAAAATCGTGTATAATGGCCAAAATGTAATTCCGATGTTTAATATTTCAATTCAGTGAGGTATCCCACAAAAATGCAGGAACCACCTCACCTCACAAAGAACTTCAATAAACTGAAAATAATCTACTTAAAAGGAACCTCGTACTTCCATGACAATATCATAGCATTACTATTAAAAAGCTATTTCCAAAATTGATCACAACATATCATCCAATAATGTAAGTTTAGATGAACGGGCCGATATTACTGGAGAGTTTGTATCAATATTTGATGATGTCCTTCGAAGGGCTAACTCATATACTATACAACTAAATATCAGTCAGGTCATTTTTCATTTTTAACCTGATTCGGAGCAGTTTTTAATCATGGACTTTGTTTAATGGAGTTTTTCAGAGATCTTAAATACCACAAAAAATTGTCTTAAAAATACAATTCGGCATACCTTTAGAAATCTTAATTTGCTTAAAGTGAATGGTTAAAATATTGAATCCGGCAGTGATTAATAATCTAACCAATTTAAAGGACACTTTCTCTTAAGCTTCCTTATATAGAGTTATTTCACGTGTAGCAGCAATCTATGGGTTCTTTAAAGAAAAATTCCAATATTATAAGAATAAAACTGCGAATTAATGTGTCAAAAGTTAAAAGCATAGTATAATTTGTTACTTTGAAGCGAAAACCAGAAACAGAAGGAAATATCGATTATCCTCGGAGTGGAGAGAGAAGAGGAGGGAGGGAGTGAGGAGGTACAGTGAACGAGAAGCCATGAAATAGAAAGCAACAAACACCAAGAGAATGTGGCTGTCAGCAGCCATGATTCCAATATCGTATCGGTTGAAAGCTACATTAATGTTCAGTCTGCTCACAGGCACAATAAATTTCATCGTCCGTCTCCGATACAGGTGGCTGCTGCCGACGATATAAAAATAATACACGCTGCATCTCCGACAGTAAGCCCCCTCCGTACGATTCCTAGCGTTCTCTTCTCGTCGACGGTCATCAACTGCAAAGCTCCTTCAAGACAACAGCGATCACGGGACGAAACGGGGATGCCGGTTGACGACTGTAAAGTTGGGACGCAGACCGAGCGAATTATCTACCGCCTGCCTCTCCCTGCATCCGCCTCCACCTTCTGCGCCCTTATCCGGAGTCTTATCCTGCCGTCTGGAATCCCGCGGGAGACTCCTCCGGGAGCTTAGTGGCAGATTGATCCGAATGCTTTTGGCTGCACATCATGTTACCATTACTTTCCCTTTCAAACATGAAAAATTGGCCCGGAGCATACTAAATGGGCAAATCGATACGAACTATCAGGAAGTTTTTCCTGGACTCTTCAAACATCTTGCCAGCTGGGGCCCAAACAACGTTTTAGGAACAATATTAACTCGGCTACTTTCTAACCGCTTCTACCTTTGCCTCGTTTTCTGACTTCCTGCTTTTCTAGCCCGTTATTTCCCTCCCTCTCTTTCTCTCCATCATAAAAAAAACCGCTCTTTTTAGTCTGCGCAGTAAAGGAGACGTGCTTTGATTCACCAAGTAATTTAAGTTTCAATTTTAATGACAATGCCTTCATCAGCGAGATTTCTTCAGGCTTTCGAAACAATGCATTTTTAATTAAGGCTCGCAAAATCACACCTGATATCGGATTGTTCATTTAAATGAATATACTTCTGAGTTATTCAACCATACAAATGGAAATTACATCGGGAATTCGAACTGTTTTACTATTTGATCGTTTAAAGTTATACTTCTGGTTAAATTGAATCTATATGAAACTAATTTGTGTTTGTTTTAAAGTACGAGGTTAATTGTAAACAAGAAATTATTGATGAAACATTCAATCTGTACCATTTAATACGGCTTGAAATATTTTAAACTTAAAAATTACTCTTTTACGATTATTTACAGGACTCGAGTTTTAATTTTACACTACCAAAAAGAAAAATTATAAAAAAAAAACTTAAAACCAATCTGTTATATTTTATTTAAATTTCCACTGTACCAGATGTTAATAATCTCAGCTCGAGCAATCCGTTATGTACCGCTGAATCTTTTAGAATACTCTGCGAGTTCACTGCTATGTTCTAAGCTTTTTTTGTTCATAAATGTTGTTTTAGCGAGATGGTGTGCGCGTATATCAAGAACTGGAAATTGATAAAATAATGAGCAATTAAATCTGCGTGGAGTGTAACCTGCGTTTAATTTCTTAAAGAATTACAGTTTATTTTCAGATGTTTCGGGGTACTTCCTTTACCACTTTCTTCAGAGAATTCACCGAAGAAATGGTAAAATAAGTACAACGAAAAGAATCTGTAATTCTTTAAGAGATTAAAAGTCGATTAGAACGCAGGTCTAAGTGCTCATTATTTCACCAATTTTCCTGTTTTTTATAAAAGTCTTCCACGTAAATTATAATTTTATATAGTTGTTTATTAGATATGTAATGAGTTTATATAGATATCTAAGCGATATATTTATCTTGAAAAAATGGTAAAGTACTATTGGATATGCCGTCTTCTAGTAAACGAGCAGTTAAAAACGACCAGGTTGGCCTAAACATTTCTATACAATCATGAACTTCGACTCCCATTGCATTACACAATGCACATTCTAGGTTTCAACAGAAAGGAACGAAATTAGTGGGGTTTATCTTGGTCAAGGCGACCACGCCGTCGAGTCCATGAGGCATCATTAACATTGTGAATTGTTGTGCATTCTGTGGTTAATTTCGCTGATGTACAGTTTGACAAATTGTAATTCATAGGCCATAGAAACTGCGTCCACGCCCTGGGCCAAGTACTCAACTATTGTAGTTTAAAAGTTCTTATATTTTCTTTGGTCCAGTTGTATTTCTTAACTTTGTCTGGTAAAGGATTCAGATCTGGATCTTTAACCAGAGACACTCACAATGAGGAACATTGCTGAAGGAGATATTATAGTCTTGAAAATATTTTCTTGGATCACTCTGTCCTACGACAGAACCACGATGGAAGAGCCCACTTAGACACCGTTTCGAATGAGGTACATCCCATCATGTTGACGTTTTATCCCGTGATAGCCACAAATCTACGTTGCGCAAGAGTGATTTCAGAACACAGAATTTATCTTTCTTTGCTTTTCCAGATGGCATATTCTTCGGGTCATATCATATAAGTGGATTTCTAGATAAAGCCCAAGACTAGAGGGCTATACCTAATTAACTGTCCACGAAGTGTATATACCTTTAAGTGATACATTTATTTACAAATATCCTTTTGGAGGTTATGTTGGAATTACCTTATTTATTTTACAGAAAGACGGGTATTTATTTACTGCATACACCATGCTAATTGTTAAATTTTAATATGTTCAAGTTATTAAAATCTAATATGAACGTAGGGTACTCTTTTTTATTTTTTTATTCATGGTCATGAACAAGTACTTAAAGAAATGAAGCTTTAATATTAAAGAAATGTGAGGGTTTGTTAAAAAATCAGATAGCTCCAAAAGAGAATGCAAGTAGATTTTTACATGCGGTAATATTTCAACTTCGCATTACAAAACTGAAATTTGGGGAAGACAATCAATAGCCTGAATTAAAAAGCAAACTTCAGCTTAAAGAAATGCGATTTCTTCCTGTGATATTTGGCACATTTCTAGGAGAAAAGGCCTAATTAAGTATCAGAAATCAATAAACACTAAAGAGAAGATCGAAAAAGTACTTAAAAAGGATGGAACTTGTAATCTGCACGAGGTGGAAGGGAGTGCCAGCAGCGCCGTAAATAGAAAATTCATTTAAACAGGGATCAATGGGGAAACTCTGTTTTGTATCTTCTGTTATTTTCATCCGAGTGAAGAATAAAACAAAATACACTGCATATCGCTAAGTGTTCGTCAATGAATAGTTTAGATTTAAAATGTAAAAAAAAAAATGTGTATATATATACATAGCAACTGATATTGTTAGTTCAGCAGCAAACTATATTATAAGGATAAATAAATACTCGTAATTTAAAACCATCCTTCGCATGACAATAATATTCTTGGAACTTCAAATCTATTTTCCTACCACTTTAATGAATTCATTATTTTAGCTTTCAAACGTTTAAAAGACGACGGTTTGAATTTTTATGAATAATTTGAGTATGAAAGTGACACTTCGAGTTTTATAAAGTATAAATTTACATGGGTTATCATAATAATAACAATATTTTAATTAAGAAGAATACAGTAAACCAAAGTAAAAATTTGTTCGCTGTGAACGAGCTGTTTCTTTTGTATTTTGGCTGCATTGAGGACTCAAAAATTAATTTGATCGCCAACCATCTCGAAAAAATCGATAGAAACTTTATAAGTTCCTTTAAATAATACCAGAATTTTTTACTGTGCCCTCTCCACCTCACAAAAAATTAAAAGAAAATGTTATTCACAAGTTAAAGGAGATGATATATCCGTTTTAAGAATTATTAATTCGTCAAACCTGTGAACCCAATTAAAAGCTGGCCAACTTCGTTTCTGGAAGTAGCAAACACCGCAAATATTTGTGTTTCTTCGTGCATCCTTAGGGTATGTCAATTGGATTACATTTAAAGTAGAAACACTTCAAGCAAACCGTGACTTCTCTTTCTTGAACTGTGCAGATTTTCTTTTTTGGAGTTTTGCAGGTGGCAAAGCTTACCATATCTGCTTCCGTAATCATTATTATCTGGGCACCCCGATCAGCTCGATCTTAATTAAACATTTTAAAATAGAGTTTTTTCCTTCAAGAAAAAAATAATAAAAAAAAATCTCGAAGCATCCCATCACGTTTGAATACAAATTCTGTCCATCGATTTTCGATTTAAATGTGTTTGTGTGAAGTACTTAGGGTGCATGAGATCAGTAAATGTTTCACTGTTTTAGAGAGATTTTTTTCTTTATTTCTGGCCTTAATTGTGCACAAACATCAGTTAGGATTGATTCATTTCCAATGGAAAAGCGTTGGAAGTTTTAATGCGCTCTCTCTCTCTCTCTCTATGTTCGTACTGAACTCGTGTTATCACTAAGCAAATTACTGGTTTTATTTCAGGGAGTATAAAGACAACATCAGTAATAGACAAAAAGAACATTTATCACACTGCTACTTAAATTTACACAAGAAACAACGTTTTTCCATAATCTAGCTTAGTTACAAATAATAACGTTAACTATTCCTATAGTTAAGTAATTTTAAATTGGCTTGTTACAAATAAACTAAGTTTTTTCTGTAAGAAATCCGTTAAATTCCTTTATAAAGATTATGGGAATTCGATAGGAAGTAAGCTCTTTAGCAAAACTAAATGCTTATCTACACACAGATGTATTTCTCCTTCTCCATACACGAGCTGAAAATTAAGTGACCAATAATGCTAATGCTTAATATATAAACTGGGTATTAATTTAAGAAAAAGCCGCGTATTATTTTTGGGGAAAAAAGCACACATCTTGACATTGCTGGCAAATATTTCTGATAAAACGAATTACTCTTCTTCTACTGATTCAAGCAAAACTTTTAAAATAATCACAGGAAAACTCTTCTTTCTAAACATGGATTTTATTTTTACATTCTCTCTCACTCTTCCTCCCTCTGTGGTTATCTTGTTGTCATTACAAAATAAGAATTATAACTCTTCAACCCATGTTAAGTACCATAGGTTCTAATACCTCGTGTGCTTAATATTATATAATGTTATATTAATTAAATAAATGATATTAAATAACAGATTATTTTATTATATTCATCTAGCGTCGTTGTATTTCCTCTGTTTTTCTCTCTGATATTTTCATGGGCTTTTGTTTTCACACAACGCGGAAAAAATCCCACATGAATAACATTCATCCAGTAAACGAGCGAATCGACCACAGGACACATGCAATTTTGAGACGATATGTACGGAGTGATATGGTCTAAGGTTGCTGATAAGTCTCAAATCGTAATACAACCAGGATTAGTATTCTCAACTATCTACTTATGGCAATCTTGGCTTTCGTAGTGCCTTATTATATCTATGTATATACTGGAACCCCTGTTAAGACTATTCCCAACCATTAAGCCTTCCCGAGTGAATGGAACAAATATGATATCATTCTTCTCCGAAGAATTCTATGTCCAATTCTCACAAAGAAAGCATTACAGACTATCTCTACTGAAACCACGTTTCTAAAAATCTTCTACCAGTTAGAGATACCACTACCACTGTAGAGAGTTAAATAAATCACTTAATTTACTTTTTTGTTGCTTTTACCCAGTTCCATAACTGTGAAAATCAAAATATGTGTTTATAAAGGTATATTTTCAATTTTTCACACTATGCACAGAAAACTGTACATTTTGATGTTAAAAGTAAATATATTTGTTAAAAATATTGAATTTTCTGTACGCTGTGTCAAAATTATATTAAATTTTGTTTGTAAAACACTACTAGCCTATTAGGCCTCTCCAATGATAAACCACTGATGATGAATAAACTCAATCCCAATTCAGTATAAGCTGGAATTCACAATCTATTCAATTGGTACTCTCGTAGCCGCGATACCGATAATGGTGTTTGTGAACAGTTCCATTCAAATGAATTTGTTAATGCGCCTCTGGAGCTGGAAGCATGCTTAATCAGGGACTCAAGTGTGAAGGAATAGTTGGATTCTGTAGCTACATTGACGACACCCACTCTCAAAACTCAGATCTTTTGTCGTTTTCATCTCCGTCAATAATTACACTATGAATAATTTGCAGGAATGAAATTTATGACCTTTTTGCACTCTATACCTGCCCACACCTATCTCCTGAATATAATGTAAAAGCAATACTCAGGAAAAAATCTCAACAAACAAACAGATGGCAGTAAAATTACAAGATTAATCTTATAAGAGATCAAATTACGCCCATTTCAACTGCTATTAAAGAATTTCAAGTATTCAAAACATATTTTAAATATCTTCTTCTATTATATTAAACATTTCCTAAGAATTTCCAACTTCCTTTGATGCCCATAACTCGTAAAGTATCATTTAAAAAGAAGCTTTGAAAAGAAAAGAAAAAAAAAATTCCTGAACCATATCATTAAAGCCAATATTTTCCCATAAAACGCCACAAATTACTGAGAAACTTTTTTAACCAAAACTTTATCGAAACCTGCATAACTGGAAGTAATAAACACCATAGATGCTAAAATTATTGTATTGGCACTGCCAATCTTCTGGCAGCTGTTAGTGGGCTTAGATTACTCTCTCTCTCTCTGGGTGATTAAAGCCATCTATTGATCGATAGTTAATAAATTAAAAAGCTAATTTTAACATGACACTTTCTATCTGTTTCGTTGGGATAACATTAAATTGAATAGCTTATATTTGACAGCTTTGTCTATATTCTGGGTGGACGTTGACAGTGCCACCAGCTAAACTGGTTTCTTTAAGCCGCTCGTCCAACTAACCCAACTTGACGATGAAATTAAATAATTAATTTGCATATGACAGGTATATTTTAGCACCTGAGATTTCTGCTATAAATTAAGTCAATAACATGGCGTTAGCCATATGAGATTCGCGTCTGAGAACTGCCTGCGCCTGGCGATCAATAGCTACCACTTTCCTGTAAGTAACACTAAGTTTTTATTCATGTTTCTTTGTCACGTTCATGCGAAACAGTAGGCAAATGTCAATAAGGCAAGGGAGAGTTCCGCTTATTTTAGTTACTTAGTTGGAACCCTTTAATTTCCTCTCGTGGCAATAAACAACGTGTCAAATGCGTAATAAAACCCCTAGTGGAAAAGTGGAAGTACACAGCCAAGTGGATCGAAGCAGCAACATCTAGCGCTCTTGGAGATATAAATCAAGCCATGTCGAATCACCTCCACCTCCTTAAAACATACCGGCCATATAATTAAAAAGACATTTGGACGTAAGACTGTCGATAGTAAGCGGCTAACGAAAACATGATGTATGTTGCCAACCTTGTTCCACCCTGTTTACGTTCTGAAAAGTCAACTCCCAAGCCGAACACGAACGTGATAAAGTGACATACAAGCGTGTATACATCGGAGAGAGCACGCGCACATGTACATGCCAGCAAACATATGCAACTAAGCAGACAGTGCGTGCCAAATCCACCGCAAGTCGCTGCTGAAGAGCCTACCTTGCTAAATTAATATAATTTTATTGTGCTATCGGATCTTCGAGATACACAGCCTTTTTTTCCTATTTCGGGAGCAGTGAATTATGCTTGTAATGGCTCTAGTTGATTCGCTGGGAAGAATGTTTTTTTTTTCAATGTCTGAGTTTTTACTCGGCAGCTTAATTTGGTTCACGGTGTAAATAAAGTTCAGCTGATAGTGAGTAAACCAGAATTATACTTACCTGTTGTTGAAGAACATTATAAATGAACTGCATTTATCCTGGTTTATTTTTATTTCAAAGGATGTCTTATAACGGAATGTAAGATAGTAATAATACAAATAATCTTCATTTTATATAACTATTAAACAGATGCAAAAGAGTATGTATATTCAAAATGCTGAGAGGATCAATAACTAAAATAAAATAAAGAAATAAACCACCAATTATTTCCTTCGTCATGTAGGTAACATCCAGCTGGCCCTTGAACTTCCTCAAGCTGTCAGCCATAACTACCCACAGAGGTAATTTGTTCCAGTAATAACAACTGGCTGGCTAAAAGGAAACTTCTTACTATCCAGTCTAAACTTCTTTCGCCGTAATTTGAATTTATGGATACTAGTTCGGGAATCATGTATAGAAGTGAAATTTTCATCTTTCCCTTTCAGAACCTTATAAACCCCAATCAGGTTTACCGCTAAGTCATCTGTTGCAATCCCTGTAGCCTGCAGAACTCATCAATAGGGCACCACTGGCCCTTTCTAATCGCCGGACTTAAGTTCTCTGAGCACTCCTCGGAGAACTTAAGCCCGCTCATATTGTAACTCCTAAATCCTTTCATTTCACTATTGTCTTTAGTTCTGCTCCATCAAATGCATAAGTTTCGGGTGATATTCCCCTAGGTAGACCCTTACATTTTGTTGCATTAAAACATAGCTGCCACTTTTCTAACCATCCTTGAAGCTTGGCCAAATCATTCTGATGGAGTTGTGCTTGTTGCTGATCAATAACCACTCTCACGATCTTTACATCCCTTGCAATTTTCGACATCGCATCACTACCCCTTCGTCAATGTTATTTTAATAAAAATCAGCAACAATGGTTCCAGAAACGATTCTTGGAGACTCTCCAATCTGAAGAATATGGATTAATCACAGTCTCTACATCCTGCTCTACAGCGACCCTGCGATACATCTTGGAAAGAATCATACCACTGATTCCAACATGTTCCAGCTTACAGAATACGGTTTCATTACTCAAATGTTTTGCCAAAATCCAAATAAACAATAATGTCGAAATTATTTTATACATCCAAATCATGAGTAACTACGTCAACTTGATTAACGGGATTACTTAAACATTATTTTCCCTTAACAAAAAATGTTGCCTATCTCTTCAAAATTTCTGTCTAAATCTATGCAGTTCACTCTTTATCATTGCCTCCATCATGCCCCTACTACTGAAGTCGGACTAACCAGTATGTTCTTGCCCACTTGGCTTCAGAACCACCTTTATATCTTCACGATAGATTGGTACTTCTCCAACTGAAACGAATTTCTTATTCTCATGTACTGCATCTAGTAAATGTTATTTTTTGTTTCAAACTGAACATACGACATTCAAAAGAGATTTCTGCACAGTTTGTTTATTTTGTAGATGATATACGTATAATTTCCAGAGCGATAATGAGATATAATGAGCCAAAATAACTTCTTGGTCAGGTGGTTATTAAAAAAAAGATAGAAATTAACAAAATAAAGATACACAATGAAAGGTAACAACATGATGCTTTCAACTCCCCATCCAAACTGGCTAAGAAACATTGAGAAATATTGCTGATATTATTAAACCAACTTACAATCTAAATGAAAGGATCTGAGAGAGAGATATAAAAAATACACCGCCTTATCAAAAAATGGAACAAGATGATGAGCTCACGTTGTTTTTTTTCTTTTCGTTCCCTTTCTTGTTTTTTCAGTCCCCTTCCAACAATGATTCAATTTCCCTGTTTTCTATATGTGGTACTTGAACGTCTCTTCGTGCGAGTCCATTTCACCTTGTGATAAAGAGGAGGTGGTGAAAGTCTGATGACTGTCATTTTAAAGGATCGTTATATAAATGGACTGCATTCAAATGCTTCACGTATTGACCTGTTTCTAAGCTGGGAGAAAAAGGCAGAGTTAAGCGGCATTATAGATAGGGGTCGAATACTCCTCTCTCGCTGTTCCGTTTTTCGCCATCTCTATTTTCTATTTCTGTCTGTTTACCTAGTTTTCAATCACTTACTCTGTCTTATGTCCATCGCCTTTTTATTCTTTTCCGAGTCGATTTGGACTGTCGTATAAACATTTTACGGAAGAGCGTGTTTGGACTGCACTAACTTCATATACACTGGCAAAAAGAGATGTTTAAATAGAAGGGCTCTTCTGGTGATTTAAAATAATATTGTCTATAGGATGCTTCCTCCTTGAGGTACAAAAAAAAAAAAAAAAAAAAGAAAAAGACACCTACACTAACAAGGCGATGAATTCTATGGTAGCATTTACAGATTACTTTTTCTTTTTTAAAAAAATATTTCTCTAAAAATAGTAAGAAAATTAACATTTTTTCTACACATATATATATATATATATATATATATATACTGCCCTACCATTAATATCCGGACACCCCTCCATGGATGGGGAAACAAGTCCTATGCAGGTTCACAGAACCTGCTCTAAATATGCATAAACTGGACATCGAGCAGCAGACAACTGATTGCAAAAGTGGGCATGCAAGATGAGACGTTCAACGGAATTGATCACTTCAACAAATGCTAGACGCCGATTAACATGGTATAAGGAGCGCGAATCCTGGACTGTAGAGCAGTGGAAAACAGTCCTATGGACAGACGAGTTGAGGTACGCACTCTACAAGTCTAATGGCCGTTCTTGGGTGTGGCGAATGCCAGCCTCCCAACAATAAAGTTTGGTGGAGGCAGTGTAATGGTATGGGACTCCTTTCTTGGGCCCATTAGTCGTTATCTACAAAACCATGAATGCTGTGCAATACCAAGACAACCTGGACAATTATGCACTTCCAACATTATGGCAATACTTCGGGGAAGGCTGTATACCTGTATCAACAAGACAACGCGCCCTGTCATACTGGTTGGGTCGTAACAGAGTGGTTTGAGGACATGGGTGTGGAAAAGTTGGATTAGCCAGCCGAGAATACTGATCTGAACCAAATCGAACATCTTTAGAATGTGGTGCACGTCGACATCGCCCAAATAACAAGGCCGAGTGGAGGAACATATCACCTGACATTTAAAAAAAGCTGGTTGAGAGTATGCCGCGAAGATTGAAGACCGTCATAAAAGCAAAAGGTTTCAGCACAAAATATTAAATGACACAATGGAAGTTCTTTTTTTTTGTCTAAAGGCAGGTGTCCTGATATTAATTTTAGGGTAGTGTATATAAACATAGATGTTTATCAACACGTTCACTATTGGGCCATGGTTCGCATCCATGCCAATGTACAAACTCTTCTCCTCTTGAGGTTCTCTTTGAAGAAGGCACGATTTTAAGCAGTTTAAATAAGACTGGCGATTGAAAAAGGAAAAGAGGATCAAGGCAAGAAAATCATCCTTTCTTCTCAACTGTTGTTCAAGGCTTCTAGCTTGTTATATTTTATTTGCTGTTTCTAAACAGATTCATAAGGCTTTTTGGTTTGATTAATTTCAGTTGGACCATGTCTTCCAATATTCCTGTCCCCAAAACCTAGGACTTCATCAAGATATTAATGGACAATTATATTTTCATTAGGAATCTCGTATACCTAACCTTGATGAACTGTTATATTTTATAGAATTAATTGGAATCCAGCTGCATTCAAACGTGATCTAAGTACGAAATCTTCTTATGGGTAGACTAGAATCTCCCTGTTTACTGAGATATTTACTGCTGAAAAGAAACTGGCTATCCATGCACAAAATAGAGAAATTTCTCTTCTTCTTGGATATCAATTTCATTCATGAAGAGTCTTTGCTACAATTCACGCTTTATTTCTAACCACGCCAACTAGACAACAGAACGTAAAACATATCTTCACTATGATGTCACAAAGATTCAAAGACTGCGAATCATCTAAAGGCTATTCAAAAATAATGTGGATCATTCTCTACATCTATAAACACTGCAAAACCTCAGAGCTACAGATACATCACAGTCTCTACTGTGATGAATCTGTAGCTCTGAGTCTTTATTCTTAGCTTTGAGTCTTAGTTCTGGAAATCTAAATTCTTTAGATTTCCAGAACTATATGAGTTGGAATGTTATTTGGACCGTTTGTTATTTGTCTCTCTGTATTTCGCAGTGGGAGAAAAAGTGGTAAACTCCAAACTTGAAACGTATGCATTCCAGGGTACACAATGAAACTTTTTGGTAATGTAAGCACTTAGCCCGAAACTCTGTATACCAAAGCTCTTTATCAGAAACAGGTGAGCCCAACTCTTTCTACAACGGCAGATGCAAACTTAGAAAATGCAAAAGATTTTCCCAGAAATTTATGGAATGAAAAACGATAATTTGTAAATGTAAGGGTAACAGTATTTTGAATAAAACTAACTCGAAAGTACTAGCGAATATAGACCAAATTAATAATTAGAATAACTTTGTATAAATTTTAGGGACTTCGACAAATTTAACCTTAAAGTGTAAAATTAAACCTTTCAAAATTAAGCGTATTCTAATATTGTTTATCCTTGCGATAAAGTTATTAACTATTATGAATCTGTAATACAAAAGTCTGTTAACTGTTGTGCCGCAACTGAGCACTCATTTATCGCCCTGTTAATGTTTCTTCTGTCTACAATTACAATCCACCCCTTAATCAAAGGCTGTCCCATGACGTCTTAACTGAAAATAAAGATAAAGTACTACTACTAATAATTACAAGCAGAAAACTCCGGCAATTTGCTTATACTTAACTTTATTCTTATCCGGCTCTTTCGGCAAACTGCTTTTCTGATGGAGGCTTGCAAGCTAATTTGCCAAGATTCACCAGTGAGTTAATCGCTTTGATGAATGACTTTATTCGTTGAAGTTACTCACAAAACTGCTTATCTTAACCTTACCTCATATCATAAATACAAAAAAAGTAACTGTTTCACCAACAATTAAAATTAAAATTCATTGAAACAATACACTGGTATTTTATCTCACAATTAAAGTAGGCACAACAATCTGCAAGCGTCAGATGAATATTATACATGAGTGGAAAATTTCATTAGATACACCTATTATAATAGCAAGCGAGTTTTCCTTCAGCTTTCACAGCCTAGATTCTTTGTGGACAGACTCACCGAGATGTCTAAAGCTGGCCACAGAGATGCTGGTCCATGCTGACTCAACTGTTGTTGCAAATTGGATGGTTGTGAATCCCTACTTCGAAGAGCGTGTAACAGGTAATCAGTTTGATTGGATCTGGTGATTGGGAAGGCTACAGATGTAGGCTGAATTCTCTCATGTTCATGGTATTAATTCTGTAAAATTCTAGTCTTGTGACATGGCGCACTGTCCTGTTGGAAGGACCCATTCGTAGATGGATACAATGCAGCCATGAAAAGATGCACCTGATCAGAAACAATTTACATATAATGTGGTATCTAAATGTTTCTCTACAAGTATTTAGGAGCTGAATGTCTCTACGAAAATACTCCCATACTATTACAATGCCACCACCAGCCTGCATTGTTGACACCTGGAGGGTTCATACACGAATTCATACTGTTTTCGCTATATTCCGGTTCTTCCATCAGCATAAAAAACAGCAGAAAATGGAATTCGTATGACTAGGCAAAATTTTTGGAATCCTCCACTGTCTAAGTGTTGGAGGTCCTGAGCTCATTGTTACCGTACGTTCTTGTTTTTACTGACAGCTATGAAACCGGTTCGGTCGTCCAGCCTTTCTTTTACCTTGCAAAAGTCGTCTCAGCCTCCGTTTTCCTTGGCCTCGTGAATCAATGAGCTGTTTTCGACCACAGGATCACGAATGGCTGGATGTTATTTGTTTATTGAACTAATATCAATACACCCGAGATAGGGAGTTACGTGAAAGCCCAAGCAGGGTCGCAGTTTCAGACATACCCACACCAACTCATGTGGCGCCGTATGCCACGTCACTTAAATCTTTAGTTCTACCCATTACTGTATTGAAATGCACACTTACAACACTTGTCCACCTGCTCACATCGCAAGGACACGGTTTACTGAAGAACCGTTCCATTTCATGAAAAGGTCACTCGGCGTAGTGTCCATAAATGGATTTCCTGTTTGTCGCAAGGAAACAAGAGTTTCCATTTCAACAACACCAAAGAATTTTTGAAGAAGTGCTTGCCCGAGACCAACTAACCTGGCCAAGGTTAAGAAAGCTTTCTTCTCTCTCTCTCTCTCTTTGGGACACGTTTCATGCAGTAAACACAGAACTAAGAATTTCTTAACAGAAACTGGGCCACAACAGGTAATCCGAATGCTATTAGTAACCAAAACAGCTTCTCAATTTGAGGAAAAATAGCCTGTATTTTATAAATCGAGAAAACAAATGAAAAATATTGAAATGTTCCAAAAAAAAAAAAAAAAACAGCATTGGCTTTTTACACGACAGAGATCTTTAAGATTCCTGTCCTATAAAAATGAATGTGTGAAGTGAAATGTGAATTTTAAAACAGCGCGCAGCGCATGCTGTTTTAAAATTCACATTCCGTTTGCAAGTAAGAAATTGCATTCTTAAAACGCTTGTATCTGTACGATTTTCTGAGCAAGCGCACTTAACTCACCACCGTTAAATTATGGAAGTCTATTATCTGAGCAATGAAGCAAAAAAAAAGAAAAAAACAGCATTGCAATTCTAAGAATTACAAGAATGAGAATGCGAGGAAAAAAACCAGACAAGTAGCGAATTTAATAAGGTGACTCGGAAGTTTTCTTTTGTCCCTTTAGGGTTGTTGCAAGAATTTCGTTTTCTTCAAGACGCTAGTTTTCATTGATGTCATTAACAACACAAGATCCATTTCTTCTTTCCATTTCTGATTGTGCCCTGCAGAACATTATGAACCGAGACATCATTAAAATAACGCCTTATGTTTAGATGAAGCGTTCAACTCAGTAAAAATCACATCGTCTTTTGTAGCTCGCACGAAAATATTTTAATAGCTCAGCAGTAATGAAACGTGGACATAACCGAAGTTCATCGACATCAAACTGAATATTGGTACAATCGCAACAGAATTGAGGTGTATCTGCTTCATAATGCGCACACTTTGCGTCACCATGAAGCAGCAAATAATATCTGTAACGCAATTAAGAAAATACAATTCGTGGAAACATCCCTCTTTTATGATTTTTTTCCTATTACTTTTAGTGCAATTTATTGTCGTATGGAAATAACTAGATGAGGAGAGTAAAAAACAAAACGAAAAAATTAATAAAAATAAAATATTCTTATTCTCTGAGACGACCACACGGTCAGAGGAGTTCGCAAGATAGAATATAAGAAATAACACCGTGTTCAGTAGTCACCCTCGCGCTTGACCACTCGGCTACAACGACTTGCAGAAATTACAGAAAAAAGGGTTTTATCCTTCACATAGATTACTATTATTATCAAAGACCTTAACGTTTTTGTTTTTTTTTTTAAATTCATTTTGAAATATGCGGATTAGAATCCATTCCAACTGGAGGAATATCTTAAAAAGGCCTTTGTACTCGGGGTGGTAGCTTGTATCTTTTTTTTTCCTTTTGAGATATTCCATTTTTTATCTGCAAATGATGCAAAGCTGCCTGTAAATATACGTTTACTTCTGATAGTTGATTTTGGGACACTCAAAATTAACTGCTGGCAACGTCGTACTCTAGCGGACGACAGAAGCTAACGAAATCATTCAACCTAAGCCAGCAAAACCACCATTAACGATCCCCCATGACCATGCTGTCATAGGGGATCGTTAGGTTGAAAAGGAGAGGGGGAGGGTTGCAAAGGCACCCTTAATGAACTAACTCGAAAGACGTCAACAGAACAGAGTGGGATACGTGCAGGACCAACATCCTTCAGAAAAACACTTCATAAAATGACTTACAATGGCATCTATTGTGTTTTTGGTTGTGTATTATCTTTAAAAATATGATTTACATGTTGCGTCAGCTGAAAAATACGAAGAAAACGATTCCCGACTGAAGAGGGTTTAAAAATTTCCTCCTATCTAAGACGGGACTAGAAACCAGAACTCTACAAACAAGTGAAGACTAGCAAAACCGCCATGCTGTTAGGCAGAACCTATGGCAACTGTTCGAAAGTCGAAGCACTCTCACAGACATCAAATGAACGCGCGTCGATGTGTAATATTTAAAAAACGGTTATTCAATCGAGACCTAGTCAATTAGTTTTCATCAAGAAACCATTTAAATGCAGCAGTTTATATGAAATGTGAACAGTACTGAATTTTCTGCAATCGCCTTCAAAAGAATTTTCGACGGGATTGCAGAAAAGGCAATCTTTTGAAAGGAGACGTATTTGTATCAGCGGGACAACTGTGTACCACCACAAAGCAGGAACAATACTCCGTATCACAAAGCCAGCACAACAGTGGTTTGAGTTGAATAATGTAGCGAATCATTTCCGGCCAGGAAATTGGTCAGAATCTCATGAGTACCAATGAGATATTTTGGAACAGCTAAGAGCCAGAAAAGATGTTCCAGGTCAAGAAGACGACTAGTCAGCCTTACTAGAGAAGTGGAGGAAGATTCCTGTCTCCATCTACATAAAACTTGTAGAGCGTTTTTCTGGAACGTTAACGGGAGTCATACCCAATCGATATTTCGTTGTTTTTTTTAAATTAGTATATATACCAATACATGGCGGAGGGTAGTATTTTGTAGCTTGTTAGCTCTTCACTATTCTTGAACAGCAGTTAGAGATAAAACAACGAACAACATCAAAAAATAATTTTGTCATCATTTGAGTACTATTCGATTTCTGAGTAGTTTTAAATTTAAAAATTAAAATCCTTTCTTAAATCGATTATCATTTTCATGGGAACTAAACACTGAGTTCTCCCATTTATCATTAATTAAATTCCTAACCAAATAAAAACTGCATTTCCTTTCTGCATAAGATATATATTTAGTTAATGGAATGACTTAATTGTTAGCAATTATAATGTACGGAATTAAATGATGCCATTAATTTCATAACTATATTTATATTAAATCTACACCCATAAAATCATGACGGCTGCAAATACGATTTAGTTTATCCATTTATTGGATTTAAAATGCGTTACTTCAAACAAAGAGCTAAATAAAGCTACCTCTCAATATATAACTTTATATAACATTATAACAGAGTTATAATATTACATAAATGTTATTAAAGCGCTTTACAACGCCATAAGTGTTGTAAAGAGCTTTAAAGATGAAAAACGGGTTTTTTTACGTTCTAATTATCTACCTCATCATTCCAAGAATCTACTCCTCGATTGAAATTCCTGTCTTCGATTGGAGGAATCTTTAAAGGCTTTTTCAATCGAGGCTGTAGTTATCCAATCTGAGACAGAGGGATTAGGCCCTCTCCTCCTCCGTTTTTTCAGCTCTCACAACATGCAGATCAGTTTGTAATCATAATAATTTTAAGAGTCAGTGCATAAGAAATGTATACTGTATAAGACTCACAATCTACATTTTATTACGTATCGCATTTTATACATCTTTTCAACTTGCTAACTTATTTTATATTGAAAAACATAACAAAATTAACGCATGCTTAATGTTTATAATAAACATGTAAAATGTATATGATATTTTATGTGAATTTATATCATCAAACTCGCAGAATTGCTAATTGAGTTAATCTCTCTTCACCTTAGAACTCATAGTTAATGAACTCAACCAAATAATAACAAAGATCTTTAAATCCATAAGTGATCGTTTACTGAGCAGCTTTATAATAACAGATCACAAGTGAAGGATGTTATCGCTGATCCATTGCATCCTCATCATCAGCGGCATGGCATGCCTTTTTTCGAGCATCAAGTGGTTGTCACGGTTTTGGTAGCGAATAGCGAATCTCCACTTGGGGATGTATAGTTAGTGAAAATACTCCGATAACTTTCTTGGTGACTGGAGTTAAGATTAATTGTCCACCTATGACATTAATTTAAGCTAAGGCTATCAAAACAGAATCAGAAAACTGTGCAATAAGCAAAATGATTTGCAGTTAGGCCAATGACTGGACCTTTTAAGCTTCGTCGTATTATTTGTTGATCAAATAAAATCCTCTAAATTTCAGAGTGGGCCATAGAATGCTGTGTTTATAAAGAAACCCGTTGCTGAAGTGTTCTTGTCCATAACAAAAACTGTTTATTTATTCATTGGTTAATCAAACAAAGGAAACAGACGGACGATGGCAATTTTAGAAATTTCCATAATGCATCCATCTACGATTCATTTATTTGCGGTACACTAAAGCGCATGAGCAGAGCAATATCCTACTTTGTATCGCACACTTATTGCACGACATAAATGAAGCTTTTTTACTTTTTTTTTTTTTTTTAAACGCAAGGTTAAGTATAAACGAACTTCCATTCCCGTTCAAGCAGTCCTTCAGAAGATCCGTCTTTCATATGTATTTTTTCTCATCAACTTTTCTTTCCACCCAACTTATGGGATTTTATTTACAACAGATATTTTTCCCTTTCTAATGACGGATACTTTCATGCCATAAACGTATAGTAAAACTCTGTTTTTATGCTATAAAAATACTACGAATAAATAACTAATGCAAAACACACCGAATTAAATCTGCCCCAAATGTGCTTTGTTATCGTATCTTTAAGAGTTATTTAAGTTAAGGCTTCTGACTAGTTTTATTAAAGTCTATATTAAACTTTTCTTATAACTGTTTCTATAAAATATTCCTGATGAATGGTGTTTCATGTTGCTAACAGGTTCCCCTTTTTTTAGTAGCAACAGCAAAATGATGCCGTTAAAAAAAAGAAAACCTGTTAGCAACACAAAACACCATTTAGCTATATTTATTTATATATAAAGATTTATTCATTATATTTTTAATTAAAAGATATGAAATCTTTCAGCAGGATTGATCTGTTAATATTAATGGCCGTCTTTGGATTTAGAGAATGCCTGCCATTATTGACTTGGTCTACAATGCAATTCTCTTAGCAGATAATTAAACATGGCAGCTCAATTGTACTGGTCAAAATCGAAGAAATATCCTACGGAATAGAAGTGTGCGCTTCTTACATTACTCTCTTATACGTATTTTTCAGACATTCATTAGCTTAAGGCAAAATGGCCAAGGCCCAGTACCTATTAGATGAGAAATATGTGGACCAGCGAGACACGATTATGTATTTTATGCTAACTGCAGTAGATGCATCAACTTTGGCCTAAACGTTTTATATGAATTTTTTTGGAAAAGGATATCAGCATACTTCATCTTACAGATAAGTTTTCACCATCAGTTTAAAATGCATAAATCCTTCATTTTTCTGGATGACATGGACAAGCATTGATCATTATACACATTGCATACTAACATTCGTGAGAATTATAGTTGAATCATTAAAGAGGTTCAATGTGTGTTTGCTTAAAATTTGCTTCATATTAGAGAATACCTTTTTGTTGTACTACGTTATTTTCGATTGAGAATGCATAAAAAAAATATCTTGGAGAAAACCAAACGGACCGATTAGAAGAAACTTTAAACTGCGTTACAATTGGCCTTTGCATATTACTTGACAAGTCAGTTTTTAGCCTCAAGGCGAAAGCGAACCACATGTGAAACATTTCTGCTTCAATTCACAAGCAATTCGTAAACACCAGTTTAACCAAAATGAACAGATTTCCAAGAGCGTTTCAAAAGAAGTTGGAGCTGCGAAATTTACTATTAACTGAAATATTTTAATATACTTGTATTTTAGTGAACTATACGAGCAGGTACTAGAATATTTCGCTCATCATATTAAGAAGTCTAAATTATATATTTAATTTTTAATTTCTTTTATTAGCATTGCACAAAACTGAAGCATACCAAGTTCTGACAGCTAACGCTTACATACTCAAGTACTTTATCTCTAAAGTAGATGAGAGATAAAGTATTTTATATTAAAGAACTTTATCTCTCATCTACTCATTATGGTGATTGGATACCAATTAATAATAAATTAATTCAAGAGGAACAAAACATAGACTGACTATGTTAATCCCCACAATATCCATTCACTTCGATAAATGTGTCCAGGGCCATTAATTGTAATTCTGTGTCCATCTTATAATCTCAATGGACACTGGGATTAGTTATTAAAATAAATATTATATATTTTTCATCACGAGCAAAAATACATGCGATTTCAGAGAATCCATTTAGAAATTAAAGAAAAAGGCAAATATCGGAAAATATTTTGTAGTGCTGAAAACTGGAATACTTTTTCCACTTGATAGAGGAGTGCAGATCGCAAATAAAAAATCAGAAAAACAGTTGTCCCATCAAACTTTGATTTCCTGACCCGTTCTAAACAAAACCGGATAGTGCTTCAGCATTCCATTTACTTTCCATCTAATGACAATCGATACAATAGTCGTCTTAAATTGCTGACCGACATCCCCACCGTCAGACGTCAGGAACATAAGCCACACGACTGCTGTTCGCCTTTCGAAAATTGACCCTTCCTCGTTTTGTTTACAGCTCTCTCTCTCCTCCACACACACACACAGGCTCTCTGAAACTAGTTTAGTTGCATTTGTTGTAAAACTCTCTCCTTCTTGGAGCTAGGTGATTTCTATTGGAATTTCAAATGCATGCTACCAGGCAATAAAGGATATATAAAAAGATAGACGAGACACAAAGTTGAAATGAGGGGTTCAATTGATTTTGAACAAATACTCGACGATGCCTGCTCAATTGGTTAGAAGGGCCTTGTATTAGACGTTGACCACAGTAGAGGTAATCTTTTCACTTCTTTTATCTTTATTATCAAAGGGTCATCTTCAGTTTACGGTTATCGTAGAGAAAGTCGTATTTTACAAAATTTTGTTGTTTTTTAGATCTGTTTAAACAAAAATGGTTACATAAGAATTGAAAAGTCTTCCAAGAAAACAGTATATTTCTGTGTTAGTACACTGCGCGATCAAAATATTGGAACCTCTACCACATTTGCATTGTCACACGTTGGACTCTTTTGAATCTTCGCAGAGGAAAATAAGAATGTGGAGCATCATTTAGGGAGAGAAGCAACCATTTATGTAGGCCTCGGAGGTTAAATAGTCCTCTCCCTAACGACGAACACGGTGATCACGATGCATTATTCTTGCACTAACCCCAGTTTCTAGATTAACGCATTACAATACTGTACTCGTTGTCGTTGTTGATTTTAAAGATGAATTAGCATCTCATTTCACTGTATGCTAGTGTATTATGCTATTATGTGTTTACAGGCCAAAATCTATGCTCTGTTGTTGAAAAAGCAGGATTAATTCACGAGAGAGAGACCGAATTAGGACTTCACGATGATCAGTCCCACTAGAAAGATCAGTCACCAGTACTGTTCCTCACGAACCATGAGAAACATCCTCTTCTTCAATTCCACCAGACCGCCAAGCTTTTCGTATCAAAATATCCTGTACTAGATCAGAAAACAACTTAAGGACAGACTTGAAAATTTAGCTCGTACTGTTTTGTTCTTCGTTAAAGTTGAACAAAGAAAAGGGCTGCCTCGAAAACGGCGATAGGGAACTATTGTCTTCATAATTCCATGGATTCAAACTGCGATCAATCCCTAACAAGAAATGGATTACGATCTAATAAGTTGATTTAAAATACAGCCCTGATTGAAGAGCCCTCGAAGAATTCACCGCACTTCCTTCAAAATATGTGACAAGGAAGTGGTCTTCCATGGTAATATTTTTACCGAAGACCATTAAAATGGTGATTCAGAGGTGGTGTACCCTCTACTATGCTCAGTGCTCTGAACAAAACAGAGGAACCACTGTTATTTCAGCAACAGCAGTTATCTTTAATCCCGTAGTTATTAGCCAAACCATGCTGTGTCAAATTCGAACTGTAATTCAGGTCGGTGGAGGTTGCAGAAGAAACTGAGGTTCGATTTCTAATATGTTGGCTGATTGCGCATTTTAGAACAATAGTAATAGTTTTCCAGTGCTATATTTGGATGTGTTAATTTCCAGTTTCACTGATAATTATTCGTAGATTCACTAGGGTTTTCATGGAGCTGTCAATAAAGATTAGTGCATGAGAACCTACTTTGTGAACATAACAGAACATATCAACAAATGGAATTAGAAGAAAACAAGAGATAACTAATGAACATTTTCTAGAAATTTCTGCCACGTTACTTCTAAATTACTCTAAACTAAAAACACAAATAGCAAAATTTAAAATAAAAATGCTAATGAACACTAGCGATGCTTGTGTTTTGAAATTGCTCCTTTAAGTGCAACGTTCACTTTCGTAGCATGGTTAATTATCGTCCTGTTAGACGTAATATTCGAGAATGCGGTCAAACGAGAAAGTGAAATAATCAAGAAACAGCACTCTACAATTAGCGAAGACCCTGGATCTCTCCATTCACAAACGTGTAACATTAGACCATTTCAGCAAAATTCACCCATTTAAACGAAGCAGTTATTACGAACAAATCTCGCGTTACATTCTATGCGCTTGAGATCAGAATTCTGAATGCAATCGGTGCTACCCTTGTGGCTGCATTCTAATAACCACGCGAGTAATTTCTTTACTTATATATACAATTTAGGTCAACTTTAATATCATTTGGTTTATTAATGGCCTTTCAAGGGAAACACGCGTTCTGGATTTTGCAATTTATTTCTATTTTAATGGATTAAATTTTGGTACTGGCGTTCATTTTGTTTCGTGTTGAATCAGTTTAATTCTTCACAGTTCAAGACTACATCTTAGCTTTATTCCAATGATGATTGATATTTTACTTTTATGCTAGTTTGAAATTGTAGGTTCTTTTTTTTTTTTACGTATTACATCATAATGATTGTGATTATTTCCATTCGTTGCTAATTTTTATACATGAAAAGTATTCCTATTTCTTTTCTAAAATCTCTTCTATCTGATGTTGTCGAAATGGACAGCGTGAATAAACTTAAAGAAGCGTTAGGCAATTACTTCTTATCAACAAGTAGTTCTCACCAAAAAGAAAGGTGGACTAGCAAGATCATGGACGTTGATTCCAAATCGGTTTTCCTCTGACATGATTTAATTATAAATTGTTTCAGGTAAGACGCGCAGAATTACTGAAACACATGCATTGTCAGGCAACTAAAGTGCAAAAATCACTGCAACAAATTCTGCTGTCGTGCGGCTGTCCTCTAGGTGACCAGAATAAGGGTGGCCACCGCATATTATTTGTACCGCTTATTTGAATGGATTATGCGACGTTGAACAAAAGGAAAAGATCGATGCCATTTATCATACTCATGGTATGAAGGAAACCAGAAAAACCCGGCCCACGCAATTTACAAACACAATACACGGAGTAATATGGCCTTAGTCTCTGATGCTCCTAAAACCCTACTACAGCAAGAACAAGAGAATACTTCGAGGGGATTTTTACTTTTGTAATGCGAATGTACCTGGATTCTCAACAAAACATAAGCACAAGATCTCCTACTTGAACTTAGATTCTGCGATGAGACCAGCCTCTCAACGATGGCAGTATGATAATTCATGTACCTACACAGCATGAACTAGATTCTTTAGAAGAAGAAACTAAATGCGATGAAAGTGCGATTGGCAGAGACCTGAGAACTTTAGACAATCCAGAGTACACCTGACGCATAGACATCGGAATTGTTTACCCAAGATGAGTTGAATTACCTATTTACACACCAAACCCTCTCCAAAGATCAAGTCAAAATTCTCGCCTTGGTGCTAAAGCTGAAACATTTGGTTAAGAAGAACGTCAAAGTTTCTCATTATCGAAAAGAAACTTCACGACATCCTTTACAGTAAACGTCTGCCACAACGTTGCTGTAATATCAAGAGTTTTTTGGGAATTGTCACAAATACACATTACATTTGAATCGTCACAAATGTAATGTGTATTTGAATTGTCACAAATACACATTACATTTGAATGGCGTCATTTCATTGACTCCTCACAAAGAAATTTGAAAGCTGTTCGATTGCGTAATTGGCATTTAAAGGCATTCATACCCAATGCTTTCTCTGTTCATTTAATTTTTGTTTCTCCTTGTCCACTTCGATTTTCAATGGGTGGGAAAACCACGTCTTATTTGGTAGCTAACTCGTTGCAAGGAAGGATATCAAGAAGCCTCCTTATAACCGTTACTTCCTGATAGCTACGAGTGGCCAGCAAACAAATGCCAACGCAACGTGCATTGTTCACACTTACATAACATTGCATGCATCCTGGCATCGGAGAATACGGAGATATATTAGCATTCGGGAACCCCATACAGACACTACACAAAAGAAACTGTGTTCGTCTAAACGTGACATACCATAATACGAACACACTACTCGAAATAATTAAATACAGCAGGTCATCAATGGAATACCTGTGGTGATCTGAAAGTCACTGGTATGTTAATAGGGTGCAGCAGGTTTACAAAATATTGGTGTTTCCAATGACTATGGAACAGCAGTTCAACTCGACCGATTACATCAAACGTTGCTGGCCTGAGAGAAGCACATATGAGCCAGGAACGAGTAGGGTGTGCACAGTGTGTTCCATTTGTAGATCCAGTGAAGGTAATCCTTCCACTTCTCCACATTAAGCTTAGCCTAATAAACAGTGCCGTGAAAGCAATGTAGTGGAGTGTAGTGGAGTATGAAAAAGAAAAAAAAATCTTCTTTTCGGGGGGCGGAACCCTCTTATTAACGCCTGAGACCGACTAACTCAGCCAAGGAGTGAGAGTAAGAGAGCGAGAAATGTATAGTATAATATATCCAGTGACACTTGAACGTTAAGTCATCTCCAACCTCAGTGTAGGTGTGTTTAGTTTTTTTCTTGTCACTTTGCCACCAGGAAGGCGATAACTGAAAAAGCTGCCCATTGCCCGTCTACACCACAAGGAGGTGGGCCGCCACAACTCATGGCGAAACGGGATAAATCCCAGGTAGCATAATCATCACCTTCACAAACGAATTGTGACGAAGAAATAATAATAAATAAAATGTAATCGCCGCTTGGACGCAACGTTGCGTGGAATTAACAAGATGTTGAAAAGGAACACGAGGAACATTGGGCCACTTATATAAAATAGGTGTTCTTAATTCCTGACGTGATTGGGACAGAGGACGAATATGCCTTTTCATTTCTTTCTCCGATGCTTAGTGGGATTGAGATTTGCGATTGGGCTTTCCAGGGAAAATGCTTAAAGTCGTCTTCTTCGTGTTCGTTAAACCGAAGTTTTACATATTTGTGCAGATAGATGGTTGCATTGTCATCTTGAAAAATCATAGTGGTAAACATGCCAGTTGTCCCTGATTATCAGATAATCTGATATAATCTGTCGTTAACGGTGCCCTTCAATGGGATCATTTGACCAAGAATATGCCACAAAAACGTGTAACACACTATTACATACAACAGCTTATACTGTCGGAACGTAACAGCATAATTCCTGTGCCCAGAGCAGCAACTTGGCGGGGGGTTGTGGAAAATGCGCCTAGAGGATATTTCATATCCAGTTATATTAAAAGAAGCTGAAAAAGAGGTGGGTAAATCTTTAGCCATAATAATGAGAGCGTCCAGATTCTAGAGACGTACCGCAGATTAGAGACTGCCAAATTCATATCCTATTCACAAGTGTGATTCAATGGATGAGGCGAGTAAATGCAGACCTGTCAGCTTAACTGTTCACCAGAGAAAATAATGGAATGAATAGTTAAAGAAGTAAGCAGGATCATCTTTATAGAATTTGGATCATAAGGTAATCACAGCACGGATTTCTTAAAGGAGATCATGCCTCACCAATCTGATTAGCTAGTACGAGGTGTTCGCGAAGCAACTGGATGCAAAGAATAATTTTGATATCATATAGGAAGATTTATGTAAAGCCTTTGATACTGAACTACGGGTACGACTGCTGTATAAATTTGAAGAATATAGTATTAGGGAAAAGTTACTACTATGGATAAAAGGTGGTTAAGCAGTAGGACATGAAGACCGATTATAAATGTCCACTTTCCTTCATGGGCCAATGCGATGAATGGGTTTCCACAAGGGTAGGGTAGGTCTTAGGCCCTACTCTTTTTAATATTTATTAATGATTGATATTGATATCGGTATTTGAAGTTTGATGTCTAATTGGGCACGGTGATTAATGAAATTAATTAGGATATTCTACTTGAAGGGGATGGGTCTAGCTAAACTTGGCAGAAGGCAATAATCGCAGTTGAGGTTTTACATTGATAAATGCAAGTATTGTGCGTTTCGTTTTCAGCAAAACAGCCAACTTTACCACAAAACATGCAATTTATGGACATAATACACATGGCCATATAAGATTAGTTCTTGGGTTTTAGGCTCATCAGCGACATAGACTATATTATGGTGTATATATTATGCCTGTAAATGATGCGTGCTCTATGGTGGATTTTCTGTTTTCTGGATGGAAAACCATGCTACATTGTCATGAGACTAGTGACGTAGAGAGAACTGCATATTTTACTGCCATATTACGTTTAAACATTTAAAATGCCTTTTAACATAGTCATTTATTCCATGTTCATATTACCTGAATACTTTCGTTAGTTTATGGTACATAAAACGTTGACAATATATTTATAACATTGCATCAGAATTTAACTAACGGCAGACAGATTTAACATCGAAGAGTAGTCCAAATGTGTTACACCGGATCCTGATCCACACTTGCGTGCCATGCGTGGATCAGGTGGGAGGATGGGGGCAGGACTCAGACTCTAAGAATCAGTCTGAAATATGGCCGATTCACAGACATGATATGCATATCCCATGACAATAATTTCCTCAGTGATTACATTAAATAACTCAATCCAGCAGGAGAAGATAAGAAAACTTTATTAATTTCCTGTCAAATTATTCCATAATTTAAAATAAAAAGTCATTAGAAATAAGAATTCACTTTATTTACACCTATTATTGCAAATAACACTGCGCACATTCATTCATTTACATTCAGTTTTTATTATTTTGTATAAAACAACTACTAGGAAAAAAACCTAGTGTTAATTATCGCTTATGAAGATTTACTGAGGTCATTATTACGAAAATAAAAAATATTTTTTGAGAAAATTACAAGAAAACGAATTATTGATCGCGCTTGATCATACAAAATTGAAATTTCTATATTACAGAAATTGATAATTACATCGAAAGCAAGATAAAGAAGTATAAGAATAATGAACAATGACAAATAGATTGAAAATCAATATTATGATCAATTCCAATCTAAGCACAAAAAAACATTACGTATGCTTGTTAATAATATTTTTAAACTGTATCACAAATATATGGGAGAATGGTAATTCATCGACTGCGCACGTACAGTTCTTAATTTTTCTTCTCTCAACCGACAGAGAAATAAGGGTCATTCAGAACGAAACAAAAAAATCATAAATTTAGGTCCACTTAAAGAATAGAAGGAGAAAGATTTGTTAAGTCATTTCTTATTTAAATAAAATTTCACAGCAAGAAACTGAGGAATTGTTATTATTTTCCACACATATCCCATTTCTGATATATAGATTACATATCCTAGTACAATATATTTAAGCCAAGGCGCTGGACATTTGTTTCAGTTCACTGATTGGATGAATGAATGGGAACCAAGAAAAAATCTCGGTTTAAGTACTGCGCATATTAAATTGGATTCTTTTTATAAGAGCTCGATTTTATTGTCAGTTTACTAAATATACGAATAACGAATTATTAAATAGTTAAGTAAAATAGATGTCGCTGTATTATTTTTCAGAGTAGAGATGAAACTACTTTTATTCTGATAATCACAGAAATCCGGGAAATACTTATTGTGATTCAATTTTTTTTAAATAAATGAATCAATCAGTAAAGTGCATTACAAAAATGTTGTTGCATATTACGCTGTTGGATGTGCATTGTTATTTTATTTATTTTAATAAATGACGAGAAGTCTATGAAATATTTTGATGAATTCATTTTTTTATTAAAATCAGAGGAAATAATGAAAATATTAAGCAAATGAGCGAATATTGGATTGTGATAGTCAGTGCCTTTTTCAGTGTGTAAATAAATTAAATAAATTTAATTAAAGTACTAAACAAAGGTATTAAAATTAAAAATACATATAAAGTGAATATAAACAAAAAAAAAAACTACTATTTAATTTCCGGTGATTTTTCAACAAACTTTTGACCACTTAACGTTTCTCTTGTTTTTATCTCTTTAAATAAAATTAAAAATATTCGATTTTCAGCCACTACCATCTTGAATATTCGTCACGTGTCGAATATGTGAAGCGTAGTTCAACTCAAGTTTATATCAAATAAAGAAGTTGAATTTTTATTCCAGAAACTAAATTCGACACAAAAGAACTCTGCGCAGTTTAAATAATCAAGAAAATTCCAAATCGAAGAGTTCAGAATAGGTCTACTCGTCCTGACTACTGACATCAGAAAACCGAAATCAAGCTTTATTCTTCAGTATATTTACTCTTCCTTTTAATGGCGATCGATTCTTCGGCGGCGTTCAGCCGGTATTCTTCATGTTAAGAACAGTGAGCATCCCCCTCCCCTTTTTCCCTCCATCTCCTTCTGGCAGATTGGCGAGTTCGTGCAAGCTGCACATTACAGAACTTCACAGCTAAGTTGTCAGAGCGGTGTATACAGAAATATAACCCAATCTAGCTATTAAAAAGCGACTAAGTTACACAAGAAAAAGGGATCGCGTCACTTGTCGCTGGGAACAGATGGCGCACGATTTTTTTTTCTCCGTTCCTTCCTCTAGAACTACCTCCGTACTGGATTCCGTTGATTGATGATAACTGGAGTTTTTCATAAGTCCTTGTAGGAGAAACTAATTTTTGACTGCGCTCAAAGTGGAACCGAACTTGGCGAACAGTGATAGTACAAGTGTAAAAGCTTCTATGGTGTATAACTTCTGTGTGATGATGGAAAGCACCGAGTTATAAAACGAAATCAATAGGACGATACTGGCCGAATGATATTTTTAAAAAAAGGGAAAATTCAACTTAAAATCTTATCGCTATCAACAACGTTTACTCAAAAATGTTTAGTGAAATTGTAGAAATATATTTCTACATAAAACAATACGCATTATATATATATTTTTCACACCAAAGGAGAATAAGTACGTTTATTCTTTCCTTCTCTTAACGATGGACCGCTACTTAATCAGATTATTTACAGATACAAAATGCTGGGTTTCGTTTAAGAATTTTATAATTATCTACAAACTTACTGCGAGAATTTTGTAGAATTCTTAATGCTTAAAGTTGCTTTTCTCAAAGGACAAAAGTTAAGATTCACGTGAACTTTAAAAGAAAAAAAGTTTCCCATGTTTTAATATCACCCCACCCCTTTCCTGAAACTGTTTCTTTCTCTTACTTTTAGTCACAAATCCTCTCTATGAGTTCATGCATACTAATTAGTATTAAACAGATTACGAACTGTGAGGCTGACGAAAAAAATTTGTTTCCTTTCCAGCTGCTTGTCATTCTAATTAGACGCTCTTCACCTGAAGAAACCTCCGTTTATTTTTAATGAATCAGCATCCGAATCAGCGCATTAAAAATTGCTAATGTGATAGCAGATAGACTTGTAGACCAAAAAAAGGTCATTAATAATAGAATTATAAAAAATAAGCTTTACTGTTTTAAGTAGGAAAATCTGCTTCACAGACGTGGACAAATTAGACTCAAATACATATTTTATCAGAAAGGAGCGCTTATTTTAACTATATAAGATTATAAAATTTAATGTATTTATGTTTATATTTTACATGTAGCCTTTTACTATTTCTTTTACATTTTTCTCTGTTTAGAACGCTTTCAACTAAAGTTTCACACACACAATTTATTTTTTATTATTTAAGGTTTTCTTCTATTTAAACTTCTATTTAAGGTATTCTTTTATTTAAACTTCTATTTAAGGTATTCTTCTATTTAAACTTCTATTTAAGGTATTCTTCTATTTAAACTTCTATTTAAGGTATTCTCTGGTCTTCTGTGCGTACACAGTCAGATAATTAATTTAATTCAATCCTTAATAATTTTATTATTATGCTCAGCTGTTCGAAGTTGCTTTCTATCCATGAAATATGTTATTTTTGAATTCCCTTAGCCTTGAGGCTTTCAGTTCGGTGGCCAAAAGTTTTCTTCTAACGATTCTCGCTGTAACTCCAACTTTATATGTTTCAATTGGTTTCTTAAGAATCTGGATGCTGCAAATATAAATTTAAAAGTTTACTCTCACGCTTTGATGTTAATTTATTTTCTCATCTACGATGCCCTCGTAGATAGCACAGTTGGAAAAATCGTTGTGCTCTCCAAACCGGGTGGAAAAGACTTGACTTCGGGTCCTATTGATGATATGAGGAATTTTTATGAGCCTTTTCACAACGTGGCCTAGTTAGTCGGTCTCAGGAGAGGGTAGCATGATTTTTTTCTCCTGGAAAGTCTGATTTTTTCGTTCAGAAAATTGACCACAGAATACACAATTTACAGATATCATATAAGGAGCAATATGGCCTTAGTCACTAATGCTAAAAAACCCAACAACAACATCATCTACGATTTTCCACAGTCCTCCTTTGCTAACATGGGCTATATACAATTGGCTGCAGTTTTTTTGTTGCACAAAAGCAAATTATATGCGTTGATATGTCTCTATTTTTATCATATTACTTCTAATGCTGAAAACAGATTTATTTGCTCTGTTGGACAATGTCATATATCTGCGTGTGTGTGTGTGTGTATGCGAGAGAGAGAGAGAGAGAGAGAGAGAGAGAGAGAGAGAGAGAGAGAGAGAGAGAGAGAGAGAGAGAGAGATTAATGAATTGAAATGTGAGCTTATTTGATTCTCAGCAAACGCAGTAATTATGCTTCTTTTTTACCAGTTTAGTGTACATTACTTTACACAGCAAACTGATACATTCAGAGTTGTTTTTAAGTATTTGTGCAATGTTTGGTATTCATCTACGACAGGAACCTTCACAACGACTCTTAAACAGACTATTCAAACTACTGCATCATTTTCCTACAGAGCACTGTAACTAGTAAGCTTTTCTTTGAGCATAAATGATAAAAAACACAGTGTAGTCTGCGATGCCTCGGGTTATTCCAGATACTCTCTTATGTTTGGAGACCTGCTAGACTACAGAAAAAAAAATGTGTATTTTTCCTTCACTCTGCTCGATGAGAATCGAAGTAAGGTACACAATAGAGGGAAATCTCTAGGGTAAACGGTAGCTCAAATGGGTGCTATAAATGGTATCTAGTAGCACTAACTAGTACAGAATTTCTTCGTTTCTTCTACTAAACAGCCAGCCAATGGCTATTCTAACTGCCTCCAAAACACATGAACGAAAAGTCACTCCACCGTTCCGGTAGTAGTCAAAGCTAATTATGGACGTAAATGGACTCACAGTCCGGATGAGAGAAAGGTGCGTGCAACTGAATGTTCCTTGATCAAACCGCTGAAGCCAGTTGGCCATGACACCGGGTAGGAGAAATTGGCTAAAACTTTCGTCGACTCTAAAAGAATAGGATGTTTCTGGACGCGTTGCGCACACGAATGGCGAAACTAAGCCCAAAATTAGTGACAGCCCTGATGGTACGCCGACCGTATTTCTCTCTAAATAAAATTATTTGCGGAACAAATGAACCCCAAGTTGCAATAATAAAATTTTAAAAGCAGCTACCAGTTAAGCAGTTTCTAGGAGAAAGAGAAACTGTAGAAACAAAATAAAACTAAGAAATAATACAAGTATCAAAGTCAATCCGCTTCCTACTGGCTACGTTTCATTGTCAAGTTTCCAGAACTTCTATATTATAAAATATTTTTATACTATCCTCGATTTTCCTTTAATTTCTACGGTGATGTAATATTGTCAGTGGAATCGTTCCCATAACCAGGACTCGCCATTTTTAATTAACAAAGAACCTAGTATCTATCAGAAGCATCAAAACTACATTTCACTATTTATTAAGGTTGTAAAGGAGTGAAAAATTCAAAGCATGTATTAAAAATGTGTAAGAGCAAAAAGCTTTTGAACGTCACAATCAGTGCAGAGTAGAATGGGGAAAACCGTAATTTCTCTTTCTTTCTAATACAAGGATTTTGATCCTGGTATTAGAAGGGAAATCAGTCCAATGTTTGACATTCATAGGAAAATAACGAAATGCCAGACAATAAGGTGTCCTTGAGAATAAAACGAAAGTTTTCGTTGTATTCTGAAGGACACAGTCTGCTATCCTCAAACAGAAATTCTACTTGCCTTTGAAAAAAACTCGGAGGAGAGGCTCTTAAGGTGAACAGGTTGGAAGAAGTAGGTATGCCCTGATCCTTGACCGACTACAATATTCCTCGAGAAATGTCATTCAAAACACTCTGTCATAAAAAAGTCATCTGACATCAGCGTGGAGTCAGTCATCCTTTCTAAAAGAATTGAATTCCTAGTTTATGGAGAGATATTGTTCAATTTCTAGCTGGGTATTGTAGCGTACTTTTTATACACGGATCAAGAAAATGTCACTAAAATATTCCATCACCCACAATTTTCTTGAAAAAGTGCATTTGCGATGTTTCTGAAAGAAAAAAAAAAACACCCAGGGAGTAACGCATCTCACAAAGATTCGGCTTGGAGAGTGACCAGAGTGCAGCCAGCTATTGGTCAATATGACTCCAAATGATACCCAACCATTAGTCATGAGACTGTCGTCATGTGCACTGATTAATTGAAAAACAGCAATGTCATATCCATCGGCTTTCTTACTGCCTGTTGTGTGTGTGTGTTAGTTTTTATTTTTGTTTAGTGGTTCTCCGGTGTATAGCGGAAACAGTTAACAATTTCATGTCTCGATAGTGTGCTAATAATTCTGATTCATTTGTTACGAGTGCAAGAAAGTGAATAAAAAATCTCTAAAGCAAATATTCACTTCCTTGATTAAGAAGACTTAGGTGTTGTATTTCAGATGCTAGGTTGGAGAATAGGACAGAAGCTGAGCTTCCAATATATGTTGCAATTGCTGGATAGTTGAAAGGATAGTTACAGGCTTCAGAAGTATCAATACCATTCATGAATGTGTTGGTCCGATATTATAGCGAGACAAGTGTATATACATAAATCACTTGGATGCTCTCAAAATGAAATAAAATGCTCCTTCAGACGCACTTCAAGGTCTGAAGGAGAATTCTATTTCATTCTGGGGGGTGCTCTTTCATTTTGGCTCATATACCCCGATTTTCTTTTATAGACATTACAATCCATACACTTCCCGAACTTGTTGTTTGAGATTTGACCAATATTTCGTGATGAAAATCTACCAATACCACAGCCATCCAGAGGATTCGCATGCGGAAGAGATTTAAAAGTCCCCTGCAGTAATCTTTTTTTCAAGATCAGCAGTGATCGTTGGATAGACTACTCAAGATGTCTGTCCAGCTGTCTAATAAAGTTTCGAGACTTTAGGACGTCCATAATTTTTTTACACTATGATCAGCAGTGATCTTGAAAGAAGATTCATTTTCTATTTACAGCAATTATTTACATTATTAATTACAATAAAAATTGTATTGTATATATAAATTTTAATTTGTTTTCTTGAAAATAACCGGTGATACAAAATGTTCACGCTCATATCTGAATTCATCAGATTAACATATACTAAACTCAGCTATTTCTATACAAAGGAGAACACGGTTTTCATTTTGCCATTCAGCATTAAAGACGTGAGATAGTTTTCTGCAGATGGCTTAACATCTTCATTACATGGACATAGTCTGATGCAAGCAAACTTTCTTAATTTATAATAACAGGGCCGTTAAACTCGTAGACTCGTAACATGAACCAGAACGTTACGATACAAATTGACTAACCAATTAATTAAAAAAAAAGCAAAAGCTCTACGAAGGATAAGCATAGCTGACACTAAGTATAAATTCTAAAATTGTGAAAATCACACACAAAACTCTCATATAGAATTAGCTAAGCAAAGTCCTCAAAAAAAAAAAAAAACAACACAAGACCAATTATTTTTCAACATTTCGAACCATCTTTGATCTTCCTTTTCAAGAATGAAAGACGTTAAGAAACTAATGGCTTCTTAACAACGTTAGATTCTTTCAAAAAATGTGACAGTAGCGAATCTTTCAGTCTTGAATGGAAGGCTCAAAGAAGGCCAAAACATTGACAAATACTTGTTAGCTTAGTTCGAGAGGTTTGCTTTGGTGATTATATCCTGTTTAATTAAACTAAATATAATCACCAAACTAAAGATTAAACAAACATTTTTGCGATTTTGTTTGTTACGTTCGCACTTTTAAAATAAAATTAATCCGCTTAGTATATCATGAGTCTACAAAATAGTTTATTTTTCGTATTTCTTTAAGATGAATTAGATAAATCTAATATTGTTTTTAAATCAGACACGCACAAAAACATAATAAGAGCGAATTTAATAATGAAAGAGTTCAAGTTCAAGAGCTATTTTAACAGTTAAAATACAATAATGCGGTATGGGCTAACGATGATACAACCGAAATATCTCAGGTATAAGGACTTGAATTTTTCCACGGCGATGTTTATTTAAGCTATCAACTTCCACCACAGCAGATGGAAGTTTGTTCTAGCAATCAACTAAACGCTGGATAAAGGCAAATTTCCGCACATCTATTCCATAACTGTCTTTTCCCAATTTGAATTAAGCCCCCTCAGGGTTCTAATCTGAGCAAGAGGAAGGATCCCATCAGAATTGAGCCTGCTCAATCCATTCAAAGCCCTAAACACCTCAATCAGATCACAGATGCTGCAATTTGCCTTTCTTGGTAAGACCACCCCTTCGTTCCCTTCACCAATCTTGTTGCCCTTCTCTGTGCTCGCTCAAGCAACTCTACATCCTTCCTAAAATGAGGTCTCCAGACCTGTACGCAGTACTCAGGACGATTGACTTACACAAAGTCTGACCATTGCCTTACACAAAGGGATAATCACCTCATTTTCCCATCATTGACAATACCCCATGACCTACTCTGGTAGCCTGTCTGCACTGCTCTGAAAATTTCATATCTGACTGTACAATTACTACCAGATCTTTTTCCTTTTCTACCACCCGAACGTCACAGATTCGCCGAAGATTCTGTCCACTTTATTCATATTCATGTCTCACCTGAATATCAATTCCATCAGCGTTTTGGACTCCCAGGTAGCAAGCCTACCTTGTCGTACATGAGATAAATATCTGTGACAGCTTCAAGGACCAAAACATATATTATATTTTGTAATTTCGTATGCAATGATGGAAAAACATTTTAAAATTCTCTTTGTACTAATTTTCCCTTAGCAATAATGACTTCATAAATTATTATTTCACATTTTTATTACTATTGTAGCACTGCCAATTTATTTTTGAGATCCATTCTTCAGAACTCATTCCCTTTGCTGTTTATAATTAATTCTGTCTACTTGCTCATCTCCATTAAAATCTTACATCCCTGACTCTTTCCCACTTACTCATACCTCCTTTTAGAATCAGCTTTCATGTCAGAATAATCGAAGCAACGTTGCTGCAATCTCTTCACCTTTCTGTGCGCTGTAAAAGAACGATGGCTGACTTCAAACGAAGCCGACGACAGTGCAAAGTCTTTTAAGATGTTGACTAAATTTTAACGAAAAAGAGATGTTCTTCATTAAAGAAAGTAAAGGCATGTCTTAACCTGTGAGAAGCTCTTCTCGCTCTCCTTTTATTTCTCCTGTCGCAGTAACTTCATGACCCTACCCAAAGAGCTACTGTATCTGAACTGTCAAGAGGCTGTTTCTCGGGACAAAATTTAAATTATCTCCAATCCTTTGCTGTTTGTATTCTACATAGAGCTCGAAAAATATTTGCATGTTTAGAGGAAAGCTATAGAAAATGTTAAAAGACAGTAGTAAAGCAGATATAGAAGAAGAATTATAATAAAGCTACAGTCGGAAGTTTTCTGCAATGAAGAAAGTTCGAATAAATGCCGCTCGTATTCATTTCTCACTAAAAGTGAATTTAATTTAATGGACAAACATTGCATTTGCTCAAGACAGGGAGCCCTTTACGGGGTCATCTACAAATAGGTTAAAAACGACAACATTCCACTTCACAACACTGACAATATGCTATTGTTTTAAACCTAAATTAATGATGCATTGTGGATTCATTTTCTTAGTTTTACAATAAAACATGATGGAATTCCAAATTTATTTTGTCCTATCAGACATCGAGGAGTCTGATAGGACAAAATAAACCCTTCGTCAATATCCCTCCCTAGGAGGATCGACATATTTTCTCCTTCGAAGGACTACTACCAAAAATTAATTGACCACCCACCCTTTTGTTTTCCCTTGAGGCATTTCCGATAGAAGGGCAGCATCATTACAAATTGTGCATAATTTATGACTGTAAAACATTTAAATTTGGGATCCTTCTGGGAAATGGCAATGCTGATTGCTTTCAGCTCTTGAGACAAATCCTTTGGCTTTATTTCCTTGGTTGCATTTCTTCCAAAGTGGATCGTCTCACATCCTCTTCAAAACATTGCCTTTTTGTTGGTTTCAACGGTTCTTCGTTACTTATGGACTAACGACGTTATCACAGGGTTTGCTGATTGACTGCTTAGACAACAACCGATTTTGTTGTTTCAGGTATACACACTGTTCTTGCACATATGGCTGGTTGTTTTTAGCTGACGAGAGTAGAAGCCAGTAAGGTTGTCTACTGCCCATACATGATATTAAAATTAATATAAGGCACACGATGTGCCTTATATTTATGTTAATTTTAATGTTTCTTTTTCAATTTTATAAGGAGTATATAAATTCTGAGTCACAATAGAGAAGGTTGCTTACTGATATCAAGATGAAAATAATATGCCAAAAAGGACCATTCCTTCTGTCCTCAGCTTATGTTGTATAATCTTCAATTCTTCACCCATTTTGGTATTGCATTATTTATGTTTGAGTACTGTAAGCTTCACATGCCATGAAGATATTTACAAGACAGCACAAAGATACAAGATTCACCCCTTAACAGTATAGCACACTCTTTAATAACGTTAATAACAATTCTTAATGGGAATCGCACTTCTCGAAAAGCAAATGATGCTTATTAGTAACCAAACTCCCAGAAAAATCGTAACGTTAATGACATTTCAATACATGAGCTTTAGGAAGAGTGTTTCTTTCAATCCCAGGCTTTTGTGCATTTATGTATTATTTCCTAACACTCTTTATACACAACGAAAAACGCTTATCCTGCCAATCAATGTTTGGATTATGTACACTTCGAGTTATTACTCTGAAAGTATTATTATTATCATTTAAACTTGAAATCTGTAGTACGTTTCAAATTTCCTCCTTATAGTTGACGAATCTTCTGATATACGAAAAGGAAATGGAGTAATTCTGTAGCAATTGTACATATAAAACTACTCCAGTAGCCGATGAACAATCTAATTAAATAAACAGCAACGCTCTCATGAGACAAAAAAAAATTAAAAAAGTCATATTAGGGCTACCCATGTGCCATAAGTAATATGTCCATAAATTGCATGTATCCTCAGGTCGATTTGTTTGCTTTGCTGGACCCGAGTTTCCACGGAAGAGGGCATCTTGCTGTTCAAGCCTGAAGGTAATTAACTTAGCCACGGAGTGTAAAACAACCCATGAAAGTTCCTCACATCATTGAAGGGATTCGAACCCGGGCCATTTACACTCGCTGTAAAGAGAACGGTAATTAAAACTACTGTTCAACCCGCGCAGACAAATGATCCAAAGTAAACAAATATCTGATCATGCAGATCATGTTGATATTTGAAATGAGACGTATTTTAATTAAAAATAACTGTTTATTAATTACTTAAAGGTGGCTAGAAGAGTTTACAACAAACCTATGTACTGGCACCACAGTTGATAAGAGACCGTGCACCTTTTCTGTGTCAGCATACACATTCGATCCCTCGAAAAATATGTACCGGTAACCAGGTGCTTTCTTGGGGTCACTGCTAGTCTCTAAAAATAACATGATCTTGCAACACCCATTCAACTTAACAATATACTGTGGTACAAAATATTACAGATTCTCATGCTTGAGAAAGAAAAACATTATTATCAATCTTCATATCCTTCCTGTTCAAATCATGGAATATTCCATTAAAATAAGAAAAATCTACGTCCAATCGCTAAATAACATGCTGATATTCCATATTCCATATTCCAAATGGAGAGAACAAAGTCCTAAAGCTAAGTTCCTCAATATTATCTCAATGGTTTACCGCGGTATGGCAGTGGAATAATGAAAATTAGAAGAGCATGGAGTAGTTTTAATTTTCAGCACACTTCACAACTCGTACATTTCAAACTGGAAATACAGCAAACAAAAATTCGTGGCTTTGTGCAATACCAAACGCAGATTTTAAGCCCAGTGAAAAATCTTTCTTTTTAATTATTTCTCTACGAAAAATCCATCTAAAAAGTTTCATTTAGTCATATTTAGACTTTATACCCGAAATTACGAAAAAAATTAAGTTTCGTCACAGGAGTGTGAAACCATTTCGCTGATATTAACAAACTGAAACTGCCAGAAGTGTACATTACAATTAGAAGATGGTAAAAGGAAAGACATTGTCATTAATAAAAGCAATTAGAGAACATTCCCTTATAAGAATATGCAATTATTTTGAGAGTAAAAAGAAAGGAGCCCCTTTCGGAATGCGTTTCCAGAAAGTCGATATTCAATTTGGTTTTCATGGATAATCTAGGTACAGGTATTTCGTTCAAACAACCCAACTCGCGATAAAAACGAACTTAACGCCAGAAATTGAATCTATAAAGAAAGGTACCACATTCTGTTGATAGCATCATAAAAAGACTGTCCAAGTCTAGATATACTTGAAGAACAACGAATCTTCCTTCTCTCTAAATAACTGTCTCAACCTACCAAGGCGAAGCGTTTCACTCCCTTGTATTATTCATAAAAGGGAACAAGGGACATCATAAACAAAAAGGTCAGTCTGTATATAAAATGGATATAATATCTAACAGTGGCGCTTTTCTCCATGTAGTGATAGAAATGTGTTTCCCCTGGAGTTATCTGTCTCACATGGTCAACTTTATATTCCATAAAAACAAAGATCGACTGACATGAGGATGATAATAATCTCCTACATCTATTCAACGACACTGCAATGGACGACTACGTAAATATCTCTGGAGTTTCTGTAGAAGGAGCTTGCAGCCTATTAAACGGCACCAATCAACGTTCAGACTACGGAACAAAGTCGGTATTGTGAATCATGAATTCTGGATACATGAATACTTGAAAAAGAGAGAATGTCTCTTCCCCTGCAGCAAAATAACAGAAGGTGTGATGTCAGTGGAAAAAAAACTTGGTTTCTAGATCTTTATAGCATCATCACGGCTCGGTATCAGCAATGCAGAATAAAGGCAGTAAAAGAAGCGCGATGAATAGACCAATATACTTTGAGAATGTAGTACTACACAAGAGGGCACCGGTTTTATCTGTTGACCGACAGCCATTCTAATATTCAATGTGTGATCAATCTAACATGCTTTGTACGCTACTTTTGCCAAGTACTGCATAGTCATCTACCCATCTCAGGCCTTTCAGATCGTCTTCATATGTTAAGTTGAAGGTAATTGAAAACACAGTTAATGATTAATAATCTTAAGTTTTTAATTCTAAATGCACAGTGACAAAGTGAAATTGTTATTGTTTAACTATTCATCATCTACATACACACACTAGCCAAAATATTACAAACTTTGCTTTAAGTCATTCAGCGCTTGTGAACTGAACATGTGTGAACTCACACATGTCAAGACATGTTTCATCAGAATTTCGAATGCCAAACGACGATTGCATCACAAATTCCAGTTCTTTTGTGATCGAAGGTAAACAGGTGTCCAAAATCGGACCACAACAAAGGACGTCCCATAGCCTACTAAATATGGAGCTGAGATATCCGAAAACACGCAGATATCCTGTTTATAAGATGAAAAACCCAACGTTTCTCTAGAAAAGTCATGGAGACTGAGTAACTCGGCCACTATGTGAAAGATAAATCCCATAAAAGTTTCTCCCGTTCCTGTGGGAAGTATTTTTAAATTTAAGCCACCCATAGTAGTCTAACACAAAGCTTTTTTACGCTAGTTAAAGCGCCGCGATTTTGTCTACTGATCTAAGCAGAATAGCTCTAAGACCCCTTGCTCGAAACGATAGGATGTTATTCTCTTGGACGAAAAAGTGGCGTGCAGTTGAGTCAGTAATTTTTCCATGATTCTCAAGTACATTAAGGTTTATCATGCAAAATGAGCAACGAGTCCAACCCGCACCACGAGAACTACTCCATTGGAGGATCAACATTGCTGAAATTCCAGGAAATTTGTTAATGTATGTTATGAAAGGTCAGTGGGCAGAGTACCAACTAACTACCAACCATATCGTACAAACTAAAGGAAGATACCTATGGCTGGTAGGATATAGAAACCCTATTTCGGTTTTAAAATAATCTTGAATAGCTGCACACTGGAGTTTTCATGTAGTCCTGTCTAATGTACTATGATCCTCTGGAAGCGATGATGTCCCCCATTGAAAGAAGACTATAAATTTATTTTCTTGAATCAACTTAATGTCTCATAGACATCCTAATGAGAGGTTACATTAAGACAAAGTCATTTGTCTTCAAGAAATCTCTCAACTGGATCATTAACTAAAGCTATAGGGTATAATAATTGCATTTTCTCCAGAAACCGATGGGTATCTGTTAGTAAACCAATTACAAAAAGTAAGCGAAGTTTCCATTAAGTTCACATATTTTCATGGTTAATTTAAATTGCTATGACACGAACTACTATGCTTTTACATGTATATTGCTCTGCATGTACGTGGTCTCTACTAACAGCGTATAGATATGCTAAAAGTACTGAGAGGGATTTTATTTGGGGGGAGAGGCGATAATTTGGTCACATGCATGTCAGAGTACAAAGATTTCAGGGATGAACTAGTTGCACATTTTATTATTTCTGATGTTATTAACTTTGATCACGCATTAAATATTTTACTGATAAAGAATGATCCTTTTAGTCAGCTTTTTATTGGAACTGAAGTGAAGTCCTTAATGCAGATCAGAAGTGTAAACCCAGTTATTATCATACAATTTGTTCGTGTTAATATGAATCCGAATCCTTCTTCGATCAGATTCTGCATTCACAGATTTAGTGAGTTTATGACTTATGGCTAGCTAATGAAATGCGCTCTACAACTGCCTGATTCATTCCTCCTCACCCATCTTCCGTCTGTCCTGTCCTATCTTGGTTTGTCTCTGCGTGTGTGCAAATCTCGCCTCCACGATACGCTCAATTTGTTACGTTTTCCGCCATCAAATATCGTTAATCATGTGTAGGTGAAACATTCGCATAAATGCATGCACGTAGTCTCGCGAAGCCTCTATCATTCTCGACTCAAATCAACTGGCCAGCCTCGTAATGGACAGACAAAGGAAGGCAGAGTGTAATGAGTTAAACCAATAATGGCCTTGTAGTCAGTGGAAGTTAAAGCCATGCAGGACAGTAAGTTGGAGCTATTCAAGCGACTAAACGCTATGACAGATCTTATACTATAAAATGCATTTATAACACTAAATCATTTTAATTAGCGAGTGGAATTTATGCGATGAACGCATGCAGTATTTAAAGGCTTCATTTCCTCTCTCCCTTCTCCAATATCGGATGGAAACAGAAACAATAAGTTCCGTGTGACTCTGATACACCTCAAACGTTCTCCATTCGCTAAACCTAAAAGATAATCCCCAGAATACACTAACAGGACAAAATAGTTACAAAATGTAAAAGGTAATGATTTTACAAATCACTATGTGTGACCGTAAATTAAGGTAAAACTGAAGCAACAGGAAACATGCGCAAAACGAAAAGCATTTCCTCGTGAAACATGCACACATTCATGATGAAATGGTTGATCACAGTGGAATTGACTAAGTGTCCAGCTTGTGGACCTCGTCCCGAAACGGGGGCCTTCAACGCAGCCGATTAAAGCACCATATTAAATAAAATGAGGGACCATATTCGTCAAAAAGAACAAGGAGGTTTTAATGTATCCATTGCACAATTCAGACCTCACTCGCCCGCCTCCCCCTTCGACTATCATATCTTTGGACGAGAAAAACGACATTGGTTAGAGAAAAAATTTGCAACTGAAAAATATGTAGTTGAGACGGTGATGGCCAAGCTTGAAAGATTCATTTTCAGCGGGTCTACAAACACATATCCACTGGTGGGGGTCAAGTACTTAAAATTATTATGTATGAAATGTTGTGATGTGTCGTCTACTCTACGTGCACTATTGTGTCCATCTTTTGATAAATGAATCCCGTGGCTACCTCGTGTACCTCAGAACTCTTCAATATGACCTTCCTGACTTCTGAACTCAAGGTTTTTGTTTAATGTTATGGAACCCAATTCAATTCATATCTCATCAATAATTACTGTTATCTTTGTAAGTTCTATACTCGTGCAATATTAACGAAGACCACAACGTCATTTTAGTCTACGATTTGCTCATGGTCTACCGATCTCTACTTTCTATCGAAAATAAAATCCAAGTTAGTTTTTAACCTTTTGTTTTCATCGTTAAAATTTTCTATTTAACTATTATATTTTTTGAACACTGTTAGATTGATGCTCAAATGTATAATGTTGACTGGGATAATTCATATTGCTTTACAGAGAAAGAAAAGCGAGAAATTTATGAACCCAAATTATATTTAATTTCAATATTTCGTGGATAAAAAAAACCAGTATTATTATCAAGTAATTTACGATTTTTAACGAAAATTCAGGTGAGATCTTGCAAAAGAAGTTAAAAGGAAATACACACGTATTAATTATTCTCATTAATTAGCGATAATTTAATTGGCTTTATTTCATATTCGTGTCTTTCATTTCCTTTTTTTTTTTTGCTTCCTTGACACACCATTGGAATTTAATTATTTCGGAAAAAAAGCACATTACTTAAGTAACTTTCGCATAACTCTGATTGCCTAGTGTTAGGCCCACTTAAGAAAATGCATTTATTTCACAATACCTGTGACAGACAGTCTCTGAGGAAATTATACGCTTTCTTTTGTGTAAGTGTGTGAACTCTAAGATAGAGTCCCGCCTTTAGTTTCATTTTTTTCCATTTCTGTCTCTTTGCAAATACCGCCGCCTGTATTCTCTCTTATTAACTTCTTACTATCCCCCCCCTCAAGTAATTCTCTCTTGCCCACTCCTCCCACTCATTTTTATTTCTCTTTCTGATCCGCCCCTTCCCTGCGTGCCAATTTATCTATTTTCTTCCTTCAACAAAAAAGATGAATATTTCCACATTACTCCACTTATTTCAACTCACCTTCCTCTCCCCATTTCTTTTCAATTTCTTTTTGTCTCCATCCATACATCCTATTTTTTCCTCCTTTATTCAAGCACATCGTTCCTCTCCGTGCCTCTCATCAATGCTTCTTCAACGGCCTTACCTCCACTTCTATTATATGGGTAATGGGTGCGATTCAGAGGCGTGAAGAACAGTCATAAAACTATATCAATATTCCTTTCTCCAAGCTAGCCAGCGAAAATATATGTGCAGAAGAACTAAGCCTTATGTTATAATCCCACTAAAGACTGGCAAGGATAGCCTTAGATAGTGCTCACACAAGAGAAGAACTATTGGGATATTTAATGAGATTGTTGCCCTTCCTGTGCCCTTCGAATATGTGTTCCCGGAAGAACGAGCGTGTTATTTATTGCTATCAGTCTCGTGTAATTTAGTTCTGCTATGAACGTGTTTTTCCCCGTACCCTCACAGTAGAGATCTTTAACACACATGCGCTCTGCCTTCACATATTAATTATGTCGTTTTGCTTAATGTAACGAAGCTTTGGTGTTCTAAATGGGAACATGCACACTGCAGGGGCAACAAGACAGCCGGTACGTGAAGAGAAATATTTTATAATTTGGTGGGAGGTTTGGTGATGTAAAATTTACTCTGGGATTTGCTTGATTCTCTTCGTTTTTCTATCTGATATGAATTTCATGGAGTCCACAGGGGTGGGGAAGACACTATGAATAAATGTTTTAAAAAGCTATTCCTTTTCTTAGTCAAACAAACAAACTTAAATCTCTTTCCCCAATTAAGGCTTTATTAATGTCACAATAGAATTTGATATTTCTTCTTTCGAAAAGAGTTTGTTTCTTAATGAATTAAACTAACAAAATGAGTTAATGAGTAGCTCAGTGAGTCATGAGTCAATCGAATCATGAGTCTTTTCCTTCAATGAGTGCAAATCCCATCAGTGAGCCATTAACTTCAATAGAAACGCTAAAAATCATAGAATGAGTCATTAACTTCAATGAGTTCAAATCCCACCAATGAGTTCAAATCCCATCAATGAGTCATTTCCTTCAATGACTTCAAATCCCATCAATGAGTTCAAATCCCAGCAATGAGTCATTTCCTTCAATGAGTTCAAATCCCATCGATGACAAGATATATTTGCTTTTCTTCCTTTTGTTGCCAAAAAAAAAAGTATTGAGTCCTAATATAATTTAATGTTTCTTATAACTTCAAGACAGACACTGCAAATGAAAGTACGGAACATTAAATTTTAGCTTCGTTTAGCTATATTAGCTTAATATGAACAACGAATTGTCAGCTCAAGTATCAGTATGATCAAAGCTAATTAGCCCATTTTGCGTCCTATTCTGGGATCGAAATATTGCTGTACAATCCTGGTTTAGAGGAACAAATAAACCTATTTGCCCTTTTGTAAATTTCGTCCTGTTTCTGAGCGCCAAGCAACGCTCTTCCTGCGACCCTGCACAGTATTAGAATTTGAATAACTGGCGTTTGGAATCTGCACCCAGTTGCGACTAATCCGATTAACTCATAGCAAATGTGTAGGTTGAAAGTGTTGGAATGATTACGGAATTCTAAATTTCCTGCCTTGTAGTATTATAGTAAATACTCTTCTGATTTCATCATTATTTCACGGAAATAATTGAAATTTTGATTAAAATACCTTTCTGTAGAGGAATTTAAAATATTGTCACATACAGTTAATCCTTATCGAGTATAGCATTTGATCGGATTATCTTATTTGCTTTTTGGAAACTGACAGTCTTCTTCCGATACAAAACTGCCAGTAAAGGAAATGATCAATCATTGCTATTTTAGGAATATTAATTAAATAAATCTTTATTGAATGAGAAGCAAAATTCAATCTTTCCCAAGAATGTAAAATTTTACAGTGCCAGCATTAAATTTGAATTGCTAGCAAATGAGGAGAGTGTTGAGACACAGTTCGTTCCGACTGTACTATGAGAAGGCATACTTTTTAGATACAATCAAACTGACAATGACAAGTGATTCATAATACTTTTGGAGAAGCAGTTTGCTTTTTGCTACATATGGGAAAAGATACCAATAAAAAAATATATTACAGATATTTTTTCCCTTTAAATCATAAACTTTTGAAGAAAAATATCTCTCCACCATTAAGCTCTGCACCATGGTCGCAGAACCGAATATGTAAAGTGCATACAACTAGACCATATTGCCAAAAGTATCGGGACACTCTTGGGATTTAGGAAACAAAATGACCCATTCCTCCATCATAGCCAAGAATAGTCAAGAAAGTGTCAAGAATAGGTATAAACGCATATAGGTATAAGAGCTAGAAGTAACCAGATCAATTCAGTGCTGTAGATGGATTGAGGCGTTTAGCTTAGCAAACGCCAAAGGTGAGGGAGTCATCACAGGATGCCGAATTAGTTATCAATCTGTTCTTGCCACTGCAGCCTGCATAATAGATCTAATCACTAAATACAAGCGTCATGATGTTACTACAGTCGTAAAACTTTCGGTAAAGCGCAGCATCTGAGTCCGGCACGTGCTCAGAAAAGTGGTAGTTGACATAAATCACATCGGTCAGTCATTGTCGAATACTGTCAACCAAGAGTTCACGGAGACCGCAGAAACTAATATTAGTACAAGAATATTAGTACACGTACCTACTAACGTGAGCTGCATTGTATCGGATTTCACTAAACGGGTGCAGCACAGAAACCAAGCATCACAGTACGCCATGCACAATCCATCGTAAATTGTCCCTGAAATGGAAAGTTATCAAAGGGTGACGAAACGATCTGATGGCCTTGTTTGAATCTAAGTTGTCCGGAGAATACTCACCGGAGTGTGTTGTCCCAAATATGAATTTTGGCAGAGGTATCGGCTGGAGTTGTCTCTCTTGGATTAGGCTTGGTCCATCGGTCGTGGTTCTTGAAAAAATGAATACCATGCGGTTCATTGATATTCTGGACAATTTCATCTTCCTACTCTGTAACAACAATATGGGAGGGGGATCCTTTTTTCTCTTTTAGCAATACAACGCAATGTGTCACACTGCATAGCTTGTAGTGACTTGTTTGAGCGTGCAAAAGCTCATTATCCTACCAAAAGCTACGACCTTAATTCCAATGAATGACTCTGGAGGCGCCTCCGTAGCCAGGTGGGCAGGAGCAGCAGTGCGTAGCACACATTTCTTGATTAGACCGGGGTTCGAGCCCGTGACTACCAAATACGGAGGATGCGGAAAGGTCAGGGAATGACCACCGCATATCCCCGGTGCAATATGGCCCTAGTTGCTAATGCTCCTAAAAACCAAACAACAACAACAATGCCTCTGGAATGAACTGGAAAGTTGGCTTCAGTCCAGGCAAATTGGCTTACTATAATTAGCTGAATTGACTACTGTTTTGAAGGAGGAATCCATCAAAAACCGCCTTCATATTATGAAAAATTGGTTCGAATCTACGGAGAAGGATGTAAAATCTCAATAACCTTAAGTCTTAATTATACATAACAGTATGAAATTAAGACAAGGGTGGGTTGACACTTCATTACGTACTGTATCAGTAAATGTTACTGTTACTGAAACATGCAAATTGCCTTTTACTTTTGTTAATATAATGTATTTCCCTAATATTCTCCTCGTTTTTGAGTAGCAATTAGCAATGACGTTGATAATTGTTGCAAACTTGTTACTCTATACCCCAATAGTTCTCTTAGAAATTCAATGGTTTGGCACTTCCTAGCAAAGTTTTTCATAAAATTCGACTTTATTAAATAAATCTATTCCAAATTAGTCTAGAATTTTTTGCTCTACCAAGGCCTAATGGCAGAATAAGACGATTGGTCATCCAGCTAGCCGGCAGCCTTTAATCCGTAAGTCCTGGACACTCATTCATGAGATTTTATCACTAAGCTACTTTTGATTGTTCACAGGATGACTGAATTATGTCTATGTGGAAGCGTTTCATGCTAATCGATTGTTCTAAACACCTGTTGCTCCCCATCTAGACTAAGATAACACTGAATAGATTGCATCTGTAAGGTAATGGAGAAATTTTAGTCCAGATAGATAAAATTATTTAAAATGTAAGAATTTCTTTTATTTCACTGGTTTAATGCGGAGGTACTCAAACTTTGCGACGCTGCGATCCACTAAAATGATAAAATGAACCCGTGGGACTCACAAGGATCAAACAAGCAATTTCATTTCAGTTACAGTTGTACAATAAAAATATACCACTTACTTTTAAATCAAAACGACACTTTGAGAACCCTGATTTATGCTATTAAAGAACATAATATTACGGGGATAGTATTTAAGGAATAATACAACCAATATGAATTTTAAAAAAAAAACAGGCTTATCCATTATGAATACCATAAATGTTACCAGACATTTTTAAAGAATTCTCTCTCCAAAATTCATGCAGATTAGGAAAGGGAAGCATCCACATCTTAAAAGTAAGAGCAACTTACCGCAGACTTTGGCTCATTAGGAAAGAGGCAACAATTTATTAGAAAGTGGAGCAAAGCTTTAAAACAAAACTGGAAAAAAGGAAGCCGTCTCTGAAATTGCCCAATATTCTCTGGTGGTGATAGGGAAAAAAAGTAGGCAAATCAGCGAAAGTACTGCACTATAAAACTATGGAAACAGTCTGGTGAGATGAACCGCGAAGACCCATTTTGAACTGATTTCTGAAAGACAATGAATCCCATGTGGAAACGGATTCTATGTTTTTCACCTGTACTGTTTCCAAGTGACATTGTACATAGAATATTCAAGCGACAAGATTTGGTTAATTTGGTACAAAATGTGGAATAATCCAAATTCCCAAGGAAAAAGGTGTTGTTTGTACTGTCTTAGAATAATCTGCTTGTTGGTGGGTTCTACCTAAATTCTTCCTTAATCTAGAGCCACTGAAAGTGACTAAAAATTAAGAATGGGAAAATAAGCAATGCTTGCCACCAAACAAACTGAAAAATGAACATTAGAGAAGTGTAGAAAAACAAAATTTCATACCTTGTAGGTATAAATTCTGCGAAATGATGCTCTTTAAGGTTTATGAAAATGGTTTCCCTGTGTTTCAGAGAGAAAATGCTCCATACCATAAAGTTCCATCCCGAAAATTTGCGCCTGAATATTCTAGTGGAAGACCTGGATCGGTCGAACACACCTTTGCTATGAACTAAAACTCTGGTTCCGGGCTCATCCTGAGTGCCTCTCATCTACAGCTTAATGGCAATTGGACTGAAGGAAGAATTTATGGACACAAATTCCTGCTGTATGCTACAAAGGTCTGGTACATGGTAATTACAATCGCCGCCCTAATATTTATAAAACAAAAACACGTAGAATGTTCGAAATTGTAAAAGAGGAAATTTTATTTTGGTCTTTTCAACATTATGAAATAAAGAGAAGTCTTGTTTTCTCTTGTGTGGTTATGTCTGGCAGGATTTAAACAGCCTACTTAATGCAGTAGTCTTAATCACTGTTTTGTCAGAGAAGTGTCGTTCTTGACCACCTTCCCCTGATGAAGACCGACGAAGTTCCAAAACAGACTAAGATTGTCATAACAGTGTCTCATCTTTTAAATAAATGGTAGATTAATCTTTTGGCAATGGCGTTTGTTTTAAAGGCATGCAGTGCGAAGGCAACTCGTGGTTAAGGAAAATGTTTGTTTTGTTGTGAGAATTAGGACTATCACATGAACTATATTTGATTTAAGTCAATCTAAGCTTGATTTCAAAACATAGGCAGTTTTAATCATTCTCCATCATGAAAACTTTGAGGCAGTCCTCAAGGTGGAGAATGCCGTTCGTATAAAACGATAAGCAAAGGAAGAGACAAACAAAATACCCCGAATCAAATTTGTTTATAAAATAAATTTTCTAAGAAATTCCTTTTTTTTCGTTTCAAGTTTTCCCGTCGCTATCTGTTTTATTAAAAACATGATTAATGATATAACTGAAGTACATAAGACTGCAGACGGTGTGGGATAATCTGATGGGAAGTTTGTGTTATGTTGAATACTTATGGAATAGTGACTGATGGAGTAAATTTATTGTTCATTTATTTCTGTTCTTGTGTTAATTTGATTTGTAATACGGAAGAGATAGGAAGATTAAAAAAAATATATTTACGTTACTGTAGAATGCTAATTAACAGCTTTAATGCTTTTTTGTTTAAGAATGTCTTTCCTGATAGCAAATTAAGCTCAGGAAATAATTGTAATCTAACCACATTTAATTTAAACAGAAGACGGGAAACTATGGCTGAAGAAATATAGAACATTTTAGACTAAAAACCGCAAGTTATAAAAAGGCTGGAAGATATGCGACATAATTGAAATCAGAATGAAATAAAGATATATAGAATTATACACGCATGCAATAATTTGGGGATATAGCTAATTATATATTATATTTCCAAAAGTATTTTGACACCCATGGGATGCAAACAAAATCCAAGCTGGAAAGCATGCTCTCTCTCTGAACACGCATTTTTTTTTTTTTTGGTGCAGATTCCATTTATTCCAAACTTTTCTCAGAAAGGGTCAATGACAATATTTCTGGATGAATGAGTGCCCTTGGAGCTCCAGTATATAAACCAAGGGAGTGGATAGTGTTCATCAATTCTTGCAAAAATAGCCTCAGGCGTCTTCCTCCACAAGGGGTGATATTTATGCTTCTGTTGTAATTGCGCATTTGGTTCACTTAAAGGGGACGCATGAACGTGTTTGAAATACCTTAGGAAAGTTTAATATGAAAGCCATAATTGGCTACTTTGTGCAAATTTGGGGACCCTGTGTTTGCTGCTGGGTCAGTAAATAGAACATACTAAAATGCCATGTTAAATGGGGAAATTGGTCAGCAGCGCACGAAGTCAACATTAGACAAGGAAGCAATAGCCATGAGGACACAAGGTTTCTATTTTCAAAAGTATTAAACACAAAAGATAAACCCAACAAAATTCCTGCTATTTCTCTTCCTAAAAAATTGGGTTCTTCGTCCAGAAATAGCAAACCGACTGAAAAATGAACGCAATATACTGAAGCCTCATAGGCTTAGTTGATTTGGCGCTTGCCATACCCCTAAATTAGAATGATTTCTTACGATGGCTGCATAATTCGTAAAACATTGTGTGAGCCATTGAATGACTGCTGTACTAATTAAACGGTGCCTAAAATGTCGAGGAAAGATCGTAAAAGCAAAAGAAAATTTTTTTAAAATAATAATAAAATTCCACAAGGTCCTTTACCTTTTTTAGTAACATTTAAATATATATATAATTTTAACTTAAATAAAAAGTACTGAAATATACACATTCGCTAATAATTTGGTTGTTTGGAAATTAACACAGAGGAAACTAAGGTTGTGAGGCTTCAATACGTTGTATTTGTAACATGACGTATTCTTCTGTAGTTTGCTTGTTTCTGGACGAAAAAACTCGGTTCACGGAAAAAGGAAATTACTCAATTCTCGCCCAAGACTAATTGACTCGACTAATACGAATAAAGTGAAACCACCCCGGTTAATTATTACACCAAAATGTTTTCTCCTCAAAAAAAAAAAAAAAAAAAAAAAAACTATAATGGTGTGGGTTAATCCAAAAGTGTATTTTATATCAGGTGATATATTCTACTTTTGCGCTTTCTGCTATATTCATTTTTTGTATTCTATTTAATATTTCTTAAGGTTTTCCGGTTCATTTTCCAATTCTTATGGTACTCACAAGAATAAAAATTTCATTCTAATTTAATTATATAGAAATTACTCACTCAGGTTACAACTGTATATTTTAATATACGTACATTAAGTGATCACCGAATTATGAATATAAAGCCGAATAGCTTTATTCGGCTCGGCACTGACTCCTACAGATGTCTAAAGACATCCGCAGAGATCTTCAGCCGTGCTACCTGCAAGTCTTTCCACACTGTTGGAATAGATGACGATTGCTTGTCTATGCGCCACACTTCCTGTTCCAAACATCCCACAGTTGCTCTATTGGATTGAGGTCAGGAGAATTCGGAGGCCAATCAAAATGATATGGAAGCACCCAATTGGACATCCTCCTCGTAGGAATGATGGCACTGATCTGAAATCACCATCATACTCACTTCTTCCAGCTGACTTGGGAATACCCTCGTGTGATTTGAAGCGTCTTCTGACAGTCAATATGTCTGCTCTGCTGCACCACTCCGATCATTCCATCAGACTCCAGCTCCAGTGAATCAACTCGTCCATCCACAGTCAAATTCAACCAATATCCCAACTTCCCAAATGACTCCTCGCAGCAGGCAGAACATCTACTCACGCTTTTGCACTTTCTCTTTCCTTCCTCAATCCACGTCCCTTCTCTAGGGACATTCCCATCTTGCACTAAGCATTTTCCTCTCCTCTGGTTTCTCCTTGGGGTGCCTTCCACTCTGCTGCCTTTCATACCTCCATCTTTTCTGCAAAATGCTCCTTTCTGCTGGCTTTCTTCACTCTCGCTATTGCAAAAGCGCAGGCAGCCTGACAGGCGTTTTCTACCATACCTGGTCCGACTCCTGTGCCGTGGACTGATGCTGAGAGGTTCTTTCCTGATGATCTTGCCTCCCTGTATCTATCTAAGAAACCAGTCAAACAACACACTGCTCACATAATCCACGCTACCCACCGACTGATTTTGCGAATTGTGCATTATCACTGAGTACTTAAAGCTGATTTGAATGAAAACCACAGGAACTGCCTAACAAATACACTATGTCCACTATATGGAAGCACCAAATTACTACTGCTCTACTAGGAACTGTTCTTTTTATACTTCCAGCTATGCAGCATAGTCCATTATGGATGGGTAGTCACAATTCCGTGACCACTGTGTACATTAAAACGTTTTAAAAGATCATCTATGTAACCCTCATATTTTCTTAGTTTTGTTATGCTTATTTTTTGTAATTTTTATTTTATTTTATTTTATAAAATAATAAAATATTAGCAAAAATACATTTATTTTATCCTTTATATATAATTTTCTCTATTTTTTATAGTAGATGTACCCAGTATCCTCTTTTTAAATTCATAATAATCTCGTTGTATCTCCATAATAAAACGTAGTATTTGCTCTGATGAACACACCGAATAATTTCGAAATTATTTTGGAGTAAAAGTTATTTTGGACTTCATTGAAAAATTCTTCGATTGCTTTTAAACGTTTTCCAGGAAAACTTGATCACAAAGGATTGCTAGATATCTAGCACTATATTACCCTGTAGGAAAAATAAATCCTAGCGGGATATTTTATCCAGTTCGTACCCTGATCTCCTGGAAGCTACCTGCAGAAAGAACTGTTGGATTGTCAGGGGAAGTAAAACTACCCAGTGATCTGAAAACGCTGGATCTAAACTTACTTCTCTAACTTTACCAAAATAGAGTGAAGGCTAGACAAATACTATATTGTAAGAGTACACTCTAAGAAATAAAATTAAAATATTATTTATCTGAAATAAATTCATGAAGGGCAGAGAAAATTGGGAAATTTTAAGGTTTGAATATTAAGTTTGAATATGGTGATTATTAAGGTTTGAATATGGTGATTATTAAGGTTTGAATATGGTAGATATTACGATTTGAAAAATACTAGGTTTAGAAATAGGAAGGTAATAGGAAGGTAGAGAGTTCGCATTTGAGTTTGACTGCGGAATTCGGAAATAGAGAGAACTAAGATGAAGAAGAAAAAAAGAGAAGAAAAAAGGGGTTGTGAGGGGAGAGAACGCGAGGGCGTGCGGACTGAAAGTTATTATTTGGGGAGGGGGAAGTGCGAACGAGTGGGGAATATGGGTCTAAAGTTTAAAGTAGAAGTGGAGGGTGTCCAGTAGTCGGTTGATCGGCGTGTCTAGCAACGTAATCGTATGCTGCATTTCTGAAGATTAATTTGTGTAGGAAGCTGCACATGTGTCTAGATCCGGCCCGTCGCGAATGAGCCAGGTATGAAGATGTGTGAATCAAGAAATCTATGTGGGAAAAAAGTGTCCAGGCCAAGAGCTCCAGAAGAAGACATAGACAGCCAGAAAAAAAATTGGAAACGGATGTGGGAAGCCTGTCTGCCAAGGAGAGGGCCCTGCTGAAATGAGTGAAAATGAATTGCAAGTAGCAGTCCGGTTCGGAACGTGTGTTTTAGTTTTATTGAACCCTGAACTTACAGACTTATAAGCTGAAGTCTGTGAGATATTTGTCTGATATTTTCTTTCAGCGTAAATTTTATTGTAATATACTGTTAACTTATTGAGTTCAGCATACAGATTACGTTAAAGACCATGAAATGATGTAGGGGTGCTTAAAGGGTAAAGAAGAGAAGAAAAAAATAATTAGGAAATTAATAATGACATTGCTCCTAGGCGTAGTAGAAAGATAACGTGTTAACATATATAATTATTTTAGATAATGTGTTAACTGATAATATTATAAGAGATAAAATTCTAGGCAATGAGTTAATGTGTGAAAGAAAAAAATATTTCATTGAGAAACCTTGAAAAAAAAAAGGGAAATCCTGCCCTGTATCAGAATAGGGGAAAAAAATGCTTCTGTGAGTGAGAGTGGGTGGTGAGTGCTACTGATGTAAGGTGATAATAGTAATTGATCTGAGAGGTGATTTACTAGAAATAGATGATTTTCAGTAAGTGATGTAAAGTGATAAAATATAAACGGGAGACCCCAATTTAATGCAGTGATTCAGGCGCACGAGGGTGGTTCAGATCGAGCAAGAGTACAAAAATGAATTCGGGCATACTCGCTCTTTCCGGCTGAAAAGAGGACATGTAACGTTCGACAACATCGGTTTCAGCAAGGTACAAGAGGTTCGATGGGGAAAAATTTCCAAAATTTATATCAAATTTAAAGGTATACAAATAAGTTATTTATTAATACATTTCTTCCAGCTTATTATTATTATTTTTTGCAATGCAAATGCTTAAAAACGGTTACTATTTGCGATGCGGATATTTAAAGTTCAGCTCCTTATTGCTAAGAGGCAGAAATCTATTTGAATTAAAATGGATGGCGCTTCAACTATTCAAAAGACTGTGTCACGATTACATTTGACCTTATAAATATAAATTGACGCACACAAAGCGTGCTCTGAGATTGTGGTTATGAATCGAGTCTACTTTTATACTCATAATATTGGAACGTTGCTTCACTTAAAATTATGATTCTTTCAGCCGTGCGGTCCCTGCCTTATCAAGCACTCACGATAAACGGAGACTATCAACAGCGTTCTGGTGGTAACACTTTAAATTAACTGATCACACGCGTGACAAATCAGGAAAGATAATAAACGTGATACTATCGAGAGCAGTGACACATCTATCATAAAATCGTGCGTGGATATCATGTGAAATCCATCGAATAGTTTCTGCTTTAAATGAATCATGGGAAAAATTCCATTTTTCATTTTTTAAAAGCGGTTAATGCTCCTAAAAATTGAAAAAAATAAAGTATTAAAATGTTTTATATGATAAAAGAAACCACAATCAAAATTAAAATACGTACGCATCAGTTCGCAATCTATGTTAACAGATTAGTGGGAAGGGCAACATAAATCAGCTGATCATAAGACAGGAAAGACACTTCTGAAAAAATTCTCTGTTGTTAGAGATACGTGATTTGAACTTCGCATGTCAAATTTCGCTGTCGGGCTCACATAATAACATTTCAAATCATATAATTTTAAGCAAAAAAGAACAAGACCAACTTAATATACAACTGGCAAAGAAAAAAATGCCTGGCCCATGAAGAAAAACACTTTTTCTTCTTGAAGCATTCCTACAACTTGAAATTTTTATCAAAATGTTTATAAAGACATTAAGGTGTAATATATACACTCCTTCGAAAAATCTAGGAAAAGAAGTGAGAAGAAAATTTTCTGCAGGCGATATATTGTTAAAATGCATAAATAAATGTTATTTTCCTCCTCGTCTTCAGGAAAAAACAGTTGGAGATTATGCGAAGATGTTTGTGTCAAATAAAACGTGTGTACTATCGACTTCTTTTATTTAATGGCAAATAACGCTTAATAAGATAAGCATCAGTCTTCTTTTCACGTTTCTTAGACTCTTTTACACCTATTCCATAAGTAAATTTCTTTGAAATTGTAGGCGAAGTTTTATCTATCCATCTATCTGTCGATCTATCTCGTCTCTGTCATATGCAAACGCTACTTGGAACCATAAGGTGATAAAAAGGAAAGTAAAATGGAATTTTTAATGTTTAAAATCAGACCTATCTTCCAAAAAGAAGCATAATTCGCATGAAAGAAATAAAATGGGCTCTTATAAAAGTTTTAACGGCTTGATTTTAGTAAGGGTCGTTGGGGATAATTTCACCTTTTTATTCCTTTTAAAATAAGAGAATTTTAGCACCTTCTAGTTCCGTTAATAATGAGTAAGTCAGAGCATTTTGTGAAGAAAAGCGAGAGAATGGGATTTTATTCCCCCCTTCCATTCCTTTACGATTCAATTTTGGGACATCACATAGATCGGTAAAAAAGCTCATATACCAATTAAGGACAGAGACTTGGAGTTGAAAAAAATCCGTTTCTTGGGAATTTTTATAAAAAAAAACTGGTATAATACAGGGAGCCTTACAAATTACCTAATAATGTGGATAAAATGATAGTGAGAAGTTTATAACAGCTTGTCAGCCACATTGATATGTACTCATAAATAAGAGTCGGGATAATAAAACCTCGTGCTAAGTGTACGGCCAGTGTTACAGGCGAAAGTCTTCAAAGTAAGAGTTTCGATTTAAGATGTGAGAAAAATCTTAGAATATTCAAACGATAAGGGCATCACTTAACATACTTTTAGTTTCAAAATGGACTATTTGGATATTCAACGACCTTTCCACCTCCTCAAGACGAGTTTCGCCAACATTTAAGGAATTTCAGTTGAAATTCCATAAACATATTAAGGAACATCAACGGACACATGCTTCTGTCAACAGAACACTTCAAATAATGTGGTTGAATTAGCGACCTAATCAACCAAGAAATTGAGTCTAAATCGTAAATACATGTATTTCGACCAAATATTGAAAAAAATATCAAAGTATTGTTCCTTTCATCCCTACGGCTCCTAATCATATCAACCACTTGAAGTCACGCCTAAACGAGGACAAGAGATCACTGTTTAGCAGAAATGGCAAACTGGAGGTAAAAATGTTTGCCCCATTCGAATCCCGTCAATGATGTGAGGAAATTTTATGGGCTTTTGAGTGGGTGAGTTGGTCTCAGGCGCGGATTGCATAGTTTTATTCTTCTCCCGGCAACTTGGGTTTTTCATCCAGAAAACAGACAAATGGAACCCAGAATATACTCGATTTTCACAAACAATATATTGATGGCTCATAACCTTAGTTTTTTTGGTGCATAATACACATATATACACGTACTTCAAATCAACATTTCGAAAGAGTAGAGTTTTTTAAATCCTCCATAATGAGAAAAATATTTATCAAGAAATCTCAGCTGGGAAACATTTTTGAAATGAAAAAGGAGTATTTAAAACCAGACACAGATGAGAAATTAAAAGCACATAAAACGATTTTAAAGTTTCATTTCGTTGAGAAATAATACTTTTCATTTAAATTAGCTATTTTATTTAGTATTTTAACTAAACCTATTTGAACAAAGAAAAAGAGTAAATATCGTATTGCTTGTTAAGTATTTTCAGTTTTAACACAGATAAATGGGCAAAATCCATACGTGCACTCTTATTTAGTTCATTTAATTTTTATGTATGTTGGATAAATATATTTAGTCTTTTCCATCACTTATAAGCTTCATCAAAAAAGGGGAAAAAACATAGAGAAATCTGCGATGAATATAAACACTCAGATGACATAGAGGCCAGCTGTTCGTGATGCTCTGAAAACATTTGGCTGTTAAACGCTTCCAAATACAGACCTTAAAACTCTCCATTTGTAACAGCTGTTTCGCCTAATTGAGACTCTTCAGAAGAAGATGCATTGTTAAATAAATACTATTAAGGTTATACCGAGCAGCTGTGACGTTATATTCGCTAATGGTCACCGATTCTGAGCAGTGATAGTCCCCAAAAGACTTTCAGTCTCCAAGCTACCTTTTTTTGCGATACTCTCTAAAGCGAAAACAAGATGTTCACTACTTATCACTTTTAAGTGGCGAAAAGGGCAGAAGAATTTTTATCCAGCGTCACTGTGCCCGTGTGTATAAAGTCACTGACACAAACAGTAAGATAACTTAAAGAAACATTTCAAACATCTCAACCAATTACGCTTTTCTTCTTCTTAGCTAAAATAAAGATTTATTAATAAGCAATCAGGTTGTAGTCTGCCATGACTAAAAAGCCAGGCCCAGGTGAAGGGTTCTCATCTAAAAACAAGTTTATACAAACTTCACGCAAGTTTAATACAAAGTTAATAACATCCAGATGCCATCAATAATTCGGCCAATAATGAGCTAATGCATCCACATCAGTCCCGCTTTTCCAATCCTTGGGCACGCAAATTCTGATATGGCGAGCTCTGAATATTGTCGTTACCTGGGGCCACGCTAAAGCAGCTGGCTAGACCTTTATTGAAAGGGCAACGTGTGTGGGGGGGACAGCTAAGACTGCTTAGTATTCAACTATACACTTCGATAAACAATCAATTTCATAGTTAACGACAACACCCATTTGGTGGCTATCAGCCGAAAATTTTCATCCGAGAGTGCAGGATACGCCGGTTAAAAGCCTTTCTAAGACGCACGCGATCTCGATTGTCGACCGCCTAAATATACGGTATCTTTTGTGAAACCTAATCCTAGAGCCTTTGTGTCTCTTGCTGTCTATAATTCATCAACTGGGTATGTACAGAAGGAGCGTGGAACTGGTAGCGATTGCCATTACTAAGTTACACAAAAGAGTAATTTTTCCCTCGGAAAGAGTTCGTTGAGCCCCGCGGGAATTTGGGAGTTATTCTGCGATGTTTATTGTGGTTAATGTCATTGTAAAGGGAGAGAACTGAGCAATAGATGGGTATATAAGCTTGAAATAATTAGTCCGGACGAACCCGTTGTCTGAAAAATCTTTTTATCTTTCGTATAATGGTAAATTACTCGGACACAACAAAGGATGGTGGTTTGATTCCCCTGTGGAAAAGAGAACGCATTATCAAGGGAAACGTTACCTGTTCTCCAACAGAAAGCACTGTTATTTTCGAAACTAGCGATGTGTGTCAAATATTTCTGGTGATATCATTCAAAATGATCATACGCCCGGGCGAGAATTATGCAACACAAAAGAACGCGAACGTTGGGCATTCAAAAGATGACACATCTTTGAAATCGAAACAGGGTGGCTGCACATTCTTAATAAGTTTTAGAACAGCACCAAGAATGGAGTGCGGCTTCTGATTGAGAAATAAACATACTCGATTATATTATTATGACGTCAGGCTGACACGGAATGCACTCACGTGGCGAGATACACTAACGACACATTGTGCGGAATCGTGTTGATGCAGTCCGAATACAAAAGGCACCGATGAATTTAACCCAAGCATATACAATGAGAGGCCGAGTTTTAGAAACTATTAACTCTATTGTACTATTATACTAATGATTAAACAAACACGCAATGCGAGGCCTTTTCATTCTTTCTCTATTCATTTTCTATTCGGGTCCTTTCGGGAGTGAAAAGGTTTCCAGGAATGTTTGCAAGAGCTGGAAAAAGCAAATAACATACCTGGATTGTAATCAACCGCCCGAGAAAATAAATTAAATGAATAAACAAGAAATTAAAATGCATTTAAATCAACGGATGTTTACTTTGTTTATTTAAAAATTCTTTATAGGAAAATTGAAAATACAAGTTACTTTGTTTGCGGTGAAATTCTTTTAATAATCAACAGAACCACAATCTCTTAAGGAAAACTTTTTTTTTTTTTAAAGAATACAGAATTTTAATTTATAACTATATATTCGTGACTTCGCGAATTATAAACGGAATGTGAAGTATAAAGAAATATTGCGCGTGCGCGGTTTATAAGAATGGCATAAAATAACTGAGTAACCTAATACATGTTCAAATTCACGCTTTATTTAAATGTTGACACCCTTTGATAACTCTCATATTGCGAAAATATATAATTAACTAGGTCGTTTTGTGAACTGGCTCACGAATAAAATAATATATGTTCGGTTTAGCGAGAAGCGCTTTTTAATTTGTAGTGTAAGACTGAGGCAGCTTCTGATTATATATTTCATAAATATTGAGATGCATTCTAAGGGGTAAGGAGAGTTTCTAAAGATCAGTGAAGACTTAAAATTATCATATAAATGTAAAAATATATTTTAACTCGCAATAATTATAATAATAAAGCTAAAAAAAAAAACGAAGCATGGACAAAATGCGCTTTATAAATCTAAAAATCATTCTTTTTTTTATACACTGGAAAATACTCCACATTTTTTATATACTTAATTGATTGGGCCCATTTTTTTTTTAATTAACGTAACTAATTTGGAAAGGGCAATTTTCGTTTTGATTGAATCGCGCTCTGTAATTAATCAAAAAATAATATTGCGCACGCGCTTAACTATACACGTATAAATGACCCCTACTATGGAAATGTAAAATTAGTCGATCGAATCGTGTAACTAAATACAGAGCGAAGTGAAAAGAACCCGCTCTGCATATAAAGTTCGTATATCGATGAGAACTAAAAAGACGAAAAAAAAAAAAAAAAACACACCGGTTTTCTTTACTTAAGTGAAGGAAGATTAAATAGAGACTCCTTAAGGAAATGCGCAATAGTACTTTAATCCGAGGCGATTGCATCAGTCCGCCAACCTCAGAGACCCGTGTTCTGATTGACTAGGCTTGTTCTTCTAAGGCGAGTCCGTATATTTTTACAGCCCGGCCCTGTGATAACAGATCTCTCCTTGCAAATCTTGTGGGTGTGTATGCGTGTCGTCCTAACTCCACTGTCTGCGTGCGCTCATTTGTATACATATAGAGTGCGCTTATGTAAATCAACCAGAGCCTCGAGGTGGTTTTCCTGCTCGTCTCCCTATTTTAATTTTAAATTACAGCCCGCTTCGGGTCACCACAATGTCACCAAACTTTCCATTTCGAGCTTCTCCGCCTCAAGTGTAGAATTTATACTGTAATGGAGTCACAGGCTTGGAAAGTGTCGGGACAATTTAGCACTGCATCAGGAAGCGGATCGGATCGTTGCCTATGTGCGACATATTTAACTGGCCACGACCCTAATCGCATTCTAAGGATGATTGCAATTAGATAGTCAGACCACGTTGCTTGTACTATTGTGCAATCCAACTCAGGGTACCGGAATAGGCTTTGACAAAGTTATGCAGCCCCCTACGCCATCTTGTGAACTTCTGCCTGTTAAAATTCAAAACAGTGTCAGCTGATCATACTTGCACTCAATCCTGAAGGCTTTCATAAAGTATTCTTTGCTTCAAAATCACCGTATTTTTTAAATGTTGGTTTCTGTGTCCTTCTCCCCTCCAAGCATATATTTATTGAGTTTTTAAAAGATTTATTATGAAGAATCAAACTAATTAAACCGAGAGTAAAAAGTGAATTCTTTATGGAGAATTGGTCACAAATGGTTAGCTAAAAAAAGGTGATGTTCTTGGTTCTTTATCTTGTAAAACTCTTCTGATCCTATGTCGTCGTACTGGAGTGTAAACAGACTTTATTTTATTTATTTGTAATTCACCGAGAGGTTAATAACGTGCGTCAACCCCGACCAAGTCACATACACTGTATTACTGTATGGCTGAATCGATTTTGACCTGTGTCTGTGAACTAGTTGTCCTCGGGAAATGCTGAAAAGTACATTAAAGATAGTGCCTTAATCTATTTCCAGCTTTTGCTTCAAGAGAAATAAAAAAAATATATAAATTGCATCTTCAGAGAACAAACGCAGCATCGAATTATCTGACGGTTAATCAGCCGCTTCCATCCCTAATTCTTCGAATCTTTCTCAATGAGTTGGGCTGTGTTGTATCAGCCCCGAGCCGACATAGACCATGAAGCGTTAGTGTTTTGTCTGTAAAAGTGTGCTCCAAAGCAGGTTTGTCTGTTTGAAGAATGAAATTCGGCATCGAACATCAGACGAGCCATCTTCAAATAAAAGGTGTGGATAAATTTACGTTTGCTAAATGTTCAAATTTAAATTTAAAAAAAAAAAAAAAAAGCATTTTCTTATTCAAAATTAACTCAAAGAATCCAAACTTTTTGTTGCAAAAATCTTCTCAACGAAATCGCTTATAAAATAACAAACCTTACACACTGAAATGACGTTCCATCTAATGGAAAAGCAGATCAGCCATGGACGCATACAAGATAAAAATACAAACTTTTCTTCTTTTTTTAACAACAAGGTGCCCCAGTTTTGTTCAGAATTCATAAATCTAAACTCTGCATCTAATTAAACTTCGATACGAAAGAAGCTTCGATTATTATGTCACATTTAAAAAATAATAATAATAAAAATCAAAATTTAACTGTCGCGCGTTGAGTTTGCTACTGCGGGTGCCAGACGTGTTGTGACGTCACTGAACAGCATTAACACCTGCCCTGAGGTTACACTTTGAAACGCTGACGCTGTGTAAACGGAGCACGAAGGATGTCGGGTGAAATGGCCTTTAGCACAGTCCCTGCTACCGAATGCAACACAGACACAGAGAACGGGAGAGTGAGTGAGAGAGAAAGAAAGAAAGAAAAAGCACTTCACCTGAGGATTTTTCTCGGTCTCATCCGGCATTAATTAATTTTAACGGGTTGTTTCTTCGTCTTCGTCATTTTCAGTCGATCTAAGTGAGTTGAAACGCCACTCTCGGCAATCTTTATTAAACAAGAAATAACGGAACGAAGTAAAAAAGAAATGAAAATAAAATCGTGGGAAAGCGTAAAGAAATAGTATTCTGAAAGTTAGCATCTTTCATATAAACAGTACAGTTACATTTTACTCACGAACGGATTCAACCATTCTTCTGGCATACGTAATAAACTCCCTACACAGCGCATGCGCTATTTTACAAAGATAAGTTTGCGTTAACTGAGATTCAGCATCATCAACGTCCAAAAGAGAAAAGATAACTGGCCAACTTTGCCTCCATTCTTACAAACGTTGTAATTTTCAGTTTCTTCAGATTGCATACCGCGCTGGTTGAGAAACGCGTAAGCCGAAGGTCACCAAACAGCAATTTTGGACTTCGGTGAAGCGAGTAAACTTATCAAAGAAGAAATCTGGTTAAGGTCAGAAAGAATTAACAGGATAAATGTGGCTATCCATCAAACAAGCCCTCATTTCTGATAGCTTTGGTCTACACACTGAAGTTGAACCTGGAAGTGACACGCTGCTTGGACCACTTTCCATGCAAGGATAGTAGTTTAACCAGAAGAAATCATTAAAAATGATTAAGAAAAATGCGCATTTTTGTTTTTCCATTAATTTTAATTGCATATTGACTTATTTTTTTCTGTCCAGTGAGAGAGAGAGAGAGAGAGAGAGAAAAATGAAAGAAGCTTTTCGTTCAGTTTAAAGAAAACGATAATTATACTTCGAATGATAGAGCTGGGGAGGCGGATGAAATCATGAAGCGTGGTGGAGATCTGAAAAATTTGTTGAGCTCAAAATTTAAATATTCATCGTCACCGGAATTACAGTCACAGTTCTTTAAACATTTAAAGGTATTATCTGGAGGAACAGATGCACGGTATATGAGTAAAAAAAGGAAAGAAAAGGGCACGGGTGGGGCTGCAATTCATTATACAGAATGAGCTCTTTTATACAAAAGGTAAAATCCACGACAATAGTTTTGCCCTTTTAAGTAGTGACAAAAGTTTTTAATGTAATCACTCATCAAGTGATTCGAGTCGTCTTTGATGATGGATTCATGGATAAACTCCCCGGATGACGATTCCTGAATGATGGTACAGCATTATAAACAGCAATTAATACTTCCATCGCAATCTGATGGATTGAAAGCGAATTTAAAAAATAAATAAGTAAAATCGCCGTCTTGGGAATTTCTGTTATTGAAAAGGGCAAACCCACGTCAGCTGAATATGGAGCTGCACAATGAATACAACCTTCCATTACGTATAGCTTCATGGACTTCATGGAAAAAAGTGTTCAGTCACAAAACAAGCAATAATCAATGCCCTAATCAACCAAACAACTGTGGACAGAGCTCACATCAATATGGTAGTAGAATATGAGGGAAGTGCATTACCCATGCATAAACAACCTTTTTCATAACGCCCTTGTTACAACTTGTTAATACACGGCATTGACTACAATACGTCATTTAGACAAATATAGTCATCCAGGAATAACAGTTTCAATAAAGTAACACCACTCACAAATCTAAATATTTAAACATCGCACTCTTAAAAGAACTTGGAATATCTTTCACGTAACTAAGAGCAAAAATAGTAAGACAAATGACGAGCCTGCCGGCAACTCCTTGAAAAAAAAACAGTATCATTCCCACCTGGTGGCTTCTCACTATGTGACAATGCAGACAATGGCAGCAGATGGTCTTAAAAAGACTGATTTTAATCTATGATGTCTTTCATTGTACAGAACAAGAAAGCTTAAAACGCTATAATTTAAACGACTTATTTAACTACAAAATAAATGTGTATTATATTGTACGTGTAAATTACAAATACCACCTTATTAAAATATTTTGCACTTAAAAAGGGCCTTAAATTATCGTTACATATTATCATAAGACATCACGACAAACATTTTGTAAAAAAACAATATATGACATGTACAGAGCGTTCGGAAAGTCACTATACACCTGTAATATTCAGCAATGTGTCATACAGGTGTAAAGTGATAAATGAGTCACCGTGCACAATCGTGTGGTGTGATGTCAGAATTCGTTAACAAGTGGTGTGTGTCAATGTTGTTGTTGTTGTTGTTGTTATTTGGTTTTTTAGGAGCATTAGCAACTAAGGCCATATTGCTCCGGGATATGCGGTGGTCATTCCCTGACCTTTCCGCATGTTCCGTGTTTGGTGGTGACGGGCTCGAACCCCGGTCTAATCAAGAAGGGTGTGCTACGCACTGCTGCTCCTTCCCACCTGGCTACGGAGGCGCCTCGGTGTGTCAAGGTCAGATGGCTGTGAGACAGTATTGTGGAAGTCGATTATGGAGGGCGTTATCGATGGTTTTGTCACTGAAGGAGAGTATTTTTTGGTTGAGTATGTTTTTAACGAGCGTGCGAGTATGCGCAAAGCGTCCCAGAAAACTTTTCTAAAGAAAATTTCAAATACGCCAATAGCATGCTGTGCGAGCATTCTTAGTAAATATCATGAGATCGGTGATGTACACGACGGGGAGCTTAGTGGAAGGTCACCGAAACTAATAGAAGAGAAATTAATAGATATTTCAGATTCAATGCTGCAAAGTACTGCAAAATGAATGAGCAAGTTATCACGACCACAAAAAGGCATAGCTTCTTCTTTACTTCTAAATGTGCAGTTGCAAGACTGCGCATTTAGAAGTAAAGAAGAAGCTACGCCTTTTCCCATACAAAATCACAGTTGTCCAAGAATTAAAAACAGATCACCAAAAGCGAGAATATTACTGCCACTGGTTTCAACAGTTCATCACTGAAAATACTGATGGTATTCCGGATCTTACATTCTTCACTAATGAGGCGTGGTTCCATTTGTCAGGGTGTGTGAATGCTCAAAATACCAGATTATCGACATCCGAAAATCCACACCATATAGACTCTCCATCAGCAGAAGGTTCGTATCTCAAGATGAATCATTGGACCTATCTTCTTCAACGAAACAACTTCTGAACTCTTCCAACATTCTTTATCAATCTTCCAATATTCTTTACCATTTCATTGGCGAACTGAATGAGGATGAAATCAAGAATGGGTGATTTCAGCAAGATTCCGCCACTGTCCATACTGCAACACAATCGATGACACACTTCTACGCGAAAATTGGCTGCTGATATCTCAAAAATAGCTCTGCCCCCCACCAGACATGAATCCACCTGATTTTTATCCGTGGGGATCAGCAAAAAATAAAGTTTACTAAGAAAACCTACAATTACTTCAGGAACTTCAAACCGCTGACATCAGGGATATCGCACAAGAACTAAAGTAGGTTTGTAAAAATAAAATTAAAAGTGTTCAGGCCTGTTTGGAGGTCAATTTCGACATGTACTGTAAACGTATATAAGTAAAACTGGGCAGTAACAAACGATTTGTAATAAAAACATTAAAAACTTGTTTTCCTTTAAAATAGGTATATAATAACTTTCAAAACACCCTGTATATTGTTTATTTAATGCTCCTCTGAGTAAGCCAAGAAGTTTGAATAAAATAAAACAAAATATCCATTATCTTCCCTTTGACATTAACATTGATGCCCTATGCATTATGTAAAGGACGAATTATTTTTCAGCCATTCGAACAGGTCGATAAATGTACAAGGGATACTTCTATATATTGAAGTGAAGTGGCAAATTACCATTCGTTTACCACTGTTCTACATGAAATAACCTGGTAATGTCTAGGAGTCTATTCTCATTACTTCTCTGATCGAACTGACTGTTTGCGTACTTAAGAAGAAACATTTCGAAAACACTCGATAAACACGTCTTTATCTGGGTACGAACAGGAAGGTAAACCAACGGAACACGTAATGGTTTAATTTTGTCATTCGATGTTCGCCCGCATTCTTCAAGAAACGTTCATTCATTCTTTATTCATTAGAGAAACCACATTCCATTTTGCAAATAATAATTAAAATATGTACTTAACAGCGCATGCTATAATATCTAAATCTAAGAAAAGTCAATTCGAAGTTACAGACACAAAACTGACTTTCAATTTTTGAATTGTGAAAGGGTTTAAAAAATTCCTCACCTCATTAACAGGACTCGAAAGCAAGAATTTTCACCCTTTATGGGGAGAACAGTGCTTATATGCGCTTTGGTACAAGCAATGGCCCTGTCATTAGATGATATTGCAGATTATTATATTTAAGTACACATGGCCTTTATGAAGAATAAAGTGCTGGAATCGCATTGTCAAGAAAAATCTAAATGGCGATCCTATTCATCTGACTATTCTTATTAGCAGCATTTAACTGATTATAAAACAACCTAAAAATGAATCCGATTAAATTTATTTTTCATAATTCTGAAATCAGCTAAAATCTGAATAGCTGGTCATATGAAAATGATAAAAATTTCATGCAAATACGATATGATAGGACGTAACACGAACATGATAATATCGACAGTAACACTCTTGCGGATAGCACAGTTGACATATGTCATCGTCCCCCACATACCTGGTGGAAAACACCAAAGTTTGAATCTCGTCAATGATACAAGGAATTTTGTGGGCAACACCAAAGTTTGAATCTCGTCATGACTCAAGGAATTTTGTGGGCAACACCAAATTTTGAATCTCGTCAATAACTCAAGGAATTTTGTGGGCATTTAGACAACATGGCGAGGTTATTCGCACTCAGGCAGAGAATTCACATTTTTGTTTTCTCCCGGAGACTCGGGTATTTCATCCAACAAAAAGCAAACTTGGTCAGTTTGCTTTTTGCTGGATGATCATATTGGGACATAGGCACGATACGGCCTAAGTCCCTGGTGCGCCTAAAATCACCACAATAACAACATGTGATATGAACCAAATAATAATTGAAAGGTGCCATAATTAAATTAAATTGGATAAATAAATATTCAGTTCAACCGGTATATCTTGCTTTGTGAAGACCAAAACGTAGTTTACAAAGCATGGATTCTTATGCAGATATCGTTTTCTTTAAAATATGACTGATGTATGTGTATTTGAAGAGAGCATAAAGCTGAAAGAGAGTCAATAAGATCTAGTTAACCGCAGGTAACATTTGAGAGGAGTACGCATTAACATCTCGGAATTAAGACTCGCGTTTTGAAATGTCCGTAGGCATTTCTGGAGTGCAATTGGTGCTGCTGCCCTTATCAAATAACTTTTTTCTTTTTTTCTTTTGTGTTCAGATAACACAATGTCATTTATCGGCTTCTGGTGGTGTTTTAATAAAATTCAACTTCCCACACGCTGCAAAGACACCTAATAAACGTATTGTAGTGTTAAATGTCAGGTTTACAAAGAAAAATTACTTTCTTTATATCTCAAACGATTTTCATAGTTCAATTTTCACTTAACAGGAAAGCAATTAATTTTTTTATTGCTATCTGTTGCTATGAATGGATAAATGCAAAAATGAAATCCATATACAGAACCTGATCTTTGAATGACAAACTGGAATCGAAAATTAGGAGGTTATTTAACAATATTTGCAGGATCAATTTGATGACCAGCTGCTTTCGGTTGCAGCAAACTTAATGATGATTCTGAGAGTTCAGAGGTTGAAGAGAAAAGCACGTATTTAACTTCTCTGGATTTGCTTAATTTGTATGCACAAAACTGATATGGGGTTGAGACAGTAGGAATTTTACTTCCACTGTGCGCTGCTGCAACTAATGGCTCAGAGTACGTTAATCGACAGGTAAGGAATTAGAAAATTTGTTTTTCAAAGAGATGAAGACTGCGGAAAAGAGGAAAGGGGTCCTTCTTGTGGAAGCCCAACGCGTATGGTCCTCCTCTGTACTTCTGAATTGTTTTCACGAAATTGTAGAGTTCTTTTCTTGATAAAATTCTGAGAACGTACAAACAATGCGATTCGGTCCCGCTGTGTACGATTTTTCTTACTATTGCACAGTAAGTGTAGTTTTGCTTTTTGCTAATATTTGTAAATTCTGAATTTACATCCACATAGATTTCAGAATTAACGAAGCTAACGGATATTGACTGAAGTCAGTAATCTTCTTAGACGCTAACACTATTCTGCAACGTAACCAGCTTGGTAGTTCAAAGGGTGAACTATGTAATCGGTTTATTAGAAGACTGAGTTGAGAAGTACGGGGAAATTTTGGAGATAAAGAATTGTACCACCAGCATTCAATTTGTGTTTGCTGGAAAATGAGTTAATATTAATGAGCTGATCATATGATATTTTAGCATAAGAGTTGTATTGAGGTTTTTCCTACTGAGGGCAACGATCCAAGATGATTTTTCTCCTTTATAAATTTTAGTGTGTGATCAATCTATTCAGTTATCTCGATGGGACAATTGTTGTTCATTTATGTCTGAAATGATGTATTTCTCCTGCTTGTGCCTTCATTTTTGTAAGCAATCAAAACAATTTCTTTTAAGCTTTTAAATTTTTCCTCCTTTGAACAAAGCTGAAAAGGAATCATCTTGAAAGAGCGATATCCTCTGGCCATCCAAAATTCCGTGTGATTCTATGAAAGGTTATTCAATGCAGATTAGGAAAGTAAGTTTAAACCAAAAAATCACAAGGTCTATGTCAAAGTATTTTGAACCATACGTCATAATCACTCTTATATTGTTGTTGGGTCTTTTAAATTTGCTATGGAGATTGTCACTTATCGGTTTACAAGAAAAGCATCCACTGGTTTCCAGTTTTTGGAACAGTTTTTGAAAAAAAAATTGCAATGTTAATTGTTTCTGGAGGGTGAAACCGATGGGTCAGCAATGTCCAATGCGTCATAATTCATGTAAAGTTTCCCCCAGAGCTCCCTTTATTTCGCTGGGACGGGAAACCACATATATTTTGTTTAATAAAGTTCGTATACATACATTTTGTTTTTTATGGTAGCCATTATAAATAATCAGTAAATGGTGGAGAGTAGTGACTTAAACTGCTTGAAGTACTTAATGAGAAACGCCGATGTTCCTCGGATTCGTAGTATTTATACAGATAATTTGATCGATAAACTAATGTTTACTTCCCTGTTTTATATGGTAATTTTATTAGATTTCCTTAAGTGAATTCCGAAGAAACGTAATGACTGTAGTCTTCGCAGTTCCTTCCAGGCCAACTTGTACAGCGGCAAAGACACTCTAAAGGTTCTTTGGACTACATCAGAGAGAAGTAATGGAATTAAGAAGGATAGCGGTCACCATGTCAGCAAAATGCCGACCACAACTTCCAGAAACTCCCCTTAGGCTACGCTGTGCTAATCAGGTTCCAACAATTGTCTTTAGTCGTTTTCCCGTGTCCTCCAGCGTGTATTAGTTACTAAAATTAGCCTTCGTCCTTTTAGCCGTTTGCTATTTGCTTCACCTTAATTGTCGGTGACAGCAATTTACGTTACAGGTGAATGCTAAGCCAGAGCTCCTTACTCCACGTCGGAAATCCTCGTCGCTTACGATTAGCCGCAAAGAAGAAGGAAATGTACTTTCTGTTCAGAACAGTCTTCGAGCATTATTACGAACGAAAGTTTAGTGATGACTGCTGTAATCATTAAGAAGGTCTATTGGCACGAGTTTATTGTTTCATTCTTATCAGAATGGTTTTTGTTCCTTATTATCACAATTTTCAACGTTTCATCATTATCGAATGAAACTGTTGATGGCATTTAATTGTCTCAGTACTTTTTGCCATTACTTGCTTCGTTATGTACATATTTTTTTACATTTCCACGCATTCCTCACGTTGTTATATTTCCAAGTCCATTAAAAACAACGCTTTCGATTTGCGATTAAATAGGTAACATGCTACACCAGTAATCTGTTGCTTACGATAAACAGCCTGTTATTAGCTTGTTTTCTGAAGCAATATTTCGTAATAGAGATACGAAACCTTACGATGCAACCTTTGCCCGAGACCTATTATCCAGGCCACAGTGTCAAAAAAGGCCAATAAATGCTTCCATCCAAATAGGTGACCACATATAGGAACAGAAAAGTTTACAAGATAAAGTACAAGAAAACCACCGTACGTATTATTTATTTAAGCGATGTATATGTTACGTTGGTAAATTGCATGCTTTTTTGTGGTCGATTTGCTTATTTGCTCTACGAAAAGCCTGAGTTTCCAGGACAAAAAAAAAACATATATGTTATCCTTGCTTGAAACTAACCCAGTCAACGTTGCGCAAAAGGCACTAAGAACTCCTCATGTCATCGACAAGATTCGAATTCAGGTCATTTTTACAGGGTGTGGGGAGAACGGCGATTATACAAATTGTGCTAAAGCGAGGGCTTTCCGTATTCAGCAGCCAGACGGGATGAAACCGCTGTCAATTCAAATTTTTGCGTATTGTACCCTTGGGTTTGACCGTTTGTTTATAGTATCATACGCAGTTACTAGAGGTGAATATCAGGGAGGGATCCTATTTGCGACTGCGCTAGAGCCTTTCTTGGCAATATCTTCTAACTTCGCTTCTTAAGTAGACAATAACCTCATAACCACAAACGATGCATCATAACTTCAAAAGATGCTGAGCAAATACCATACCTACAGGAAAGGGTAAATCACCAAACAGGTTCTTCAAAATTACTAAATGTCAATAGGTCTTGAGCTTAACCAAATCTAAACAGCCAACTAGTAGTGGCTAAAAAAGAAAGAAAAACAACGCTGATATCCTAATAGTAGTAGTAGTAGTGGCAAGTGATGCAAGAAAGCAAATGTATGAGCTTATGCAGCATCAGCCAAAAAAAAAAAAAAAAAATCACACCATTCCCTCAAAATGCCTGTCCAGTTCCTCCTTAAATTTAGTCAAGCTATCAACTTCCACAACGACAGATGGAAGTTTGTTCCAGCAATTAACCACCCGCTGGCTAAAGGCAAATTTCCGCACATCTATTCTACATCTGTCTTTTCTTAATTTGAATTTATGCCCCCTTAGGTTCGTAATCTGAACAAGTGGAAGGATCCCATCAGAATTCAGCGTGCTCAATCCATTCAAGGCCTTATATACCTCAATCAGATCACCGCGCAGGTGCCTAGTCTCCAGCCACTGAAATTTGCAGAACTTAAGCCTCTCTTGGTAAGAGGATCCCTTCATTCCCCTCACCAATCTTGTTGCCCTTCTCTGTACCCGCTCAAGTAAATCTACATCCTTCCTAAAATGAGGTCTCCAGACCTGTACGCAGTACTCAAGGCGTGGCCTGACCATTGCCTTATACAGAGGGATAATCACCTCCTTTTCCCTGCTAGCAAAATTCCTATATATCATTGACAAAACCCCATGACCTGCCCTGGCAGCCTGTCTGCATCCTGGTCAACAAAGTTTCCTCCCACAGGGATCTCGGCCTCACTTCGGATTAAGAGTTCTCTTTTGAGTGGAACTTTGACACTATGAAGACTAAGGCATACGCAGCTATGTGGGTGTACGGAATGACACAGTGGGTGTACGGAATGACACAGTACACCAAACGATGCCTCTTTACGATCCCACTCTATGCTTCTGTTATTTAGTACTCAGCTCGTCAAGCTCAGCTCAGCAGATACTATGGGCTCGAATATTGGAGACTGAGATGGGTCAATTGGCTAGCCATGGACGATTTCAAGATCGGTCCTCCATACGAACCACGGCTTAACCCAATGGAAAATATAAGTTACAACCGCAAATATCCAGTGGCTGGCAAAACTTATAACAGGAAAGATAGACGCCCCAGAGATTTCAAACATCATCAGCAACCCAAACTTGGAGAGACGGGCACGCAGGCTTCCATTATGCTTTCAGAACAAGTGTTTGTGGAAATGCCATACAAACATTCTGTAAAACTGTAAATTCTATAATCTTAGCTGAATTTGTAATTGTATAAGTTTACATGTTATCCTGGTGATAGTGATAAATTAATCTTTGAAACTTATATGTTGTCAAGGTCTTATAAATACATTTTTACAAGAATTTTAAATCGTAATAATATTTAACATTGTAATATTATTTAATATTCAATATAATTATACTGAATGGTAAATTGTAAATACTATTTACCTGCATTGTAACTTATATTAAGCCCTCCTTACTTTCAAGCTGTGTAGAGCAAAACCTCGCGTTTAAATAAACGGGTAATAACCAATAAATTTCAACTTTGGCCAGCGCGTGACTCCAAAACCTAGGCTGTTAGCACATGTATGAGAGATAAGCAACGCTATCCACCATGGCACACAGGGGGGGATCCTTGTTTCCATCATCCCAAAAAACAAGCCATCTGAGCAGATGGTGAATAGAGAAAAAAAAAATCATCAACTGCAATGCATGATGGGAGCACGATACATGTACGCAGTCGAGTGGTCAGGGTAAAAGCACCGAAATACTCACGCATATTCGAATTCACGTAGCAACACGAAATTCAATAATATTTTTGTGATCAATATTTTGGAAACTCCTCTGACCTTTTGTTGTCTTTTCATTATATACTGTACGGTACTCAGATTGTTCACTGTTTAATTATTATGAAATCAATAAAAGTAATGGAGAAATTGGTCACTGGTTCCAAGCTATTCAAGCTTACACATCAAGTTCGGGAATTATATTTCTTTTTACCAGGATTATTCTAGCCTGTTAGCGATAAATGCTCTGATAAAGGTGCTGTTGGTGAGAAAGGTAAAGTGCAGCCATTATCAACCCACTGCAGGATGGAAGCCTCCTCAACAATTCATGTGCTGTTGAGTACTGCTGATTAATAAGTAATTTTATCCTGTTGCAAAGTGTGTAAGTAATTAATATCAAACCAGTTATGTGAATTCTATCTCCGTGGTTGGAATAGATTTTCTGTTTAGGACGAGGAAAAATGAAGCAACAACGAAGGAAAAAAATCCAGCGATCATGTCAGGAGGTCAATAGACCGTCAGTAGATTGAAGCAAAAAATATCTGAGAAGAATTTCTGCAATGGCCATTTCGAAATATTTGGGTTCCCTGTAGTTAAAGACGCATTCAGGATTAGCCGCAAGACATAACAGCCAAACAGAAGCTTCTCAATTTTAACAAATTAAATTAACTCTTCTGGTTACCCTTCAATGAGGGGGGGCGCAATCAAGAGGTTAATTTGAAATCAACGGATTTTAAATATCAAAGAAGGTTATACCAAACTGGTATGTGACGTGGGAATCGTGATCTCCATCCAGCTAAATATCGCTGTGCTGAAAATTTCTGCAGGCCTGTGAATTAGCATCAGAGAGGGATGCTAAACTATGGCGACCACAACAGGATTATTAAATTCGAATAACATACAGCCTCTCCTGCTATCTAATGTAAGTTTAATAAAGGATAATGAAGAATGGCTGACATCAGGAAAGACAACTTTAAGTTAAACTTTCGTTCAACTGAGATATTACATCACATACTAATGTTGAAGAATTGCAAGAGTTCTAAAGGCCCTTTTTTATTAACTGTGTTTTGCAGATTTAAACCCAGTTCTTCAGCGAAAAAAATTCAATGGCTTTTCCTATTCAATTGCGTATATTATCAATATGTGACCAGCAACCCTCAAATTGCTTGTGATTGAGTTGAAAAGAGCAGTATTTTTAAATACTGCTTCTTAAAATGCTTTAGCATTTCAAGATTGATGTGATTGAGTTGAAAAGAGCAGTATTTTTAAATACTGCTTCTTAAAATGCTTTAGCATTTCAAGACCAAACACGAACTAACTTAAACGCAATATTTACAATTAAACCCTCTAAAATCAGTGTTAGCTAAAAATTTGCAGAACAGATTTAACATTAACTTACATATTTAAAGTTGTAGGTAAAGTTTTAAATATTTACCTACAACATTCTATTATAGTTCATGATCAACTTCAGCATCCGTTTAACAGATGAACTTTTGCATTAAGAAGTTCATGGCAAGAAACTCAACTCAAACAGGAATTGATCATTGGAGTGTTGGCAGTCGAGGTGAGCGGACGCGCTTCGTCAGGGATCCTCAGTTAAGTGGATTGGATTACTGTTGATTAGTGCTTTTAAATATTTGATTTATTTAGATATTGTTGGATTATTTTGTTACAGGTTTTCCTGTAACAGTTTGATTTTAATAATATTATAGATATAATTTTTTAAAGTTAATTTCCATTGATATCTGGCTAATTTTATAATGGTAATTAAGAGATCTGCCTTAAACGCGTCACAGGATATCGTGACTCACGCGGAAATAGCCGAGGGCGATTTACGGGTGAGTCATGATTTAATCTGTTGCGAAACCTGTGGGATGTTTTCTAAGGTCGACTTGGTGACTATTCATAGCTCACCTGGGGATTCTTTCTTTGTGATCAATGTAAGGAGTGCACCGATCTTAAATTACAATTTGGTGCACTGATGGAACAATTTGAGTCACTGAAAAAACGGGTGCTTGCCCTCGAGAATAATGCATCTGGGAGCTCGTCAGGGACTCAAGACTCCAGCAATCTACCAAGTGAGGCACACCGGATTCGGGCCTCAATACAGAAAAACCAAGTGCAAACTACTCTGGTTCAAAAGGACTTTGTTTTATGAGGGAACTCTATTGTCAGGGAAACGGGGAATATTTTTTGTAATAAGGATAGGTGGAGTAGAACCAGGGTATGTCTGCTGGGAGCAACTATTAATGATGTCACTAACAGACTGTCAGATTTTAAGGGGGGTAAAGAGAATATTATTATTCATCTGGGGACTATTGACATTAAACGTACACGATCTGACGATTTGTTGGAAAAATACAGGACCATGCTGAGGAAATGCCGCGAGCTAGGCCACAATGTCTATGTGTCTGCAATTCAATTAACTCAAGACTTGAAGGACTCTGCAAGGCTTTAGGGGGAAATTTCTATCAGCATGGCCCACGCTTGTAGGTAGAAGGAATTTGTTTTGTAGAGACGGGATACACTTAAACCAAGGTGGTGCAAAAGTTTTTACCAGTATTATTGAGGATACCTTAAAGGTTCAGGGAAATTGCTAGTTAGGGGGAATGTGGGTAATACTGACACGCGTTTATCTGATAATATTGGTCAAAGTAACTCTTGCACATACCTGACGAGTTCTTATCTGTTACCCCAACTGGACGTATTATCTAGATGTTCTGAGGGCAGAAACGTTTCAAGTTAACAGGTAGCTAATGCCAGGGAAGAGAATTTAAAAAACTTTAGGGGTTGTGTTAGGGTTGTTAAATATACAAGAACAGCAAGTCTTAATTGTTTATACAGTAACGTTAGAAGTGTCGTCAATAAAATGAGCGAATTCGAACTGCTGGTTAAAACAAGTAACGCGGACATAATAGGGCTTACAGAGACGTGGTGCCACCCAGAAATTGGGGATGATGAGTTTCAGTACGGCTTGTATAATGTATTTAGGAAGGATAGAGTAGATAGAAGGGGTGGTGGGGTAATGCTTCTTATCAGAAGCAGCCTGAGTGCGACGATAGCTTTCCCGGATTCAGACGTTTCACATGCTAGTATAGATTGTGTATGGTGTGAGATAGTTGGAAACAAAGGTATAATGCGAGTAGGAGTAATCTACAGACCAGGTGATTGTGAAGATTATGACAAAAGCCTCTACATGCAAATGAAATGGGCAAGTAAGCGTCAATGCCTTATTATGGGTGATTTCAATTTGCCTCTAATTGATTGGAGTAAATGGGAAGGAAACTCGACATGGGGAACAAAATTTTTAAATCAACTAGATGACTGTTATTTGTATCAACATGTCAGGGAAAGTATTAGAGAAAAGAATATCCTAGACCTCATCATCACACATGAATCAGATGACATAACAGGGCTGACAGTAGAGGAACCAGTAGCAGGAAGTGATCACCGAGTTCTACGGTGGATGATGACGAGAGAGGTAGCAGAAGTAAAAGGCAAAGGAATGGGTTTTAATTTCAGAAAAGGAAATTACGATGCCTTAAGGTGCTACATTACCTCTATTAACTGGGTAGATATCGCGCAGAGAACGAATACATTTGAACTGTGGTATGCTTTGAAAACATTAATCACAGATGCCTTGAATGCGTATTTACCATTAAAAAAAATACTCCACGAGGAGGGTTCCAAGTTGGATGAATAGTGAAGTTGCCGCATTACTTGAGCAGAAAAAGGTGGCATGGAAAGGTTACAGAACAATAAAAAGTACTGAAGCCTATAACAGCTACAAGGTGATGTGTAATAGAGCCACAGAAAAGGTTCGACAGGCAAAGGCAGTTTATGAGAAATCACTAGCAAACAGAGCAAAGAGGGGGGGATAAAGAATTCTTCACATATATAATTGCCAAGAAGAGCAGGACAAACCATATCGGCCCTTTACGTAAGGGAAAGGGGATAGTAATAAATACACCAGCTGCCGTTGCAGATGAACTCAACAGTTATTTTGCATCGATATTTACAAATGAAAAGCCTTTTGTGGCAATGGGAAATTGTGGGAGCGAAGTTAAAAAATATGGAATTAATGATATTGAAATTTCGCAAGATTATTTAATGAAAAAAAACTTTCGAGCCTACAGGTCAGTAAGGCTCCTGGAGTTGATGGAATATATCCCATAATCTTAAGGGAGGCGGCAAGTGAGTGCATTGAACCATTGAGGCTACTTATGCGAGCATCACTAGACTCTGGGGAGTTTCCCTTGGATTGGAAACGTGCCAATGTATCTCCCATACATAAGGGTGGCTCTAAAAGTGAAGTGGGAAATTATCGACCTGTCAGTCTGACTTCAGTGGTAGGGAAAATCATGGAGGCAATGATCAAGGGTGGAATTCAGGATCATTTGGATCGAATTGAAATTCTCAAGGATGCTCAGCATGGTTTTGTAAAGGGAAAATCATGTTTAACAAATCTGGTTCGCTATTTCGAAAGGGTCACTCACGAGCTGGATTTATGGAATAATTTCGACATTGTTTATTTAGATTTCAGCAAAAATTTTGACTCAGTCCCACATGAGCGGTTGCTTTATAAGCTGGAACAGGTTGGAATCACTGGGAAAAATCTTAGATGGATAGCAGGATGGCTTCAGGGCAGGAGGCAGACGGTTGTGATAAATGGCTATTCCTCAGATTGGGTTAATGTAGGAAGTGGGGTTCCCCAAGGATCAGTATTAGGACCACTGTTGTCTTTAATTTTCATAAACGACATCGATGAAGGGATAGAGGGCGTGATGTCTAAATTTGCAGATGATGTTAAAATTTGTAGAGTAGTTAATGATCACTGTCAAGCTGAGCTTCTTCAGAGAGACCTAGATAGACTTCAGGAATGGTCAGAAAAATGGCAGCTATGCTTTAATCCAACAAAGTGTAAGGTATTACACCTGGCAAACAGTAATCCCAAAAAAACTTATTCACTTGGTGGAGTTCAACTAAATCCAGTACTGGAGGAAAGGGACCTGGGTGTTACGATACGGTCAGACATGAAATTCTCTGAGCATTGTAAACAGGTTGCAAGGAAGGCCCATGGTGTCCTATCGATGATCTATCGAACTTTTGAAAGTAGAGATATCGACGTGATAATCCCATTATATAAGGCTTATGTTAGACCACACTTGGAATACTGTGTTCAAGTATGGAGACCGCACCTAAAGAAAGACATCGAGCTTCTTGAGCTTCTTGAAAGGGTGCAAAGAAGGGTAACTCGCCTGGTGAGATCGTCAAAAGGGCGTCCTTATGAAGAAAGACTTCGAATATGTGGGTTGCAGAGTTTGGAAACTAGACACCTTAGAGGAGATTTGATTGAGGTGTTTAAGGCTCTGAGAGGCATCAGTAAAATGAATGAGGACGACATTTTGAAGATTATAAATGATGCTAGAACTAGGGGACATAAATTCAAGTTACGGGGGGGAAATGTTTAGATTGGGCTGCAGGAAGTTTTATTTTAGCCAGCGAGTTATAAATTACTGGAATAAGTTGCCTACATGGGTGGTTGAGGCTGACAGTTTGGGGAAATTCAAAGGTCATCTGGATAGTACGTTCGGGTGAGGGAAGCGCATAGGATGATAGGTTTAATTTCCTTTTCTATTAGTAATTATTATTATTTTTTTATCATTGTTTTATTCGTTTTTTTTTTTTTTTTGGCTGGTGCAGCATAAGCTTTCTTGCACCATGCGGCCATTACTAATACTAATACTAGAATTTCATGGAAAATTCTCTTTGAAGATGTGACTGATTGGATGACGCCATCGTTAATTTCTAGAGATATGAATAGAAACATGGAATAGTTATAGTGTTCGTGATATCATGGTGTGACAATTAACGATGAAGCGACACACACAGATAAGGAGAGCTACATTAGTGCTACTTTTCAACATTCCCACCAATAACACTCAGGCACTCGTCCCACCGTGTCACGAATGTATTTAATTCCTATTAAACCAGATTTTTTTGAAGGGCCCACACAGATGAAAGTCAAAAGAACCAAGGTCAGGACTTCCTGGTGGATGGAAAAATGCCTTCCATCCTTAACGCTGTAATCACTACCATGTGCGGATAATGGTGTGTTCTTTTCAGTGCAGTACTTCTGACAAGAAAAAAAAAGGCGAGTTACATGTGGGTTAAATGAGAAGATTCAGTATTGGGAAAGGCTTCTTTGACATTATGTGAATTACAAGATGGCTGCTCTACTTGAAACTTAGACAAAAGAAGAAGTGTGGGTTTTTATTCTATTTCTACATTTCAAAGTGTAAGACAACTTAAATTTATCAGTAGCTGCACCTGTGGATGGTTCAACAGCCATGTTTAAAAACGAAGTCTGCTTTTGGTGCAGTCAGTTCAAACAAAGCAGAAACAAAATAGGTTATTATTGTCCACTCACGGCAATGGTTACATCGTTACGGATGGAAAGCATTTTTATATCCACCAGGGGCGCATTATAGCCTTAGTCGCTAATGCGCCAATAAAACCCAAGTAACATATATCCACCAGGTAGTCCCAACCTTGGCTCTTCTGACTTTCATTTGTGCCCTTGAAAAAAATCTGGTTGAATGAATTAAGTACATTCGTGATAAAGTGAGACCAGTGCCTGAATCCGATTGGTGACTATGTCGAAAAGTAGGGCACTAATGCCATTATTTTTCAAAACATCTGCTACCTTTCTTTTCAAAAACAGTCCTAGCAATTCACATACTGCGATTTACTGTGTGCGAATGCAGTTATTGGTATATAAAACGAAACTTCATAATACAATGCCAATGCAATTGTATAAAGCTACTTTGTAATAAAGATCACAATACCATAAGGCACATTATGCTCTGAGTAGCCAATATGCCAATGAATCTCCCTAACAATCATCCAGTCTGTAGAGGAAAAGAGAATCGAATTTTCACAAACATTACGTACTAGAAAATGCTTTCCTTTTTATGCAGCACTGAAGAACTTATACTAATATTTCTGTTCTATCATGTCATTTCAAATGAAAGGGTAGCAATAATCTATAGCTTACGTGAAGGACAAAAAGGACTTGTACTTGACAAAATCTCATAACAGAACCCGTTCGTGTGGGAAAAAATAAAATGTTAGTTTGCAGTTATTTTAATAATAATTGAAATATAACACCAATTTCATTTATGTTGTGAGTAATCAATAAAGAAATAATAAATTTTATTATTTATACAATTTTTAGATGCTTTCAAAGAATGAGCTCTTAAAAAAGCAACGATTTCAATGTGGCCAGAGTCAAACAAAACTTTTTCTCATCTGTGCATACAGACGAGAAAAAAAAAACAGTGGATGGAATTTGTATGTTTTCTGGTTTTATTTTTATGTTCCGAAAAGTAAACTTTCAAAAAAACCCTAATAAAAGGCTATTTCTCTAATTAATGTTTCATTAATTCAAATTATTCCTTCAACGGTCCAGAAATTAAACAAATAAGATGAAGCAGTAATTTTTAGTATAACCCAAGGATAGAAAAGAGCTAATAATCTGTCTTTATTGGGCATGATAAGGAATATTATGTGCATACAAAGTAATCTGAAAGGCTCATTTTCCAAAGAGCATTTCTTCTCAATCTCTTCGAGTCTGGAATACATTCTTCGGTTCCCCGAATACAGTTACCTATAAAATAGTAGAATGTGGAGTTTCTATTCGCCATTAAAATAGCGTAGGGAAATAAAATTCAAGGCTATAAAAGTACACCACGTAATTTCTGAATATACTACTCAATAGGTAATCCCACTGTGCAACACAAAAGATACGTTAGCCCAGAACACAGTAGTTACATTCCAGCGGCAATGCTGGCACCTCATTTGACAATATTGCCCTAGTCGTTGTTTTAAATCCCATTCTCAACTACTACTATCTGCTGACTCATTTTGGTCCACGTAAGACTGTCTGTACAAAAGAAGAAACTGGTGATAAACTGGATTTGAGAGATAGTGAAGAAAGGTAAAATGCACGGCTGGAACTTCCCGCAGCTAAGTGGTGTACGTGAAGCTCAAACTGCTATAGAAGATTCCTTGAACGATTACATTCGAAACAACCATAAAGAGCTACAATTTAACAATATAATGTGATGTCTTTATCAACCTTATACCAAGGATTTGGGGTTATTAAATGCAAATGTAATACTGTTGCCATATACAGCATTGAAATGTTGGATTCTGGCCGTCAGGCTATATATGAAGAAGAACTGGATTTGGTTGGGTTTCCTTTCGTTTGGATTGTTCACAGTCATTCGACGAAACTAAGGCCATGAGGCGGTATTTCATATCTGTAAATGGTGAGTAATCGCCAGAATATTCTTTCTTTTGAAGGAAAAACACCAATGATGGAAAAAAAAACATTAAAGTTCATTTTGTCATGAAGGTTTCAGATCCTGATCCGTTTATGCAATGTGCGGAAGAAAGGACTCAAACAATCTTCGTAAGAAGAAATTGAACTATTTTAGGAGATTGCACAGCGATAAACGGAATACATAAATCGTATTCCGTTTGAAATTGATATTGGGCAGAAAAGAAACTATTTGAAATAACAGCACTAGGGAAAAAAAGCATAAATACATCCATAATTATCTAAATCAACCTACAATTTCTACTGGTGACGATGAGTCTGCAGTATCCTTATTTTTTAGTATATAAGAAAATATATGAAACAGGCTGATTAAAGCAATGAAATTCATGAATAATTCACATATAGTAACTTTATTATTCATTTGTAGAGATCTGCATTGGATTCTCGTTGAAGACTGAAAAAAACTTTATAATGGAGTGCGTTTTCCACTTGAGAGTGTAGTTAGCTGATCTCAGGCGGAAAGATTTTTTTCTTCCCAAAACACTGCATTTCCTCCTGAAATTATTAGGAAAAATAATTAACTAAACAGACTTAAAATAATTACAGTGAAATGGGCTTAAAACAGAACAGGTCAGCGAGAACGGACAGGTACTTATTTTGTGATTTTCTTCTTTTTTGGGAGAAACAAGAACCGGAATGGCCTAATTTTGTAACTGTTTCCTTTATTTTGTGTTTTCATTATCTAAATCATTACACAGAATGCAAAATTCGCTTTTATTCTTACATCAGAAAAGCATTTCTGGTCTCTCTTTCAAACGTTAACGCTTTAAAATGCCATTATACACAAGCGATGGAAGCATGCACTGTCACTTGTATTACCCATTTTAAACTAACACGCTTCTACTGACTACGCGTCTCTTTCCGTAAAGTAAATTTAAATTGTGATATAAAGCTCAATTTTGAGGAAATGTTTCTGTCACTCAAGACTCCGTTCAATACCCGAACGATTCTTAGCAAATCAGTACTCGAAAAGAATAAAATACTAAGATAATGACATCCACTATGCTGAAAAGCTTACACAAGTCAAGTAGGCTTTAATGGACGGTAACAAGACCCATTATTAAGTGATATATCTGCATTTACAACACCTTGTCTTTCGCCTCCCATCAGGCAGAAAAGAATAAATGATATCTATTTCCCGCCGTCCACTAACGCCGAACATCGAAAGCTTCCATAAAGATAATGGAAATTCAATCTTTATGTGGCGCAGACCTGCCTCTAAAATCTCTTACCAAACGACTGAAGAAAACATTCAAAGAACAACTCCCCAGAGATCTTCCCTCTATGACCAACAACGCAGATGAGGCGAATAGGAACTGAACTTAAAATATAGGGTTTGACAATTTCACCTGCTCCGCTAATTTGTCGGCGACTCACAAGCCTGTCACCAGACTCGTCCTCCACCGTCGTTTGTCAGGTCTGTCTTCATCAGCACGGGCATCCTTCGACGAACGGTACGGAATGTGAGCGCGTGGACGAGTAAGTGAGGCACCGGAATGGAATCTAGTTAACTTCCTGCCGAAAATATCCATGTCAGGATCTAACGGGCCCCATCACTGTCGGTTACTGCAACGTTCTCTAGGCTCTGTAAATACAATGACAAGAGGCTTTTGAAAGATGGAGCTTGGTGATGTTGCTGCCTGTTTTAAAGGATGCATTAAGTCGAGATGAAAGTATTTTTTTCCCCTTTTTTTTTGTTAAGAATGCTTCTAGAACTATCATTGCTAGAAACAGGTAACAACGGTCTGCAGCACGAGGGATAAAATATCACCGGTTCTATGACAGCTCTATGAAAAATGGAGGCTTGTGCATCGACGAAGATTTTATTGTTCAAGACTGTAAGGCGATTGGATTGATGGGTTCACTCCTACCGCCTGCTATGCAGTTTCATTTCCACCTCTGTAATAGAGAAAAATGGAAAAACACAAATCATAACAAGAACTTTTCACCGATTCAAGTATCGCCTTAAATGTTCACAACCACGCTTCCTCGCTATAAACATATCCCATTGGATATTGGCTAAGTAATTTCGGAAAGCGTCAAAATATTTTGTGCGTCAGAATGGGAAGTTAAATAAACTTATAACTACCAGCTGATCAATAGTGAAGGAGTTCAATAAAAGAGCAACCGAGAAGGGAATGAGACAGACAGGAATATTGGGACGCGTGTCAGTGCTAGAAGGGATTTCGTAATCCTCCATGCTTCTAAATCTTTATATGTACTCAGATGCAAAAAAGTAATGCCAAGTATACTAAACAGGACCTTCCAGATAGCAGCGGTTACGATCGCTCTTCCCATCGACGAATGGTGGAATTTCTTTAAAATTGAAGTACCTTACTTCAGTCAAGGTTGTAGTTTTCCGATATTGGGTTCCCGTGAGTTAATACGTGTTTTTCAGCCCGCACAATATGTAGGCCGCCGTAGCCTAGTGGTCAGGCACGCGGGTGCCTAAGTACACGTGCCTTGAGTGACCGGGGTTCAAGCCCGTGACTGCTGAATACGGTGCTGTTTCTTGTATTCTGTCTATCTTGTTAACTCCTCTGACTGTTTGGTCGTCCCGGAGTATAAACAGAAAATTTATTTTATTTATTTAAACCAGCTCATGACACCTCTTCGGAAAAATGCACAATTTGCATATAAGCAACAAGCTTGAATTCCATTAAAATAATAATTTGAATTAATTTTTTTTTTTAGGTTTCCAACCTTGAAATAGGGTTGGATTTTCCTGTTCATCAAGCTAGAATAATTTGATGGGCATCTTCAATATTGTGGCCGAGTTAATCGGTCTCGTGGCTAGAGTTACTTCTTTCGTAAAAAGTCAGATTATAGGATTCTTTTAACCGAAAAATTGGCTTTTCATCCCACAAAACAGGAAATTATACATAGAATTTAGACATAAATCACACCCACCTCATGGCCTTACTTGCTTAGCGCAAATAAAAAAAATACAGACAACAAGTTACTCAAAAGAAACTTTTTGCTTCAGTCCATCGTTCAGACCGTTTGCTGAATACGAAATTTAATTCAAAATGTAATTATAAGGACTTTTCCCACTTTTCAAAATTAATAACTCAAAAATGATAAGTGCTATAAATGTGAACTTGGTGTTCCGCAAGGATCTTTCTTGAGATCTTTCATTTCCATTTATTTGAATGATATCGTAACATTAATAAAGCACCTCGATATAAAAATACTAATCTTTATTATATACAGAAAGCACATTGCTGTATACAACTCCCTTCACGGCTACAAGCCAGGGGTTATCTATGTTGATGAGGTTAAAATGCTCCAATTCATTCTATGGATCACTGCTATCTATTGAAATTAGGTGAGACTATAAATGATTTAAAACTAAGTCCTTTAAAATGCATTATAATTTCATACTATAACGTACATAAAGTTAACCCTTGAAAAAGATTAATTTGTGGATTAGATGTAACATTTTTTACACTTCAGTTATAAAAAGCATATTTAATGAATGCATTTATAAGAAATTCATGAGGCAACTTGCATTAATTAAAAGGGGTTGCTCGAATTTAAATAAACCAGTGTTTTTACAGAAATATTTAAAATTATTTTTGTAACACCACTGGCGAATAATTTAACAATTTGGAATCAATGTATTATAGAACAAACACAGCATAATTCTACTAGACGCCTTTGTTATAAACTAAAACTAGATTTTGCAGAATTATGTGGACAGTTGTAAAACAATTGGGTTGATTAATCTTGTAGATCAAAGAATACTTTTAGACATTCCTGTTTTTTTTTTTTTTAAATCATTAATACGTACTGTGACAAAAATGCTTTACTATGATCTACTGACATTAATTGTTCCCTAGATTTAACTTAAAAAAAAAAAAAAAAAAAAAAACAGAACCATTCGAACCACAATACGCTAAAACGTGTAAGTTGATCAATAAGACTATGAGATTTTATGCAATTCACTAAAATTGGATTTATATGGCAACTTTAATAATTTTAATAAATTATACTAAAAGTTTTAAGTATTGGTTTTATTTGTGCTTTATTTTTAATATAATATCATTAGATTTCTTTGTGACTTAGATGTAACATTTTTTACACTGCAGTTATAAAAATCATTAAAAATCTTTATTTTGTTTTTCTTCTTCCTCAATTTGGATTTATTCTATGTGATTGAAGTTTAAATTTTAAAAAAAATAATAGTATCCAAAACGCGCAAAGTGATCAGTGCAAGAAAAAAAAAAAACCCAGAAAGGAAAATTTCCCGTTTTTTTCATGGACGATCAAATCTTCACGTTCACATGAGGATTTTCCTTAGCCTAAATTCAACAATTCGTTCCTATCAGACTCATCCGTCTACAGGATGTTAAATAACCATTCTGGATCCTACGCAATCTTGTCAATCATCCGCTGGGCGAAATCACGACGGTTTGGATAGTTTTGTGGTTCCAATCGATGCAGATGTTTGATTTTATAGGGAAACAAGTGGAGGCCTATAAGGCTTTACGTATCGTGCTCCAGGGAATACTAGTCACACGAGATGTATGGCGAGCACCAGATAATCTCAACGAATTTGATCGAGCTTCTTGTTGTTGCACCTCATCAATTCTTTGAATCATTTCTCGTGATGCTGATGGACGACCGCTTCTGGAGCTCAGGAGTTAGGTAGCCTTCTTGTAAACGCCTTGCAATATTTAATACGGTTCTTCTTCAACAATATGCCCTTGAGACACTTTTCTGTCTTTCATTCGCTCTAAGGGCAGCGATAATGCTATTGCCATTCTTTTAATAAAGTTTAATTAAAAGTGCTTTATCTTTAGGCTGTATTTTTAAAAGAAATGCTGGCGACATTTATCTTGGCGACAAATACTCAAATTCTGCGATCCCACAGTCATTCATTTTTATAACCAAAAAGAATAATAATTTCATAAAAACAATTTGTTTATTGGAGTGAATAAATGGTTCAGCCCTCTGACAGCCAAATTTCAGGCAAATTTTTAACTAATTATATGATTTAAAAATTCTACACCTGCTGATTACAATTCAAAAAATCGATATGACCTCCAGTTTTCGAGTTTTTAATTCTTAAAAATGGGAAGGGACTTAATAAGTACCCTGCATTTTGTTCTCCCTACTAAACTGAATACTTGGAATTTAGCCCCTGTTGAGCAATATATAATTATATTAAAAATATTCAACTGCAGTATGCAAATTTAATAATTAAATTTAGTATTATTAAGTTGAAGTTGGACGTTGATATCTAGCTGGGAAATTAATGAATTAAGACAGTTACAGGACTACTTTCTAAATCACGTTATAAATATGTAAAACGATGAATAAGAAATTAACCACAATCTTCATAATTCTTGGAGAGAGAGAGAGAGAGAATAAAAAGATTGGTTACTAAAGGTGTTGGTTATTAGCGTGATAAATAAAGACATCGAATCAGTAACAAATGTTATCACTAGATATATGTTAAAGTCTGTTTAGTCCTATTACATAGCTGTAACCTTGAAAATGGTGATAATTTGAACATTAAAGACATAGAAAATTACAAAAATGTCGAAAAGGATCTTAAAATGATTATTATTAATGGTGGAGTTATGGAAAAGTTTTATCAAGGGAATTAAGACGTTTAATTTATTCACCTAATTTAGGATAATTTGAACGACGATAATTTGAAAATCCACTTGAAAACAGTAGCGAAGTAAAAGTGTGTAACGCCAGAATATTTTGTAGCTTAATAATTAGGCAAAGAATAATCAAAATACGTTTACACACCTAAATGATTATTCGCAGATGGAAATATGTTACAGATAAGAGCTTGCTCGAATATTTTCTTCATTATGCACTGAAATATTCTATAGAAAGTGAATATAATAAAGGATGGCAATCATAATTAAAGCACACCTCAGGAAATGACTCCTAATTATAAAGTTTCTTTCGCTTTCAGTGCATTATAAGGAAGTTATACAGCGGAGACCCAGGATTCATAAACGAGAAAACAAAAATGAAAACTAAATCTTTGTATAATTATTAAGTGAAGCACCACCGCTAAGAAAAGCAAGCTGAATAATTCAGGTAATAGAAGTTGTAATTTGCTTGAGGGGGAAGCTTGAAAGAAGATTAAAACTGTATAGCAGATTAGTATTAGCAGCAGTAAATGATGCAAAGAAGCTAACTTATACATAATCAGAAATATCTCCTGTCATCTGTCCATCCCCGCTAATAATTTGTGTAATTCTTCCTTAAATTTATTTAGCCTATCCACCTCCATATCGCCAGATGAAAATTTTTCCAACAATCCGTCACTCCTGGACTGAATGCAAATTTTTGCACGTGTATTCTACAACCATCCATTTTCAATTTATGTCTCCTTATGTGTGTTGTCGGAGAAATAGTAAGGATGAGATTAGCAGTTGGTTTACTGAATCAATTTGAAGCCTAAAACACTCCAGTCATGTCTGCTCCTAGGTGTTGCTTTCCAGGCGCTGCGATCTGCAGAACTGAAGATCTTTTATGGTGAGAGTGCCCTTCTGTGTCGTTGAATGATCGTGTTCCTCTTCTCTGTACCGTTACAAGAGATCAAAATCCTTTTTAAAATGAGACTTTCACATCTGAATGCAGTACTTAAGATGCAGCTTAACCACTGCCTTCTACAATGAGATTGAGATTGTAATCACCTCCTTATCCTTAAGCCCTCGTAGGTAGCACTATTGGTATAATCACCGTTCTACCCACACCGGTTGTAAAAGACCTGAGTACGAATTCTGTCAATGACGTAGGGAATTTTTTAAGGGTGTTTTTCACATGACTGAGTTCAGTCTCAGGCGAGGGTAACATGTTTTTTTTTTCTCTTCCGGAAATTCGTGTTTTTTGCCCAGCGAACCGACTACAGAATACAATTTAAAGACATTATATGCGGTGCAATATGGCCAAAGTTTCTGATGCATCTAAAACTCTACAAAAACAACCACCAATATTACTGACAGAACCAACGTGTTTCTTCTAGCAACCCGTCCGCATTAGTCAGAAACTTCATATCGGACTTTACAATTACCCTTAGGCCACTTTTGTTCTTCAACACCTTGAATGTGGTACCACTCCATTGGTATGTTATTCTGGGATCGCTACCACGATGTAAGTGTTAGGCAAGCTATGGCAGATTACGAGAAGTATCTGGCCGTTAGCCATCATTATGAGAGCATCTTTGCATTCAGGAGAGATCTATATGGACTGGATATATGCTTTATAACTATAGACCTGTTATCTTAATTTCGGTTCCGGAGAAAATAATGGAGTATCTGGTTAAGAAAGTAATGTAGGATCATATAGCCAGGAATGCACTTATACTTCAGTCACAGCACGGGTTTCTTAAGGGGGCGATCTTGTTTGACCTGATCGGATATTATGATACAGTAACAAAAGAACTGGATTAAAGAATAATTCTGATATCGTATACTTGGATTTCAGGAAAGCTTCTGATACTGTTGCACATAAAAGGCTGCTCTACAAATTGAGCAGTGTGGCATTAGGGGAAAGTTACTGCTCTAGATAAAGGGATGGTTGAGTGTAAGAAGACAGAGTGGTTATTAATGAACACTACTCTTCATAGACTAATGTTATTAGTGGAATCTTCCAGGGATAAAGTGATTGGCCTTGTTTTCTATAATTATTAATGATATTAATGAGGGTATATCAGGCTTAATGTCTAAATTTGCAGATGGTAAAGGGTTGGCATAGTCAATAACAGAAAGGTAATCTGCTGCAACAATATCTAAACAAATTAGGCATATGGGCTGAAAATGGCAGTTAAAGTTTAATATTCACAATGCAAGGTACTGCATATGAGTAGCAGTAACGCCAGATTAAAGTGATGTATACGCTCAGGGTAGTGAGAGATAAAAAAAAAAAATTGGGATAATTATAAAAAAAAACCCAGGAGGTGTCCTGGCAGCCATTCAAGGATATACAGGACCTTTGCTAGCAGGTATGAGGAGGTGATTATCCCATCCTACAAGGCAACGGTTAGGCCTCATCTTGAGTAATGTCTGGAGGTTTGGTTTTAGGATGCAAAGAAGGGCAATACGATTGGTGAAAGGTAAAAAAAAAAAGGGGGAGTCTTACAAAAATAGGTTTCAAGTTTGCAAAATGCAACACCTGGAGTTTATACACCTGCAACATGATCTGATTGAGGTGTTAGAGGCTTTGAATGGATTGAACAAGCTCAGTGCTGATGGTATTCTTCCTCTTGCTCAGACTACATACGTGAGGTGGCATATTTCAAATTGAGAAAGGATGGTTCAGGATTAATATGCAAAGGTTTGCCTTTAACCAGTGGATGGTTGATTTTTGGAACAAACGTTCATCTGGTGTTGTGGAAGTGGTCAGTTTGAATTCAAGGAAGAACTAGACAAATTACTGGAGGGGTGGACAAGTGATGTGGGAACGTTGTTTTTGCTGATGCCTTCTAAGCTTACTTTCTTGTATCATATACTACTACTACCAATAATAATATTAATACTAATAATTTTAATACTGCTGCCAATTTCCACCATTTATCAATGTTAAACCTCACTTACCACTTCTGGAAATTGAGGTTTAACATTCATCTGTACAATTTTTATAAGAATGGTTGCAGTAGTATGCTTTGATTGCTGTCTTTAATCGCCCTGTAGGCCTTTGTATACCTGCAAACTTAGATAATAAGCTTGATATGCCTTCATCAATATTGTTAATAAATATTTAAAACAGTACGGGGTGCAGCACTGAACTATGAGGTGTTCCAATAGTAACATTATCCAATTTATATGAGAAAGTGCAATTATATTTGGCAACAAATGAAACTTATGAGTATCTTTTACCTTCACCTGTATATTTGTAGAAGTTTAGCTTGAACAAAATCCATCATTTTATTACTTTAGATATTGATTTAAATTTAAAGCTAAATGGCATTCATAAAGCTGCTATAACTATGCAATTATGTGCTCTTATCGTCCAATTTAAAGACATCCACTGTAAGATAAAAAAGCGACTTATTTAAAAAAATAAAAAAAACATTCGCTAGACTCCAGAGTTGCAGACGTTCTGCAACCCAATCAAACTCTAACGTATCAGTGATTCTGATGACGATAAACGCCTGCGCGCACATGAAAATACAGTACCATTGAACAAATAACCACTCTGAGTGTGCTCGCTGACTTCAACCAGCTGCACCAACAGCGCGAGATTACAAAATTACATAATTGTGCGGCCTACCTTTAAGAATTTCTACAGTTACCAAGTCTCCAAAGGGACTGGACACCGACACTCTCCAAATAAATAACGAATGGAGAAACCAAAACTAATGCCGCTGAATGCTGGCATGGAAAGGGCAATCGGCCTAATAATAGATGATACCACGTGGCAAATAATTCGTATCAATTACTGTAATGTTATTCAAATAGAAGATTATATCGGTGATGAACTAGGGTCTCATGTTATGAGAAGATATTTGAAATTTTATTTGAGTTTAATTATCTTTAGCTGCTTTTAAAGAAATCCCTTGGAACTGCGGAGCATTTGTGTTCACTATAAGTTCCCATCTACACTTGAACTTATCTTCGTTTCTCGCATCATTTGAAGAAGGCCGAAATCGTTTAACATGGCAACCGCTAGATCCTTTGACATATTTTTAACCGTCTTTAAGACTACTAAATCAACTTTAAACGCCCATAATATTGACCATTCCTTCCATAACCTGTCACGAATTGATTCTTTTGTAGCCGTACTGATAGGCCTGTGATCTTCAAAATGCTTCCCGTACACTATTTTTTTCCGGCTCAAAGAAAGGCAAAGTCGTTTCGAGGATGAAGAGGCTATCAAGAAGGCTATGAAGAATTTATATGAAACAAGTCTTCGTGACCTGGAAAAGAAGGGTGTATGAAAGGGTTTTTTTCAATGTCTGCGCTCTTAAAGAACGATATACAAAAAGGTAGAAGGAACAGATGTAGTTCAGTGCACGATTCTGAATCGCTGGTGGTAATATTTTTTATTTAATAGAAAAATTAACAAACTGCTTTTGTGGAAGTCAAATTACTGATCGGCAAACAAGCCTCATATAATGTATCGTACGAGCATTTATGTAAATCATCTTAGTGGATCCAGCATCGAGGTAATAAGAGTCTGATAAAATTTATGATCAAAGTGTAAAACTCTTATCAAATTGTCTACAAAATATCTCGTACAAACATTCTAAAGCATTACTAACTGGAGATTAAACGCTTATTGCTCATTTAACGTATCTGGTTACATTTTGTGCAAAGCTTTCATCAAGCAAATAAATTGTTTACGATGAGATAACCAGGTGTCTTTGACCTAATGATCGCATTACCCATTTCTGAAAACAGTTTACATCTCCGTAATTCTTGTTAAATAGTCCTTAAACAATGGTGAATTCGAGAATAGCTTTCTTTAAGTACTTATCTCTGCTTATGTACATTCAAAAAATTATCAAAATATGTAGATGGCTTCGATAAAAATAACAATACTTATTTTATATAGTAAATAATGGAAGATGAATTAGAAAAAATATCAAAAGAATAACTGCATTTAAAAGGGCTCGATTTATTAATTACTGATAAATATTCCAAGCTTAATAATTTCAATAAAATTAATATATCAGCAGGCGCAGGTCTCGGCAATTATGCTTTCTAAGAAGTCAATTCTAAAGCTAATTCAAGAAAGAGGTATAAGAAAGTCCTTTAAAAATTATTAAGCCTTTCTTCCCATTTTCTATACTAGTTAAGTTCCGATGGAATGCTTAAGTAATCATTACACGTAATTGCGTCTAACATTAAACAAAATCTCTTTAGATGAAACAAGTCTGAAGCCATCTCCAAAAATCCCAGTATCCAAAGGGAATATTATCAGATCCTTTGTGTAATGGCGCCGTTTCAAATGCAGCCCCAAAGACACTTTCAGCCAGTAAATTTGCTCTCCCAACTCGTTTTATGTGTTAACCTAGTGTCTTTGGCGAGCAATATAGGTTACAGAATGGAGGAACCATGCAAATGCGTGTAAACCATTTTCCAGGTGATTTGCCAAATTGCTGCATAAATTCAATATGGAGTACAGAATTAAGACGAAAGCTTGGCGCCATTAGCGCTTCCGCAAAAATACACTCCATACCATGCTTTCCAATGTTTCCTCTTTCCCTTCACTCAGAAGCGATGTCCTTTTATTTCTTTGCTTACAGCTAAAAGCCAATGGAAGCCGTGCAAACATGCCCGTCACCTTGCCGGAAGCCAAGTATCCGTGTCTTAATGACTGTACTTTGTCGTAAAGTTGTCGGAGCCTGGAGTTCTAATGGCGTCACTACGTCAGTGATGGGTGTCAGCATGAAATAGCATGGAAGAATGAATAGACAAGATTTCTGACGGGGTGATAGCCTGCTCGTGCCCGTGGGGATGTCTGAAGTTTCTAGGTCTGCGAATGTCGGACGACCTCTGGTGCAGCCGGAAACTGATAGATTAAATTATTGCATCTTGACTGAGCATCGGGGGAAAACTCCGATGCGCATTCAGCAGGACTATTTACTTCAGAGATATGGGAAGAAATAGTGATGCTTGGTAACCGACGTACGGGTTGATGGTAGGAAGTCGTTAAACCATAAGTGAGACTTCTCACCTATACTTTGAGCATCTTAGAGAGGGAGATCTTGTAAAGTAAACATACCTAACGTTAAAAATACCAGCACTGCGTTTTTCAAATATCTTCTTTCATTAGGGGCATGAAAAGTAACTTAAAATAAAAAAAATGAAAAGTTATGTCCATTTAAGAAGTAGGTGCCAGATAAGTATAATAAATGTATTGCCAGTTTAAGGGAAAAAAAGATAAAGTACTCCAAAATTGAAGGTCACACACGCGCACACAGTTCTTCTTCCTTGGTAAGCTTCCTTGCATAATTTAGCAACGTACAAAACGATACAAAGCAGCTAAGCATATTAGTTGAAGTTATAGATAGCTTGAAGCTTTAATAGCCCTAAATTTCTGCGGATTTCAAAATTGTAAGAAAAAAATCCAAGGTTTATTTAAAAACAAAGAATTTAGAGGAATCAGCGTTAAATATCTAAATATTAATTTCACGTCAATTGAGTCATAATATAGCAGCTGGCAACACTTTTTGCCAAAGGAAAAAAATCCTATTCTGTGTCAATGTATTGTAATGTCTCTTACATGGTGGGTTTTCTTGTTTTGCTGGATGAAAAACCTTGTCTTCGCAGGAAGTGGAGGGAAAAGCCGTGAAATCTTGCCCGAAACCAACAAAATCGGCCTCGGTCTGAAAAGTTCATTATTTATTACGCTCTTAAGGGGGAATCGAAACCCACAGCATACGGAATAGTTAATAATTTTGCAAGAAAATCTTGACATTTTTAATTATATTTAGATACTGAACAGCTTTACTAGGTCATGTTTGCGAACAAGTATATAGCATATTTTGCCTTTTAAGTACTGGGATCTTATAATTATTTGTATCTGCTGAGTCGGAAATTAAAGACAACGAGTGATGATTACTGAATGATGACTTTTATAATTTGGAATGTGCCATTGAAATTCTTTCATGATAAACTCTATGCTCAATAAATTTAATATAGGAATTATTAATTGTTGGGTGAGGATAGTTCATTTTTGATTAGAAATAAAAAAAAAATAAATAAATAAATTTGTTGTTTCTACTCCGGGAAGACCAAACGGTCAGAGGATTTCGCATGATAGATTGAATACAACAAGCAGCACCGTATTCAGTAGTCACGGGCTTGAACCCCGGTCACTCAAGGCACGTGTAATTAGGCACCTGCATGCCTGACCACTAATGTACGGCGGCCTACCAATATACGTGTAAGTGAAGCATGTTTTTGAATCACAAACTGTTAAGGTCCATTGATGATTAGTGCTGATAAAAGATGTTGACGATACATATACGAATGGTATTCTGCATTCATACTACTCCAGTTAGCCTTTCTGAAATTTCCTGCTCATTTTGCTAACTGAAGTGATGACTAGGTAATGAAATTCTAAGTGAACTCCATGATCAGAAGGAAATATTGATTCTAACACTGTAGGCGTGAAGTCTCATTTCAGAAGAGATTTCTGACTCCCATTTGTCTTTTGAAATCTTTCCACCAAATGCACTTAAAATTACTCTACAAATAAAAAAAAAAGGAAATTCTCTCTAAAGTAAGCTTTCCTTGTGAATAGTTAATATGTGCAATTTAAAACGACAGAAATATGGAAAGCAATCAGGACAATGTGTACAGGATGGCCTGCTGTTCTTGATACAATTAAAATGTACCAATTGTGTTCTTTCCGAATACGAAATAAGTTGGTGGAGCAATTAACTTCCAATTCACAAGTATTTATTTAGAAAATAAAATGCAGGAAACGTGGGCTGGTTGGCTTAACTCTTGTATAACTGATTTGGACAAAGGAAATAAATTAATTCCTTTCTCCGAATTTCTCGTGCCTTGAACTCTGTTCAAATCGATCTCTTTACGCTTGCATCTTATGGTTTACGAACCTGTTTTTACTAAATTCGCTTGATTTTTTGTTTATATTATTGATCTGTCAAATGTATTTCAGGCTTGAACACTGAATGGCAGCTTTATGCAGATGATCTTAAACTTTACAAAGTTGTGTATTCTTCAGCTGATACTGATGAACTCCAGTCAGTCTTCATTCCATATTATTCTGGCTCATCAAAAATAACTTGTCACTAAACCCACCGAAACGTTAATTATATACTCGAATCGTGTACCCTTATTTTTCACTGATTATTATATTGCAAATTCTGCTATTTCAAGTATTGAATCATTCAACGCGTTAAGTATGTTATTCCGGTCTAATCTTCATTCCTCTTGCCATATCGACCTCATAATATCTCAGACTTCAAACTTCTCGGTTTAATTACGCGTTTTTGATTCTTCTAATTTTAAGAGTGAAATAGACTATAATTCTTCTCTACAAGCTTATCCTTCCTGTTTTCAATTACTGTGATATTATGGGTCCCCAAAAGCTATTTCATAAATGTGAGCCAATTCAAATCAAATTCATTAAATACCATTTTGCCATCATTTCAGGATCATTCCTCTTCAGTCCAGACAACTCCACGGGTCTCTTTTTGTTTACAATATAACGGGTAACTCCGTTATTGATTCTCCATCTCTTCTAGAACAAATAACTTTCACTATACCAAGGCTTGAATTCTCGTCATGAAATTTATTTCTCACTGCCAGTTTCTGGTACTCAGCTTTACTTGCTGTTCGTCTGTTCCATGTTCTTCAATATTAAATAATCACTACATTGATTATACGTTTAACTCACCTAAGTATAAGTAATTGATTTATACGTTGTTTCATTAATCCAAATTATTGATTCTCTGTTATGGTCAGCTTTCTCAGCAAACTTTGTTTGCGTGTCCCATATGAAGAATGTAAATAAATAAATAAATTCATTAATTTACTTAATTCAGTAACATCAGCGTTATTTCTACCAGTGGCCTATCAACGCTCAAAATCTATTTAATAAGGTACATAATCTAATTTAATCTTTGCATCAAATTTTACTAAGTGATATTAGATCCATATTAGATGCTGTCGATACTTGCTGGAGTGCAGTTTTTGGTTATATAAAGTGTTTCCCTCTTCGTAAACTCCAAAGGCAAATAAATTATTCAATGACCGCTACACTTTTATCGTTAACAATTAGGTTTTATCAGCCTAGATGCGATAAAAAAAAATACAGAAATTGTTCTGGTCCCTTTCTGAGGTGGTGACAATTGCTCAGTGTCAAATGGAATGGGAATAAAAATTGTCTTTCCAATGGCCTTTGAATACGATTGGTCACATCGCAATGCTGCAGAAGCATCTTGTGCAATTTCGACGGGATGTTCTGCAATGCATCCATACATTCCTGCATTAATAAAATAAATAAATTTTCTGTTTATACTCTCGCCGATAAGCCTTCTCTGTGATAACGGACCAACTCAGATTTTTGTATAGCTATTTTTTTCTATATATATTTTTTTTTTAAATTTGAGACGAAGGAAACACCAGTAGAAGACATCCGCGTCAGGGAGTTTCTTTAAACATCTCATTCTGGACTGTTTCATTGAAAATGAAAAACAGATAAAAAGTAAGCCTCGCACTCGACAAAAGATTAAGGGACTATTATTATTACAACTATTACTTATTCTCATTCATTAGAGACAAGTGCTTTCTACTTTCAGTCGCCGCCAAGTATGGTCCAGGAGGCAAAAAAACATGTTATACCGGTTCGTACATGCATATCTGAAGCTAAGAATCACTGAAGAGTGTTCGCTGAACTTTACCCCCACAGCAGGAGAAGCAAAGTAAACATGTTCTACACCTTGCCGGAAGCCAGAAGAGACGGCGTTTAATGACTTCAGCGCGCCGCCCAATTACGGGACTGGTCTTCCGTCACAGAAGATTCGTGTGATTTCGCTCGTTCTTTGCATTCACCCGTCACGTAAAGCAGCGTTGCCTAATTGCGTCGCCCGTCGAAACACCGCCAGTTTCCGAGATGGACATAATTATTGAGATTTAACTCCTCTAGGTTTTATCTAAGGAACGTGGAGCATTCCTCGAATCAGAATCAAAAAGAGTAGCGGCCATGGGCTATGGCCGCGTATAAGAAGTGCTTTTTGCAGCCAGAGAGACAATAAATTATTAAATGTAAAATAACTAACCGTGTAATAAAATGGAGGAATCTAACAACGATTATAGCCCTCATAAAAACACGATCTCAAGTTAAATTTATCGTGGCAATCAAACGCACGACATAACAACAGCCAAATGAGATACTTTTCCCATGTATCTAACCCTCTGTTCCGACCTCCTACTCCTTGTTATACGTCTGGACCTCTAATGGAAGCTCGAGAGTATGGAGCACGCCAAGGGGAAAAAAAACCAAAAAAAAAACCTAACCCTGTTACTTCTTCTACAAGTCCATAATTATTGTATTCTTACAACAGCCTGCAATCTTGATGACAATAGCGTGTGCCATTAATGGGCCAAATGGTAGTAATCGCTGAATGCCCGCTTTCCTAAAGAACGACAGTGAAGGGCAAATGGGTGTTTCTTTGTTCGGTGCGACTAGGAAGGAAACAAAACAAAAAAGGAAAATTTCTTTAAATATTCAGATATCCTTAGTGTAGCTGATGAGGAGGATACACTGTTGGCGTTCTAAAACGAGACCTGGAGACAGAAATGGTAGTTCAGTTTATCGATAGGAGACCCCAAAGTGATTTATTTTCTGGCCAATAATATGGTGCTTTGTTAAACCACAACTGAGTTCCAGATTCATTCCACAAAAAATAAAAATGAAGAAATTCCGCATTCAACAAAATTCTATGGGGAACATTACGAAAAAATCACCAGAGAGAGAAGTGTTTGTTTGCATCAAAGATATCTGATCTATTAATCATTTATTACATGTTAAGAAACAAGTAGCTCGCGTGGTAATTACAGAATCTATTTTAGTATGTGTGATACCAGCAAAGTGTAGAATATAATAGAATACAAGCATTGAATAGATACAGCTTTCTCTTTCAAGTCTCCATTTCGATAAGATCATTTGTTTTCACTGTCCACTAATTCCCTTTTCCACGCAATCGTACACAGTACTATGACAAGCAGGTCATCCCACATGAAGATGCAAAACGTGATGAAGGATTTATAACTTTTTTTTCTGTCATTGCTATTTTTTGCTTTACAAAAACTCTTGGATTTAAAGTTTTTTCTTTATTTCATCTCTCAAACTTTCTTCAGACAAACGCTGCGAACACAACTAGGAATCCATTTCCTTGATTATAGTTAGTCCAGAATTAAAGGAAAAAAAAAAGACTTCACATTAATCTATTCAAGTATTTTAATATGCAGAAAATGTAATATTTCTTTTATAATTCGCACCACTATTACTTCACTAAGAAAAACATTTCAATCTTCCAACGAAAAGCTAGAAAGAACGTTCCATTTTTGTTTCTCGAAGTTACAAGCACCGTAATAGTTTCATTTTCACTGATTTTTGTGATAATTTCTCGAATGGGAAGACAAAAAATCGTTCTGCGCATTAAAAACTCCATTTGTGAGTATGAGCACGAAATCAGCTCCCGACCTACTTTAGCAATCAACTAAATAATGCATAAAATTTGCAGAGTAATCGGAAGACAGGCACCGCTACAAGAATTCTGCTAAATTTCTCAGCAAATTAGATATTTGTACGTGATTGTTTAATTCATGCACGAGTGAACATTGCGCAAGTCAGCTTTTAAGTACTTGATAAATGTGCGAACCATATTGAAGAATTACTTCCTTACGAAACTGGTCATTTGGTGAATTTCTTTTGTTGAAATTCACTTGCACTGCCATGATAACAGCGACATCTTGACGTTGTTTTGATTTATTTTTCAGAACATCCCATCAACGTTTCGAGTAGGTTTTTTTCCAACCCTTTATCAAGATCAGTATAAGTATGAAAATACACTACTAATTAATTATAATAATCATGATGAAAGGTAGAGAAAATCCTCGAAATGCAGAATCTACTGTGCGATTCCTTTGCAATCAATGGAAAACTTTTTCGGCTGGGTGCGTATGAATTCTTCGATCGGTTTCTAGACGAAAAACCTGAGATGGTGACAGATAAAACCGTGCGACCCTCGTTTGAAATAGACTAACTCAGCCACGAATGTTTATGGTTCTTTTGCTATCGATTCAGTACTAGTTACCATCCTCTTGAAGAGCCACAACCTGCTTTGGTGTGTTTGCAAATGAGAAATGCGCATATTGTCATCCCCATATATGTTTCCGCAATTTTACTCCTGGAAGACTGATTTTCATAAAATTTTATAGTATATTTGGAATTTTAGAAATATTTGTCTAGCCATGAACCCAAATTTCAATAGAATCAGATCAACAGAAATTCGGATTTTTTTAATACATATCTCTAATTATCTATATATAATTCCGCATTTAACAAAAGTCAGAACACCAAGTTCTCAAAATGTCAGAAAGGTTTTATGCCCAATTCCGATTTTATAGCCCAAAGAATTTGCTTATAATATTGTTAAGAACCTTTCCAAAAAGTTTCATGTCAATACTTTAGTCTATTTCCATTGTGCCCATTCCCCCTAACACCTTAAGAAGTGCTGCTGCACAAATATCACCTCAAGGTTACCCATCAAACGAGAATCATATGGTGAAGTATTTTGGTAAACTCTTCTGGAGTGCAGCATCCGAGTTTTATCCAAAAAATTGGGTTTTAAACTTGATCATCCAATCATCGATTTTCGTATAAAAATGGTATTAAAAAACAAAAGTGCAGTTGAATAATTATTTCATTTAAATATGAAAAGAGACCAATTTTTAGAGTTTTTTGGACGCCTGCTATATGAAACATTTTTCAAACACCTACGCCATAAATTTAATGAATAATAGCCAAGTAATACCATCGATATCACATTACAAGTAAGAACGATCTTTGAAAACTGATGCGCCAACTGACAAGAAGAGAGGCTCCAGTGAAATGGGTTTATCGGATCGACATTAAGGCATATTTAAACACATTTATATAAAAAGCGAGTACACAAATTTCAGATAAACCGTGTTTCTTTCTTCTTATCCTACTCAACACAGCCCACGCTGATACGGACTTCCTCTGAAGTGATGACCACACACAATCGATGCCTCCAAGAAGAATACGAGCATCTGGTAAGTAGATGATATATAAAAGTTGACACAACTTCAGTTTTTCCCGGCAGATCTGCAGAGAAAACCATAACCATCTACTTTCTCGGTGCACACTTTTCAGATATCATATGGAAACGCGGCGATGACGTATTTCCTTTAACGAGGAATGCGGAAGCCCATAATGCCGCGATGGAAAAGCTGTCAGACTTGCTAACTGTTCAATATGGAAATCTATTCTAGGTAAACAACTCTCTCTATGGCGACACTGACAGATGGATGCCACTCACCAAACTCATTGTTTCCGCGATTTAGGTTTTTTTTTCTTTTTTTCACTTCTTTTCCCTTGCATTGTGCAACGACATAGACGCGGACAAGCCTAGTCACCCCATTACTTTCCCCACTGCTCTTTGTCTGGACGACGTTCTTGTGTATGCCCGATTAGCGGCCCCTGTCTCGATAGTTTCGAATGTCTTGGCTGAAGCAAATGTTTCAGCCTCTCGCTGCAACTAAGATCACGACGCTCAGGAACAAAAGAGGTCGTTCGTTTTATTTTCCATTCAAAGGGCTGGAGCCATGCAAAGAAATGCGTTTTGTTTTCGTCCATTTCGCTACGACTCCTGACTGTAGGAAACAATACAAAAATGAAGTTCGGTGGTCCTATATTAATTATACGTCGAGAAGAATGTAACTTTCCTCAATTCACCCATTGAGAAGTGGAGTTATTCTTTTCTCCTGAAACAATAGGGGCAATGAATAATTTCATATTTTATATCCTATTAAAATTGTCTTTTCTCTGACGTCTTTTTAGGGACAGTAACCGTGTATGTCGTTCGTAGCAGCGAGACATCGAACGAGAGCAAGCCGATGCCTGTATGTGAGCCATTACATAAATCAAATGATAAGAAAAGAGGATACTTGTAATGTATTGAGGACAAAAGCTATACTTCGAAGCAAACCTTCTATGGCTTCTATTATTTTTTACAGATTTAAAAACCGACGCAATTTCCTCCTCAGTAGCTAAACACTAAATACAGAAATGAGTGCTTTGTTTAGTTTTCAAGACTACCTTGAAGAAGGAGAAATATCCCCGAAATATATTTGTAATTATTTCATTTATGCAGATAAAACAAATGTACAATTAATACTGCTGGAGTTTTCGCCTAATATTTAATCCCATAGAGAGTATAATCATTATATCATAGCAATTTTGAAGTCATTTTCTGGATAATTCCATCTGCAATCGAGCAATTGTGGTCAGCTGTTATATAGAAATAACCACCATGTTATGGTGGTTATTTCTTATGGATCTTTGGTTTTATTTTTAATTTGGTTACACAGAGCAGCGATTCTAAATAAAACGCAAAACTATCTGAAGATAAATCGTATAATTTTAATAAAATTAACCATGAATGATTTCAAAATATAATCTGAAAACTGACCCTCGCTTTGAGCAAAGGTATGTGATCACAGCCCTAATTACTTATTCCTGGACTGTCATATTTATATTCCGGAACGAGCACACGGGTCAAAGAGTTTACAAATAATTATTTGATAGGAATATTTTCATTAACTGTAATAAGCGGTTAGCTACTTGACTTCACCTCGAAGACTCTTTTCAACGGATATTCGATAAATGTCTTCAAAGGCAAAACTGACAAATGACTTTAGAAGTCAAAACTGAACAGTCCCCAAATTGTCCGATGCCAGCACAATAGATCTTTTAGTTTAGTGCTGAAGATCTGTGGTCAGTTTTTTTTTCCTGTCTCTGTACTGCTAATTCACTTATATCCTAACTTGATTTCTTATATTGATGAGTTACAGAAAATCGTTCTACCGTCTCTTTCTGCGACCAAATTATCATGACTCTAAAATTAATGGAATTCTCTTGGACCTTACTAGCAACTTCATATGCGTGTGACGTTATCATTTACACGAAAAGTCGATGAATATTATTTTATCACATCCAAATTTTTCTTTTACATCCGTCAAAAAATATAATAACAAAATATTGCCCATAAAAACCTTTTGCATCAATTTTCGGAGATCGGTAATTACCACACGTTAAAATCTCCAGAGATTATTTCTAAGTTAAAATATTTAAATAAATAATAAAACAACATTTAATAAATAAAATAAAACAAAAATGGCGGATGAGTCGAAAGCACATAATTTGGTAACTGTGATTTACATCAACTTTCTTGGCCAATGCCCGTTTTGGAATGGACAATAGAAAGATTAATGTCAACATTACGGTAGTTTATGCAATTGTAGTGGACTACTGAAGGAAAACAAATCTCCCAAGTGTTATTCTGACTCGACACCAGTCGCGTAAAATAAAACAGCGTAAACTGCGAGCTGATTTTGTAAACCAACACCTAAAGCCCCGAGTAAAAGAAGGGGCATCCCCTATGTACAATAAAATGCGTCAGCAGCAAAACCAACAAGTGGACATTTGAGACAGTGTGTTGCCGTTTACACTTGGCTGCGCGTACAAAAGGCAAGTGCTGACAGATGTCTTTGTCTTATAGGTATTCAGGAAGGTGTCAACTGCGGTGTGTCGCAAGTCACCCGAGAAAAACTCCCGCAGAGAATGCGAAGAGTAGGTAACCATGAGATGCAAGCAATAAAAGAGTTATACATGCATCAAATGGAGTAACCAAAGAGAGAGACTGATCATTCCTGATCAATAGAAGTCGAAAGCACTGGCAAAGCGATTTGTTATGAACAAAGACAATCACAAAATTGTCCTTATTCATAATAAAATCTGGACGCTTTGCGTTTATTTCCTACTGATTAATAGGCACGCATAAGAAAGGAAACCCGAGAGAGAGATTGAATATATAAAAATTAAAAAGGTTTTGTTGAGAACATTTTAGAGCTAGAGCATTATCAGCAGTTTATTTTTGCAATTAAATACATTTTTCACGGCTAGTTGGGTGCTCTTTCATTCAGAAATACAGCTCTGTTTTTGTTTTTTTTTTCACTTCGTGCGTTCTTCAATGAACTCCTTTCTTCAAAGCAAATCTGCAGGAATTTTGTTATCGGTAAAACTCTTAACGAAGTTCTTCATAAGATCGTTGCCAGTACTCGAAGTGTAAAGAAAAGTGATAGATTATTAAGCAGTTCTTACAATGAAACGTTATACGGTTGAAACACAGCCGTTTCAATACTACCACCGATTTACATTTTAAACAAATCAGACGGATATCTTACCACCTCTACATTATTATTTAATGATTCCTGCATCGATGTCACTTAGTTTTAATAGTCTTTTTACAGCAAGTGCACTTCAAACACTTTTGCCATGCATTCGAAAAACTGGATTAGGGAACTCAGCAATTGTTGGCAATTGCCAACAATTTCACTTTAATGTTGTTTTATGTTTCTCTGTTGTAGAAGTGGACAAATGAGTGAAAACCGAAGGATTTAATTTAAATTTAAATGAATTTATGTAAAACTCAAATATGCTAATATACACTGAATGATCACTGAATTATTACTGCCTACCTAATACTACGTAGGTCCTAATTTTCCCTTCAGTACAGCAGCTATCCGACGTGGCACTGATTCAACAAGATGTCGGAAGTGTTCGGGAGGTATGGCCAACCAAGCTGTGTGTAATGCGGTCAGCAATGAGGGTATGGAGGCGACTGGTGTATCCAGGCGCCCGATGTGCCTTTCCACAGTATTCCACAAGCGCTCTATGGGATTAATATCGGTGGAGTTCGGAGGACAATCGATATGCTGGAAGTCAGAACTGTGTTCCTCAAACCATTCCTGCACAACAAGTGCCCGATGGCTCAGGGCGTCCTCATCTTGGAAGACACCATCGCCATTTGGGAAAAAGTGTAACGTAGTGGGGTGTACACAGTCAGCAAGCAGTTGACGATAGTGGAGACCACTGATACGTTGTTCCACATGCACCATGCTCCACACCATACAACCGCCTCCACCGGCCTGCACTTTTGATACCATGTATGATGGATCAAGAGCTACATGTTGTTGACGCTAAATCCGTACAAGACCATCCACGGTGCGGAGTAAATAACGTGACTCATCCGTCCAGCACACTTTCTTCCAGTCTTCTAACGTCCAACTTGCTTGCTCTTTGCACCAGGCCAGTCTTTTACACCGATGAACCTTGGTTAGGAGAGGATGCCGTAGGGGTCGTCTGCTGGTATAGCCCATACGTGCGACGCATGGTCATGCCAGATATTATTCCGGGTTGCCTCAGGTTATATTAGGTAGTTAACTGTTCAGCGGTGCTGCGCCTGTACGAGTCGTCAGACCCGGCGCTCACCTCTAACTTCAACCATTCGCTGACCTTTTCAGTTTTGCCGTCGGGTCATTGTTTGAACATTTTGACGCTCGTCTTGGTACCCCCTAACTACAGCAGCTCTCGAACACCCAACCAGTTCAGTCGTTTGGGATATCGAGGCACCAGCTGGTCGAGCACCCACAATCTGTCCTTCATCAAAGTCCAATAAATCCTTCCTTTTACCCATCACGCTCGGAATTTTAGTACCTACTGAACCACTGACACCTTATCTATGCTACATAGGTCGACTAACTCCGCACTCTCGTACCTCACGTGGTCAACAGGTCGCATTCAGTTTTCATAGGGGTGGTCATAATTCAGTGATTACTCAGTGTAAGTTCTACTAGTTCAACAAGTGAATTTTTTTTTTATTTTGTTTTATGGATTTATAAACAGCCCTCCGCAACAATAATTTCAACACTATACTGTCATCCAAACATCTTTAAGCTCCTCGTTTGGAGAGGTCTGGGTTCCATTCCCATCGATGTCTGAAGGAATTTCTGAAATCCTCTTAAATGAAGGCTGTAATTAGCCAATCTCAAGTGAAGGAAGGCAGGGTTTTTCATTCATGTATACCAACTTGCAACATGCATTCAAGTCCGCTTCCTTGTCTCAACGCATGCAAAGTGTATTAACATACAGTGTATAAAAGATTGCCAACTCGCTCAGAGATACTATAAGCATCAGTGATAGAGTCCTAGAAATCTTCGAACTCTTTTTGATGACTTCTTTTGACATTTCACTGTTTTTCTGTACGTGAATAATGCCATTCATATACAGATAAAAGTCACTAAGGTTTAAATCTAGTGGTCATGTAGGAAGACTACCTCGCTACATTCATTGTCTAGGATACTTGGTTTCTGAAAAACATCGTTTAAAACAAGGCATAACAAAACAAAAAAAAACAGTACCGCAAGCGACTGGCGCCTCATCGTGCATGAACCAAGTGCATTGGCTAATTGCTAATGGCACATCTTGCAATTCAGACAATGTTGTCTTGAGAACATCCAAGTATAAGGCTCCCGTAAGTCGCATGTGAAGATGTGTAGTAATGAGATGGTCACTCACTATTCTATGCCACACGTTGGCTGCATGGGCTGGTGTAATTCTCTTCTACCTAATGCTCACGTTATTGATATTCAATTTCTGGAAAAGCCTATACCTGTTGCGCATGGTAAGGGTATTCTTAATAGATATTCGTAAAGTGTTCTCGTGCAGATAATTCTAGGATCTAGCTCAACAAAATCAAGATAATCTCCACCATGGCTGTGGTATGATAATCACGTTGTCTTCCGATGTCCAAATAGCCAAAAACGGAATTAACATTCTTCTCTTAATGAAAAAAAAAGGCACATTTCGTATTCAGAAAAATAAATTAGCTTAAAATATTCTATAGCAGTTGAGAAATCTCTTGCGGTTAAAAATTCGGTCCATAAACCGCTCAACTTATTAACTTTTCCTAACAGACTATTCGAAAATTTGACGCGTCCGCATCTCGGTAACAAAAGGTATAAGGACCATGTTCATCACTTACTTCAGACCGAGGACAGGCCTTCTTAACTGCGTTACGTAATTACAGAACATTTTGTATACTCAGCTTAGAGGACATTAAATAAATTTCAGTTATTATACCAACCCACTTCTTCAGAAACGGAACATAACAATCTCACTTGTTAAATGAATGTTAATAATCCTAATTAAACCACGTGGATTGTTATCATCTCAATTTTATAGTATACAAAGTAATATTAGGCAAGTAAAACTCCCAAGAACAACTAAATGATTGGCAGTGCTTTTGGATTCCATGTTGAATCCTGTAATAAGGTCTAACAAGCAAGGCGAGATTTGGCTGTTACTGCTACTATTGTACAGGGTGGAAAACCAGTTGGTGGCAGACGCCAATTTTTTTTCTAATTAAGCCTGCTGAGAGGATTCAACACAACCATTAAGAATTCTAAATGTGGAAGTTTAACTTATTAATTAGTTCATGATGAACCAACATGTAATATCCTTCTTCCACCATTAATCTCAGTTGTCTTATTTCTGTTTTCGTACCAAAATAACCATGGATAGGAGACGTCAGTGAAGTGTATTTGTAATCTTCATATATTCTATGGTGGGTTCCCTGTTTTTGTTGGAAGAAAAACCACGATTCCGTACAACCCTCGTCTTTTGACATGATTCAGCTTGTTTTGGACTATTTCAGTTAATCTGGAATAATTCAGCTACAGGCTGGATATTTAATATAGTATTGTATATCTATAAAATTACACAACAATAGACATACCTTTTTATTTATCTTTATGGATGAGATTAAAGAAACAGCTGGCAGTTTGAATAAATACTTAATACACCGTGCACTTTAAATAAAATAAAGTGGAAATACCAGTCTCCAATTTGGGTATTTACAACTAGTGAGAGAGACCGAACATTGAGCTACGCTTGCACGAGCGTCTTCTATTCAGCGTTGCTAATAATAATCCTAAATCACCAATCAAATATACTTTCTCCTTCTCTTAATTAGTAGAAATCAGTCCTCTCGACCTCATTCTCACGACAATTACCTCTCTCTCTCTCTCTCTCTCTCTCTCTCTCTCTCTCCTCTGCACGTCTGTGTGTGAGTGTGTGCGTCCGCGCGCTTTGGTGCATGCTAGCGCAGAAGAGTACACCCGCGAGAAGCTGCTTCTTTGACTGAACATTAGCTCATCGACCTGCTTCACAGAGGTCGTTCGACCCTGACCTTATGAACGGATATCCATTAGAGTATTTCCGGTTTGTCATTGACAAAACCTTTCTAACATTTCATATTGTTTAATTCTACTAACGTGATATCATATGATAATACTCAAAAGTGGCTTGATAAGATGGTGCCCAAAGACCACATCGTGAATATTCATTTCAATTCCTCCAGTTTGAAACGAATGCAATAATTGTCAATGCCACTTGCAAGGCAGACATCAAAATGATTCTGTTGTTTTCAATTTTTGAATATATCCAGATGAGACCATAATATAAACCTTCCTTTTATATTTAAGTTGATTAAAATGGACATTTTTCTATAAGTATAACGTTTTAATAACGACAAAAGATGATTTTACGTTTATTTATCAAAAAAATCTGTGAATGATATTATCTTAATATTTAACAGAATAATATAAAATTCATTTAACTATAATTACAATGTGCTAGAATAATTTGAGATTTAATTTTTGAAAATCGACATAAGCCAGACAGGTTAACAAAGGTGAATTATACATGAAGATATTAGCAATTCAATTAATAATTGTATTATTCTTCACGATGAAATAGAGATATACTTCTGACTTAATGATGAGTGCCTACTCTAACGAGGTTAAAACAAATTCTTCAAGTTTATTTTTCTAATGAACGTATTCGCCAATCTCAGTTGGTACACAATATAGTTTATTTATTTATTTATATATTCAGTTCGGATAGATAAAATATGATCCATCCTGGAAACAGCTGCAGCTAGTCCTTTTTTTTTTCCCACTTCCCACTGAACATACTACTGAAAGCCGTGATGCAATATTTCCAGGAACTGCAGAACTTCGTACAGCATAAATTTAACAATAACGGTGCTTAATGTATATGTGGATCTCAGTTGAGAGTGGTGGAACGGTTCCTCAGTCAATTTATTTTTCTCTGAATTTCAGCACATTTTGCAAAGTCGTCCAAAATATTAATAATCCTTAATTCAGTTCTCAAGCCATATAACTTCGTCGGAGGTTAGTTTCTCCCATTTCAGTTACCCGGTTAATTATTTGGAGCATCATTTATTTCCCGGGGAATTATTAACAGCTCTTAACAAATTTTAGATGTGCATATAACTATTATATGGTCAAAAATATTGGGACACTAAAAATAAGGTAGTACCAATTGAAACAGATCAGATTTTAATAAGATGTAGGGTCCCTCCGGCCTTTAACACAGCATGTATTCATCGTGGAACACGCCTAACCAGTTCATAGCACCTGCCGATGGAAAGAATCCTCCATTTCTCCAGTAGAACAATTTTTAAGTTGGTCCTTTGACCTTTGTCTCCATATAAGAGCCCTCACGCACTTTCCAGTTCTTTCACAGTACTTCTATTGGGTTCAGATCATTGCATTGAGCTGGACAGTGCACCATTGTTACATTATTCCCTCCAAACTATGATGACATAAAAAAATTGCGATAGCGAATTTTGCTGCAGGAAAACAATTCCTTGCCATAAAACTTCAGTAGTCTTATTAATAAGGAGTTATTGGGGTGTTACGATACCACATCACTTCTTCTTCGACAGGGTTATTGTTGTAGTAGGATTTTAGGAGCATCAACAACTAGGATGATATTGTTTGGTGTAAATTGTGTGTTTTCTATGGTCAATTTTCTGTATGCTGGACGAAAAACCCGAGTTCCCAGGAGGGAGGGGATGCTAACTTCGCCTCAGACCAACTAACTTGCCTACCTTGTGAAAAAGGTCCATAAAAATTCCTCACGTCATCGACAAGACTCGAACTCATGTCCTTTCCACCCGATGTTGGGAGGATGGCAATTCTATTAGCTGTGCTACCCACAATGGCCTTTCTGTTCTTTTAAGTGAGGTCTCCAGACCTAAATACACTGTTCCAAATGAGGTCTAACCATCATTTGTAGTTAACAGTGGAGAACCTCGTTATGAAGTAATCCATAATGTGAAAGGCAATGTAGCCAATTTAGGTCTTCTGCCTAAATTACTGCATTTTTAAATTTCTATATTTTATTAAGAAAAAAGAAAACGTTCAAAGAATTGTAGTACTAAAACTTTATCTATCAAGTATAATAAAAAGTGCAAAGTTTTACGATATTTGTGGCAAATATTTGGGCGCTAATTTTATGTTTTGTGAGTTTTTGGGCAATTTTTATATTTTATTAACCTTTATACAAAAAAAGATAGTGGCGAAGATACTTTAAATGAAAACTATTAATTCTTATTATCCCCAGTATATAATCTTATATTGCGATTTTCTCATTTCAAAGCAAATTATGTTGCGAAATATTTCTAGGCCAGATGCAAACATAACACTGCAGCTCATATATGAGCAATCTAGTCCAAAATCGAGAAACAGTACGTACCCACGAATAACTGCTCGATTAAAGTAGCATTATTAGATGAATTCGAAAATATTTCGATAAAACATAAGGCAACGTTTATATATATGGGTAAGTGGAAAATACGAGGGATGGTCAAAAAGTAAAGCGCACAAAAGTAAGAAAGACAGCATTTATTAGCAGAGAGAGAGAGAGAGAGAGAGAGAGAGCTCTTTGCACATATGCAGGCATGGTACCATTACTTTTTAAGTAATCGGACTACTGGACTTGTTTCAATAAGAAACGCGTGCATCGAAGCCATTCCAAAGAAATCCCAGTCAAGGGCATGTCTGATTGAGAAACAATATATTGATGATAAATGCAGTTGGAGGTGATCCAATAGATAGAAGTTATAGATTATAGAGACTGGACTGAAAGCCGGATTCTGCAACACCTCTCACCCAGTTCCAAGAGTGGTTCATCGTTCAGATCAACACGTCCGGAACAGTTCGCTATCCAGAAAGCCTTGATCTAACTCTACGTACATTTGGCACCATTTTCGTTTGAATGTCACGTGTGCAAGGGCTGGTCTAGTGTGCCGTTCCCACTCTTCAAAAAACAGTACTCGCATCCCTTCAACAACGTCCGATAAAACGCTTTCATTTGAATATTTCTCACGCGTGGACGATTCTCAAAATTTAAAGTCTACAGATACTTAATTAGAAGCAATATAAGTGTGGTACACGAGAATGTTCTTTTATCACCAAAGCACAGATAGACTTATTGCGAAGAGAGAATCCAGTTGGATGTCAGAAAAATCTTCCATGGAAATTTACAATCGAACATCCTAATGAATAACATATTGTTTATTACTGAAGTGGAAGTATGATCCCCGCCCTCAAAGCTTCGCCTTATTATCCGCCCTGGTATGACTCTTTCTGTGTAACACAGAGAAAAATACAATCTATCGACACCGGTATAAAGCTAATATTGCCAAAAATCATTTTTGTCTGTTTTTCATTTTTTTCCCCCGTTTTCATCCGGACATTTGTAAGTGAAAAACTTAGCCCTGCCACTGCAACTCAATATCTCAGAATGCTGCCATTTCGATTTTTCTTTTTCGTTCAAAATAAATTTGATGAATCACATTGGATAACCTTCTGGGCTGTTATAAACAAGAGACTTCCAACAGTATCGACTTTTAGTTATGTTGACAAAATGTCGTCCAGTTTTTTTTCAATAATTTTCCCATTGGTCTTTTGTAGTCGGTTTAATAACTGATCTGCTCGATGTACTCAAGAAAGAAATAATGGCGTACGTTTGTAGTTATCTTCTTTCAGATTTAAACATCTGTGTTCTTGACGCTTGTCTTTACAATGACTTAAGGATCACTTTTTCCGTATATATATATATATATATATACGGACTACACAGAAATATATATAACTACACAGAAATATATATATATATATTTTATATATATATATATATATATATATATGTATGAAGTAGATCCCACAGAGCGAGCTTTGGAATTCGCTAGATGCAGCTTCAAATGCGTTACCAGGAATTGAAGCTGTATTCAATATTAACAATTCTTCATTATCATCACATTTATTAATCTCCAATTTATTTATAATGATTCCCCACATTTTGCAGTAATATCGTGCATATGTATACCATATTCAAAAATACAATTATCAACGAAATAATTAACCCCGAGACTAATTCCTTACATCATTTACTTAGCGGTTATTTTATAAATACATCTGAATTATTTCATTCCAAATTTCTTAGTATAATCGAAAAAATCTTCCCGTTCAGGTTGATAAGCAACTGGATATAATCTAAAACGCCACCTTAGTGACGTGAAGTAACACTTCACAAGTCCTAAGTACCCTTGTTGAGGGATATACTTCTGTCACAAGAGTCTTCACTGTGTCTAGAGCTCTCGAGGTTACCAGACCCTATAATTAAATCGGTCTGCTTCGTTATATTGCATAAGGTCTAACGAGAGTTTGGTGACCATAAATAATTCTATGACTACACAGAAAGTTCCTGTTCTAATAACAATTTTCTCACCGAAACGTGCTAAGCTTTTTCAAAACGTGTGGGAAAATTAGCAGAATAAACATATTAACATCGAAAAGTTAATTACTAATTAAGTACCAAGCTTTTACTGCAAACTTAATCGAGAGAAATCATTTAAATGTTGTATTTATCATATCTTACTTTTAGTAAGATACGTTTAGGAATAGTTCAAAGGGGAATTCACACGTGATTATATGAAAACAGAACAGTAAAATACAATAGGAAATAAGCATGTTAGTAATAGAAAGATCAGTAACATATCGGGGCCTCCTTTTTTCGTACGGTTCTTCATTATCTCTCTAGTGAAAGATAGGATAATAATAATAATCTGTCTTAAGCATGTCGTTAAGAAGAGCTGATAAACCTGTATGGAAAAACTAAATGAATGAAAAAAAAGAATAACTACCGGCAATAGCAAGTTTCGAAAGAAAACAGCACACATATTTCACATCTTACTACTTTCTTGTTGTGACCCTTTTCTGCTGTTCGTAAAAGAAAGAAACGGGGAAAAATAGCAACATGGATAATGGAAAAGTAAACAACAAAAACGGTGCCCATAAGAGCTGAGCCAGCTATTAAATGGTTATTTTTCAAGCACCAGAATTATCTTCTACCAAAACAATTTAGTGGTTTGTTTTGTATTAAAAATGTACCCAATTAAAACTCCTTTTGAGCTTTTTTTTTATGGAAACAAACAAAGAAAAACTGATACGTTTTAGATCTCTGAGTAGATGGCGATGGTTTTTGAAGGTACAATGGTGGAATAATTTAAACATATATCTGATTTGGTGAAGTCTGCAGAATAATTAATAAAATACGGTCTCGCACTTAAAAACACTAATCATATTTGTGTTTTCTTATTCGAACTTAATGCTCTATCATTGAATTGCTCCGTATAAATCAACTCTTTGATTGTACCATATCAAAGAGTTAATACAAATTGCCATTTTTATTCAAATGCTGATTCGAAAATTCAAAATTCGATAAATGCCGAAATCTGTTTATTTTTACTGCGCGATATTAATGCTCGCAGTTTACTTTAGAAAACAAAACGAATTTATGAAAAACGCCTGAATGTGATAACAGAAGGTGCTCCTAAAACCATACTAGAGAACATTCATATCAAGTAGCTAAAATCAACTTCAATATAGTGAATGCACACTAATAAAGCAGAGAGCCTACTGAAAAAATCCACTAATTTCTGGCGAGTTTCAATGAAGATCGTTTGCTATTTCTATTTCTCACACAGAAAATCTTTCGTTGGACCCTGAAAATGGCCATTCCAGTCCTTTTGAAACATGTGCCCCCCCCCCATTGTCAAATTCCGTCATTACTGTCTAGAATAATACGGTTGGACAATCCGATCATTGTACCGCCCACAAAAATTAATGATCTAATCCATACCATGACAATCTACACAATCACAGTTCCATGACGCAGAGTCGTACATAACCGTATTTCTGACTGTGTCCAGACTCATATCATTATTCTTCGTTGCAGGGCATTCTACTCCTCTCACATTTTCGGAGACTGAACCTGGGAGGAGTCAATGGTCAGCAACTGGAGTTACTGTTATCATTGAGCAGCCAATTTGCGATCACAGGTTTATGAACCACAGCTCAATAAAACCATCCTGATGCAACAGCCTGCGTAGTATTATCAAAGGCAGTAGTCTCATTTCCTATGCTTCTGAATCTTCTCAGTGATTGCTGTTTTCTGTCAAAATATGCAGGAATCAGCCGATTCACGATTCAACTTTCACATTTCCTTTCATCTTTAATGCTGATGTTCTACTATGGCATTCCACACAATGATATGTAAGAACCTCCACATCTCTTAAATCTCTCTAAAACCAATTTCTACTACTTTTCCGCGTTCCAACTCGCTGAGCTTCATTCCATGTGGTACGATCAATAAGTATTCTTCAGTACAATGCATACCCATCGGCTACTATAATTCCCTCTTTATCCTTGGCATAGTACATATTTTACATATCCATATGATTAACCAATGGTGTCCCAATACTTTTAATAGAACTACTGTGTATGATATATTCATGTTATAAATACACATAAAATAATACTTATTAAAATATAGTAGCCCTATATGGTTCTGCGATAAGAAAACTTTTGGGTTGGCTTTTACTTCCATGACCCAGTTCGAATGCCTTTTAAGGGTTAAAATATTGAATCATCCGTAGGCTCAACTGCTCTCTAGAAAGGCGGTTCATCATTTTACGTTTCCATAGACATGGACACATTTGAAAATTCTATTCCTAAAGAATTCACAATATTCTCACTGCAGCGAAGCTCGTCACGTATAAAAGGGAGGTACTCCCACTGTAGAAATCCTCCATATACCCCACACTAATCCCTAGACAGCAGCCACTCACAAGTTTTCCTAAATGGCACCCGTCTGAAGAGCTAGAACTCCTTTAGCTCTTCACATAAACAAATCGGCTTCACTCAACCAACTCTGGGTTGACTGTCAACGAATATGGGTGGACAACGGCTTTCCATCAAGTCTATCACCTCATATTCAGTCAGCGTGATATTCGAACGCCAATTTTGGACCAAGGATACAGCGCAAAAATGATGTGATTCAACTCTGCACAAATGAAGCTCAAGGATCGTCCCCAGGTAACATTGGACTCTCCCAGAGGATGGATTTTCATGAAATTTTGTATTTGGCCTTGTTATAAAATATTTGTCGAGCCAAGCCAATTTTTATTAAAATCGGACGAATATAAATCCTCCAATTGTTATTTATTTTAGCTTTAGAGAGGATGTGCACACCGCGTGTATTTTTATGTATTAATCGTGAACGTATGAAAAGAAAAAAGTCATTTAATTTAAGATTTTTTCTCAAAGACTTCGAAACGTATTGAACATCCATTAAATGCTAGAAACTTAAAAGATTCGTTTTGTTCATACGCCAACCTGTGTTTAAAAATAATACGAATTTAATAATTTTCTTCCAGCGCATTTCTTATTACATTTTTATTGAGCGCAAAAATATTTACAATAATTTCTTCTTTTAACTAGGCTTAACATGAATCATGTTGACCGAGAAGAAAAAAAGAAGAAGAAGCGCATTATGTGGTAAAGACAGCAGAAGTCAGAAAGTATTTGTCCCTGTAGGACAACTATGCGGAGTCCCATAAATAACAAAGAAATATTATGAAGGATGGAATGTCAGCGACAATACTCTCGGCTGAAGGAATACATGAAAAATTTTAATTTGCATTCCTACCAAAATTACTGTTGGAGTGTAATCTGGAGAATGCACGCTGAAGGGACATTAAAGACAGCATCTTTTATAAATACAAATTCAGAGGGGACAAACTTTATAGATACCAGCATTGTTGCGATCACTTCCAACAGTAGCAAGAAATTCCACGAAAAGGGAGATAAGAATAAGACGAACACAAGAAAATTCGGGTTGAATAAAATACCATTATAAACTTTGTCTTCACATTTTTAAGCTTACTTTAAAAAGATAAATTTTTCTTCGATATCTAATGACATCGCAGAAAAAAATATTAAGATAAAAACTACAAAAATATCTCGAAACAGCTTTCTGAGTCATGCACAAATATCATTACTTTCTACACAAGTTTTTTTCTTTATTTTACTTCTTCCTATGTAAGTTATAATCTTCTTTTCTTGTGGGTACAACGCCATACTGCTGTGTGAAGTTCGGTTCACCAAGAGGTATCTTACTACGTTTGTTGTTTAGAGGATTTTTTCTGATATACAGTTCGGATTTTTTAAACGAGTTGTGGACAACTTGAACATGAAAACAGCCCAATGTTATACAGGAATTTTGCTAGCAGGGATAAGGAGGTGATTATCCCGTTGTACAAAGAAATTTTTAAGTCGCATCTTGAGTGCGGCATATAGATCTGGAGGCCTCATTTTAAGAAGGATGTGGATCTGCTGGAACGGGTACAGAGAAGGGAAAACGGAGAAGGGCAAACGAAGAAAGGCTCCATTTCTGCAAATTGCAGCATTTGGAGACTAGACACCAGCGAGGTGAGTTGATTGAGGTGTTTAAGTCGTTGAATGGATTGAGCAAGCTCAATGCTGACTGGATTCTTCCTCTTGCCCAAGCTATATGCACATGAGGGGGCAAAAATTCCAACTGAAGAAAGATGATTGGAGAATATATGTGTGGAACAAAATATGTCTGTTGTTGAGGAAATGGATGGGTAGTTTGAATTAAATTCAAGGAAGAACTAGACAAATCATTGGAGGGCTTTCGTTGTGTTTCTTTGGCTGAGCTTTATAAGCTTGCATCATTGGCCACCACTAATAATATCACGAAGCTTCCGGAAATGTGTGCCACTTCTACTAAATATTCGGTAAAAAAAATTACAAAATTATTATATATTTCTTCATTGTTTATTATGTGCTGCATATAAGTGGGCTTATTCTTTGCCCTGCTAAGATTTTTTTCTTTCGAAGCTTTAGTGGAAAGTAACTGTCAAATAGCTCATTTTTGGAAGTTAGTGTTTTATACCATTTCCTCATCGAAATATGAGAGATGAATCTTGCAATTATAGGCTAAAATAACTAAAACTCTAAATAACATATATAATCCGAAAATAATGTAGATATTGCATACATAATTAAATCAATAAGTCTTGTGTAAAATTAACGCATTAAAATACACACATTCAAATATGTTAATCACAGAATTAAAAGACTTTTGTTCTCTGCACACTTCTTTTAAAAAATAAGTGCGGACGCAATTTTGATTTACATTGTCACTGCCACTCACTTCAATAAGCATATCGCTCCCTCCCTTCTGCCCGCCTGCCTTTGGTCACTGTTATTCATTCCACCATCCTTGGTGGGCTTCCACCAACGAAGAACAGTGACCACTTGAGCTACTGGATGTGAGATATGCTGGTCTGCCCCTCACCCGACGTTTCAGTTCATCCCGTATGTGGGGCTTAAATCGAGACTCTTCGCTAGCCATTTAAACTGATCTGCATTCATGTCCATGAAGCATTGTTAAATAGCATCGGTGGAATGGCATGGACATTATCCGGTTTACAGAACAATGCGTTTGTACCACGGAACTGCTACATCGTAGAGAACACGGAGTTGTCCAAAATGTTAATGAAGGATTCGGCATTCACGGTGCCTCACACAGCCACAACAGGCAATTAAATGAGAAACAAATTCATACCATAACCTCGGTTTCACTAACCTCGCTACTGGCACAATGTATTCCAGCAGTAGACGTTCTCCAGGCATCCTCCACACTCGTCCATCCGATCGGAGTAGGGTATACCGAGTTCAATACATATAAACAGTTTTTCACTGCTCTATGGACCAATTACTGCATCTTTTGCACTATGGAAGGAGAGACCATTGAGTGCTCTTGGTGATGCTTGGCATTTGTTCCACCGCTCTGCCATGGAAACTGACTCGGTGAATCTTGTTGATGATTAAACTCTTGGTTGATATTTTGCAGCGATGTCTGCTGAAATTGTCGTGCTACCCTTCTGAGCACTCTCTGTTCACGTGGGAAAAAGCTTCCGTTGTTCCCCTTGTGCTTTGCTTGACAGTGGGTTGTGCCATCCCACTTGCATTTCATGATAACATCACCGACGGTCGACTTCAGATAGTGCAGATTGTCAGCAACTACATGAATCGATCAGCCAGCAATGCGACATCCAACAACATAACACCTCTACTCTCTGTGCTATGATAATAATAACTTTAACTAATACGCATTTTTCTACAGTTCATGAAGCACGCATCACTTGTTTATTTGAGAAGGTACAATGGATTATGAACACAGTTGTGTACAATTACTTAAGAAGTGGCATCCAGTCACATCACTTAAAACAGTACTACAGAAATAAGATAATACGTTGTTCTTAATCATTTGCCACTGCAGCACCATAGAATGAGATAAAATCCACAACTAATTAAGAGATATACATCCGTCTGGTACCATTCCAACGCCGATCTCGAAGGTTCATCAAGCTATGAATACGGGATGCACGTGCATACCTGTTGCGGCTCCCCCACTAATAAATATACACTGAGTGATCACTGAATTATGACCAACCTACCTAATACTTCGTATGTCCTCCTTTTGCCCTCAGTACAGCAATTATCCGACGTGGCATTGATTCAACAAGATGTCGGAAGCGTTCGGGAAGTATGGCCAACCAAGCTGTGTGTAATGCGGTCAGCAATGCAGGTATGGAGGTGATCAGTGTATCCAGACGCCTGATATGCCTTTCCATAGTGTCCCACAAGTGCTCTATGGGCTTGATATCGGTGGAGTTAGTTAGTTAGTTATTTTGGTTTTTAGGAGCATTAGCAACTAAGGCCATATTGCTCCGGGAATATGCGGTGGTCATTCCCTGATCTTTCTCCATCCTCCGTATTTGGTGGTGACGGGCTCGAACCCCGGTCTAATCAAGAAGCGTGTGCTACGCACTGCTGCTCCTTCCCACCTGGCTACGGAGGCGCCGATATCAGTGGAGTTCGGAGGCCAATCGATATGCTGGAAGTCAAGCGTGCGACGCATATAATATATGGTCATGCCAGATATTGTTCCAGGTTTGCCCATGTTGTATTGGGTAGTTAACTCTTCAACAGTGCTGCGCCTATACGACTCGTCGGACACGGCGCTCACCTCTAACATCAACCTTTCGCTGACCTTTGCAGTTTCGCCGTCGGGTCGTTGTTTGACCATTTTGACGCCAGTCCTGGTACACTTTAATAACGGCGGCTCTCGAACGCCCCACTAGTTCGGCCGTTTGGGAAATCGAGGCGCCAGCTCGTCGAGCTCCCATAATCTGTCCTTTATCAAAGTCCGATAAATCCTTCCTTTTACCCATCACGCTCAGAATTTTACTACCTATTGAACCACTGACATCTTAGCTATGCTACGTAGTTCGACTAACTGCGCACCCTCGTACCGCACGTGGTCAACGGGTCACATTCAGTTTTCGTAGGAGTGGTCATAATTCAGTGATCATTCAGTGTATATAAGCAGTGTAACTGGTATTCAAAATAGAGAAAATTTCCAATCGTTTAATCTTGAACCATTTTAAGAGCTATTTTGACTACATCCCCAGCAAATCTGATCAATATTACTCTAATGGGTGAAGGAGGAAAATCGCCTAGGTAAATCTCTGGTCCTACGATAGGTGGTTCTCCTTATGAATGTCTTTGCGACTAATGCAGTCATGTGGAAACTAAAGAGATATACATATAGTCTGACTGTTGCCACTCACCCATTCATGGAAAAGGTTCCCAAACAAATGTGAACCATTCCTAGTAACGTAAAAAATATTTCAAATAGGTAATGTAGCCACTATAGAATTCCTGGTGCCTGGATTGTGGTGATAATTAGATTGGTGAATCTCGACTTTCTAATAACAGAATAGAAAACAAAGGTTTTCTCTGTGCACTCTAAATTCCTAATAGTCCAACCTAGTTTTTGTCTTATGGAAAAGATTTTAAACACTGTACAGGCAGTTGTAATGCGCGGATTGTCCAAAAAATAGTAACAGGAGTCATGTGGCGTAGTCTGCACAAAGTTGGTTGGTTGTTGTTGTCTAGTATTAGGCACATCAGCAACTTATGCTCTATTGTGCCGTATATAATATGTTTACAATCTGCCTGGAAAAGGTGCCCAAACAAATTCTACAGCTGATTTGCTGTTTTCTGGACAAAAGAACCTAGTTTTCGGATGAAAACCATGCTATCCTTACCTGAGACCAACTAACTCAGCCACGTTGAAAAATACCAATCGAAATTCCTCTCGTTATTGACAGTATTCCAACTCGGGTCTTTACCACCCAGTGTAGGGAAGATGGTGACTATACCAACTGTGCTACCCACGAGGCCACATATAAAGAAGGCTGGATGGAAGTGTTGTTGTAGAGTAGCATTGGTTCTTTAAGTGTACTTGAATGGGAAAGTTGCTTCGCTAAATGGAGAATTAGAAGTTCGTGCAGCAGATGCTCTGAGCTGTGTTTACGAAGCAAGATCAATGCTCTTGGGTAGCAGTTGAAGTTGCATGGGAAGAAAAGAAGGATTGTTTCCATGGTTTGTAGGGTGTCTGAGGTATCAGTTTCTTTATTGTATTGTCACCAAATGAGTAAAGTCTACACTGGCAGAAACTTGTGCAAGCCGAACCATATTGTGAACGCCCACCCACTGCTGATCAATCGATGCAGCACTGAGTTGTTGATGGACGTGAACAGGCGATGAATAACAGAAATGCTCATTTCGGTTGATTGATGCAGAAGCAGTACTGCCAACGTTAAAAAAATGATTTCATATACTGACAACAGAATCATAGTAAGTTCTCCATTCCCTCGCTGATGTCCAGAAGTTGCATAGTTCCGAAGTTATCCCCATATGTCTCTAGTCCTTATGACATTTACTTGTTCCATAAGATGAAAGAACTACTCAGAAGTTAACGCTTTCGGATAAATAAAGATGTACTGCGAACAACAGACGCTTCCTCGCTTCTTTTCAACAAAACTGCTGATGTCGTCACCCACATGTTGGGAATCGAGTTGAACACTAAACCCAGAGATTACTTTGAGGGAATTTATGTCTTGGTAAATAAAGCGTGCTGATTTCAAACAGTTACTCTGAATTTTTACAGGTTCCTCTTCGGCACTGTGCAAATTGGTATATTAATACAAACCGCAGTAAATATAAATAAATTTTCTGTTTATAAACTGGACGACCACATGGTTAGAGGAGTTCACAAGATATTATAGGGAATAGGAGAAGCAGCACCGTATTTAGCAGTAACTGGCTTGAACACCGGTCACTCAAACGAAGGCCTCATAATGAAAGTTAAGGTCGTAATCTTTTGCATACAGCAGTACATACATATTAAATGGACTATTTTGCATGCATTTGGAGCACTTCCAGAACTATAATGTGATTGAAGAAATATCCGTTCGAGGAGAACTGTTCACTGATTTTCGGAAATTGTCTCCAAGTGGTTGGATGCCAAATCAGTAAGTGAAGACGATTTATGGAGAGTTGCAGCCTTCATAGAACATAGCTGATCCTGGTCCAACTGTGTTCTGTGAAGGCTGGCTAAAAGCTATCCTTCGTTATTGAAGAATGGTGAAGTCCAGGGACTAGCAGTTTCAACTACAATAATTATTTGATCAATTCCTTAAAAAAAAAAAAAAATTACGTGCGAAGCTAAAAGGAGTACTCCATATTTTTGCACACTACTGCACATATAAAGTTACATTTAATATTCTGAGCACGGGATGCAATGCATTTATTGATTATCCAGTACTTTAAATCCTGAGCAAACTCATTCATGTTGATTTAATACTTCCTGTCACGGTCAACTTGCTCACCCGCGTATTACATCTTTCCATTCTTTAACAGCATTGGGATCGTTCTGTATATCTACTACTATAATTGTCAATGTGTAAAAACAATTTCTCATTTCTTAACTATTTCTTTTTCGTAAAAAAGACTCTTTTGCTTACAAGAAAAAAGCAACGACTTTAGCTATCTTGAAAAGTCACCCTCAACTTTTACGGGACGCTGCCCATGCCTAATGATACGAAAGCAGTAAATTCACTACTATTGCGTCTGCTCAAAGCAAGCACGTTCACTAGAAGAACGCCCCGCTTGCATTGCACCAAAGACGGAAAAATACACACAAGGAGCCTTTTCTAACTTCATTTATTACGTGATAAAGTTCATCTTGACATCTTTTATCAATTTCTATAGCAGTGGAAGTAAGGAAAAGTTCCGGCGTGGCTTTCAAGAGTATGCCATTCTGTATTGTAATGATTCCAATACCACTTGTGATTTAATTTAAGCAACAATCCATTGTACAGTTTACTAGAACCGCGCAACTAAGATATTTAAGGTGCTTTTTCATTTTGTACATGGAAGATAAGCCTAAAATTTTAGATATGAAACATAGCAAGAAAGAATACAATTCAAACAAGGTTATTTTAAGAACGTGTATAAATACGCGGCAGTGTCTAATATATATCGAAGCGTCTAAAGACACTTTCAATGGAAGGATAAGATTTTTCGTCCTGGTATCCTCAAGGATACCAGGACGAAAAATCCTGATAACCGCAAGATGGGATGTATTGTCTTATCTTAAATATCCAGCTTTGACACTAGTAGAGTTGTGGTGTGTTGAATATTAAGATAACAGTCCGTGTGAGAGTGATATTTCCCTCCATTTCCACAGATTTGTTTTTCACTCCTGTGACCTCAGTTCTAATATTTCATTTTCTGGGACATCAAGAAAGCTTCACACTACTTCTGATGTATTGAGTATTCTGAGTGGAGCGATGGTAACTGACAATCCTCCGAAGCTAGTTGTCTTCAGTAATTTCTCAATGTTCTGGACGACTTGTTTCAACCAATACGTCTCCTGATTTAAGCCTTTTGGCTGAATTAGGATATCCAGTTATCTCCTCCAGTGTTTTCTGGATCAGAAATGGTAAGAGGAGCCCTACAGCAGGGATGCGCAACCTTTTCCTACTCGCGACAACTAAATCTAGATGACAATGACGCGAGACCCCTCGTCTATTTGGATAGAGAACAATATGAAAAATACGTTACGTATAGGTTTTGAATAGTATTTATTATATTGATAAAATGAAGATGGTATGGTATACAAAACAGAGGAATATAAAAACTATACCTCTCACACTTCGGTGTCCGCAAATTTAACCAAGATTGTCGCGCCCATGAAACAGGTTAACAAGTTTCAGTAACGAGTACAATTACAACCATTGTAGGTGAAGAATAAAATCAGAAGGGTCATCCTCATTGTTCAACGACTCGTACATTAGTATCATATCGGGTGATATCATATTGTATCATATCGCGTAGCATGGTATTCGAACTACAATTGGGTCGCGAGGGAGTACCGCCAATTAAGGAATTTTGAAAAGAAATAAGACCAAAACATGATACTTTAATCATTTATCATGAAATTGTAGGAACTACAATGTCACGCGATATGATAAAAGTACATCGATACGACTTATTTTTCAATGTTCATTATTTGGCGATTCTTCCTCGCAATCCTTCCCACGATCAGAGAGATTAAGACTTTATGGAGTACTGTGAGATCATTTTCTAAGATTAGTCGAATGGGTAGTTGAGGAGGAGGGAGAGGAATAGATTGAGAATCTAAAAAAAATTAAAAATGCGGTCATAATCCCTTGCCGATGTATCACAATCACATCTACGTAATAGAAGTAATCCAGTATAAGGATAACATGAAGAAACAGAGAAAAACATTTTGATATGGCTTATGGATACCTTACTCCTGCACATCTTCTTGGAATAGGAATCCTTCGTGACTACCTTTCACCACTTTTCACTCGTTTGGAGAAGTGTGAGTTCGAATTTAAGTGATTGAATATGTGGGTTAAACTATAAGGTGTGAGCATACGGTGCTTGTAAATTGCGTGTATTCTTCCGTTTTTCTAGACGAAAAACTAAAGTTTCCAGGAGTAAATAACCCATGTAGCCCGCGATTGAATACCAGTTAACTCAACCATGTTGTAAAAAGTCTATTAAAATTCATCGCGTCATTGACGCGAACTCCACCTGCTATGGAAGGACGGTTGGTCTCAGATAAAAACTGAAAGAGAATTGCAAGAATACGTTAAGGCTTTTGTTAGTCAAACGTCAGGTAACCAAACTGAAAGCAAGGTTTCCATAGAAGTACTCATCTGTTAGTCAAATGTCAGGTAACCAAACTGAAAGCAAGGTTTCCATAGAAGTACTCATCTGTTAGTCAAATGTCAGGTAACCAAACTGAAAGCAAGGTTTCCATAGAAGTACTCATCTGTTGAAGTCTCATATAGTGAGGACAATGAAGTAAGAATTCTGGACATTAATAACTGGACCGAAGGAACACTGACATTGCCTTTTCGCAAGAATATAAGTACAAGGACAAAATGAATAAACCCATCCTCACCTACGAATATTGAAAACGGAAATAAATAGCAACTACAGACAATCAAGAAAATACAGGAAAATAGGATTCCAGTTCAGCAAAATAAGAATAATTTACAAGATAATTTATGTTATTATCAAAACGTACAATGTCTAAACAATACCAAATTTAAAGACACTTATTCCCTTATATTACAAGAAGATTATGATATCCACTTTTTTGGGGGAAACATGGCTCACTCAGGACGTTAAGGACAGTGAATTGGCCCCACCGGATTTTGTTGTTATTCGTAGGGATACACTGGATAAGGTGGGCTCATGATCGTTTGCCAAAAAGAGATTCCTATCTCAAAAATCAAAGTTTTGGTTAACATTAAAGGTATTTTCCTTCAACTGGGCAGTGGCCCTTATACCTGCTATGTTATGCTTGTCTACCTTCCACCATCTGTAGATTACTTTCTTATGATGGAATTTGAGAACAGTATCGACCATTTTGATCAACATCTGGGAATGGACCATTTAATTGTTTTAGAGGACTTTAATATGCCACATGCCTACAATGGATGTAATGCCAATCCAACTAATGTTTGGACACTTAAAGGTAGATTTCAAAAAATCTTCATCTCTTTAAATTTGAATCAGATCTGTCAATTTCCAACTAGAAATGAAAACTACTTGGATTTAGTCTTCACCAACTTTCTTTTGGTGATCTTCAAGCCAACTGATCTTTTCAAATTAGATCACATTCCCATGGCTTTTTCCAACAAGAAGAGATCAGTTAAAGATACGAATTTAGAACGAAAACACAAGCTCAATTTCAATAAAGTGAAATGGCTTGATATGAATTACACATTTAAAAACTGTAATTGGAAATTACTATTAAAAATCAATAATCCTCAAGAAGCACTGGACTGCTCTTACCAAATCATTAACGAAGTTACAAAAACCTTGTTTCATGCTATAGTGCGCCTGATTCAAATCACCCACACTGGTTCTCTAAGGAACTAAAATCACGACTGACAAAAAAAACCAAAAATGCATTTAAGATAAATAAGGAAATATGCCTTTTAAATTAATATTCTTCCTTAACAAGACAGGTTAAGATGACATTAAAACATGACTACATCAAATACTTGTGCTTCTTCGAAATAAGTCTTTGAGGCAAAAGATATGAAGCTTATATCTTTTTATCTATTTCAAGGCAAAAAATCAAATTGCTGCGGTAAACATGCTAGATATTCCCAATGATTTTTCATCTTTGTCTCAGGAGGACTACCTTGATAGCAGCTTTGAAAAAAAATTACAAAACAGATACAGCAGATGACGGGATGGAAGGTAACGAAAATTCTCCTCTCAATTACATTGATACGCTAACAGTATTTGAAATTAACCAAGCAGAACTGTTGAGCACAATCCACAGTATGAAAAAGAATCCCACAAGAGGCCTGGACGGTATCCCTACTGCTTTATGGAAAAAAATGTGGAACTACACTGGTAAAGCCATTACTTCACTTAATAAAATTGTTCTTTGAGAGTGGAATCTATCCAGCTCAACTAAAAAAGGAGACCCATCCTCACCCAACAATAACAGACCAGTTTGTCAATTAAATACACTCTCAAAGATAATTGGATCCATTGTAATGAAGCAGCTATTTAACTTTATGAAACTTAATCTGTAGGGATTATTCTCACGGATTTATCAAGGGTCGTTCCACCTGCACAGATATGATTTCGTTTGTCTCGAATATATCCCAGGCGCTTGACGAAGGAAAACAAGTCGAGTCCATCTTCCTTGATTTAAGCAAAGCCTTCGACAAGGTAGTCCATCAGAGATTAATCAATAAACTGCATCGCTATGGTCTCAGAGGCCAGGCAATAAACTGGATTGCAAATTACTTGGAAGGTAGAGAAGTGTCGGTAACATTTAAAGGTAAAATCTCATATCCTTTCAAGCCCGAAATTGGTGTCCCACAGGGTTCATACTTAGGCCCGCTATTATTTCTTATCTACATCAACGACCTGCCAAGTACCCTTGGAGACTATCAAATCAAAATTAACATATTTGCAGACGACATAAAAATTTATAAAGCAGTTTGCAGTAACAATGATTGCATTGTTCTAAACGAAGCTCTTCAACGAGTTATTCAGTGGCTGAAGGAGAACAAAATTGTAGTCAATGAAAATAAGTGCGAGCTGATGAGTTTTGCCAATGTACACACAAAAAAAAAAACTTAATTATCAACAACAAGGCAATCAAAAAGTTAGTACAGCCAAAAATTTAGGTATCTTTATTAAGGAATCGCTTTCCTTTGATGTCCATGTTCCAAACATTGTGAAGGCAACTAGAAAAAAATCTAGGTCGCCTGAAAAGAATTAACCGAGACTTCAATCAATTGGCACTTTTCATCTTTCTCTACAAAATTTACGTTAGGCTAGCCCTAGAATTTGCCTCACAGGTCTGGTCCCCACAAGAAGCTTACCAAAAATTGGAAATTGAAAATATTCAAAACAGAGCAATACGGTATGTTTGCTTTAAAAGTGGCCTTGGATACAATGAGAAATCTTCCCAAGAGTGTTGTGTATTCTTTGGACTTGAAACGCTGGAAGAAAGAAGAGATAAAGCCGACTTACCCCTTCTAACCAGTTGTTAAACGGTACCATGAATTGCCCTCATCTCGTCTCACAAATAAACTTAAACGCACCGACAACAGCTTCAAGAAACCATCCTATGCGAGAACAAATTTTGGATACTGCAACTACTATAACAGGACTGCAAGGTCAATCAACAAAGCAAATCTGGAGATATATGGATATAATAATAATAGCGGTGATTATGTCCACTGTCCTAAATATAATGGGAGTATAGATATAATGCACTTGGGCAATACGACCGAAGCTGCTGATCCCCACCCCATTCTGGTTAAAATCGGAAGGCGCAAGAGCAACCTTTTGAAACCTCTGAAAGGCATGGCAACTAGCAAGAAACCTGCTTAGTAATAACAATGAATTTAAAGGTGCACTGAAATCACTGGATTGAAATACCACCAAATTCTACGAAATTGGTATCTTCGCAGGGGCAACGTGAAATGTGAGGTTAGCCGTCTGTTGATATTAAAACATACTGAAAAATCTCGAAAGGCTAAAAGAGCAGTGTCCCACTTTCCAGATAAATTCATCATCTTAATTTATTAGCTCCTTTTAATCCCCCATCAAGAATTCCAAGTATTGAATCTTTCCGAATTACTATTAGTGTACTTTTTGAATCGCATTTTCTTTTTCTTTTTTTTATTGGCGACATTTCAACTCAAACATCTTATTTGCAGATATTTTACAGAATTACATGGTATTCTGAAATAACAATGCATCTCTCGATATTTCAAGTGCTTAGGTCAAGAGAAAAACGATATAAATGTTTTATTGATCAGTTCAGACACCGGAATGCTGCATGTCAGGGTTATGCTTCGTGCATGGCGCATCGAACTTATATTTATTGCTATCTGCCTGTTGCCCGCATCTTGGATCATTAAACTATAGAACAATGATATGGTAGAACAAAAGAGATGGGCAGCACTTTAGAAACTGCATATGGTGCAGCCACAGAATACGTCAGAATAGAAATTGTATGAAGCAAAAACCATTTAGATAATCTGAAGCAAAAAAGAGATAAATGATCACAGAATAGGAAATTGCAGATCCCGGTTTTCATTTTAATTATACAACACTGATTTCCAAAAGATACGATATAAAAATGAGATATCAGTGATGTACTTGATGAACTTTAAAAATATTGTATGTAGAAGTGATACTAAAAAATCGGATTGCTTTGAGTTTGAAAAGAAATAAGTCTTTAATTTTTTTGAATCACAATAATGAGATCACAACTATCCGAAAGTGAATGTCAACCCGGAATAATTTCGGGATTTCATGAAGAGTGTCATCTGCATTGACAGCCAAACTGCTCTCACCTCGATCTCTCACGATATTCATCAGGCTGTGTCGAACGTAATAAATCCCACTCCTCTATGAGAGAAGATCCTGGTGGGTGCAGGGTTCTGGGAGGAGAAACAAACGACACTCTAAAGCATCACAATTTCCTCCCTAAAGCGTCACAGTTTCCTTACCCTAAAGAGTCACAGTTTCCTTAATCGACTTCAAATCTGAAGATTCGGCAGGCCACTCCATCTGAAAGATGTTCACTTTGAAGAAATTCATTTACCAGCTACGTCTTATATGAATTTAGCTGGTAAATGAATCACATATAATTCAAGGATCTCATCCTAATGTCTCTGAGCAGTCCAAGTGTCTCCCCTCAAAGATGCGGAAACTGGTGGTGGTATATGATTATGACACTTCATCAAGCCACCACCGCCATAGTGGTGGTAGCGGTTTAATGAAGTGACAGGAGCATGTTCTACGCTCTTTCCAAATAAGACCACGACACTTTGAAGAGAGCACCCAGTGGCATAGCACTTCCTCCAAGGGGTTGGGTTCCGTCCTTTTAGGAAAAAGTTTGTAGTGACACACCTCTTGGTGGCTACGGACGCACTTAGCTGTGGCCCACCTCCCTGTTGTATAGGCAGACACTGAGCAGCTTTCTAGATGATCTCCTTCCTGGTGACTAAGTGGCCAGAGAAACGACTAAACAACACACATACTGCACAACCGTAACATTACACACACTTCTGCCCGTTTCACAGAGTTCTGTGGTAAAACAAGGCACCTGGTTGGAGTTGAACTAACGTGTCGGAGCCACTGTACATGAGACATATATGCCACTATACATAATATATCAGTCGGGTCTCATCCTGGGACGTTGCAACTCTTTGTCGCGTTTGTCTTGCCCCTAGAGACGGTGTAGCGTGCAACGAGTCACAATGGCCATCTTGGCATAGCATAGCGCCCCCCACCCCTTCCTTAAAATTTCTGTATACAGTTGGCCTTGAAACTGTCGCGCACATGGCCTCTAAATCAAATATTGACTTCAACTGAGCACTCAAGAGAGCGATAATTACTGCCATTTCTATATAGCATCTCGGTGTTCGGTCCAGTCGGATCTCATCCTGGGAGGTTGAGCGATCTCGCACTCGCCTTCGAAATACCTCTGTCATCTTCCTAATAATTTTAAAGTTTATGACAACATTAAGCTTTAAAATTACTATTCTCGATAAGTATAAAGCACTGGACATCTCAGCATCCGATTAGCTTACCAGTATCTTGCAAATAGCCTCCACCACGACGAATCTTCGAAACATCTGCTTCATTTCGGAGAAAGAGAATTTTAATGAGATATGTTTCGCGTAAGATTATAAACGAGGATCTTGTTCACTTTTACAGTTCACCTGATTTCGATGCTCTTGAACGTAAAATCTTTATATAGCCATATTCGAATTTATCATATAAAATTTTAGGCAGTTATCCAGTAATGTAAGTTGTACTACGATGAGCATTCGGCTAGGAATAGACAATAAACTACTCTTAAAACTGGGATACTCAATGTTATCCAGCACGATTAATGCTATTAAAAATAATTAAAATAAAATTACTGAAATAATGTTAAGGTTTGATTTCGAATTCACATTTTATCATTGCAAAACTAGTAATTCATCACCTCTTGGGTATCGTAAAAACACTTACTAATAAAAGCGTCATGGTAAAATTTTGAATAATAACTGCTCTCTCTTAATTATAACACCAGACAGTGCATACGTTTTCTAATTATGGTTGGTTTAATCCCCATATATTTTATTAAAATAAACGAACTTCGGACAACTTTCCCCATATCACAATCTTTTTGTTCAGTGGCTGTATCCAATACGAAACGAAACTCGGGCTGACAGAGAGAGAAAGAGAAAAGCAAAAGTTAATATAAAATAATGTGCATAGAATTAACGGGAATTTAACTGAGAATTTCTAACATTTAGTTATAAGGCTGATAGAAATATTAGCGTCAGGTTTTAACTCTCTTGTAATCCAGTCTTAAAGCCTTATTCAGCTGAAGTGTAAACTTCAGAGAAGTTGAACATTTTTAATCATTTTTATCGCCGCATGATTCAAGTGAAACTTCCTTTTTTTTTTTGTTTTCTTCTGCCCATTTTCGTGACTGTCCGACAGACAAATCAGATTTCCAACGTGCACGGATTAGATCATTTTTTACAGTGTGAAATTCTCCTTTACAAAGTGACTAATCAACGGCGAAAAAAGGGGAAACTGCGAGGGAAGATTAAAGACTTCAGGCCAATCTGCCTTCAGTCAGTGAAGCATCTCCGAGAATCCAGAGGCTTGCAGAGATCACCGACTTGCACTTACCAATGCCGCTATCTGTACTATTTACTTCTTCACTGACCAACTACTTGAGTGATCCAATCTGTGAAATCGCCAGGGATTTAGAAAACAGCGCGGTCTCACCCTTCCGCGCCATCAACCAACGATAATGCTCCAGTAACCTTCTTTGTCTTCTGCTTCTTACTATCACTCTTCAATCACAGACCTTTTGTCTTCGCCAACCCAACCTTCTGAACACACCACTACACGGAAATTAGAATTAAAACGATTGAAAAGGACGGCTATTAATCAGATTAACTTTTAAAATCAATAGAATAACCTGAAATTGGCTTCGCATATTTTACAAAAATTCAGTAACCGCGAGAGCAATTTATCTTGACATTATAATGCCTTGGCGTGCTGGAGTTTCTTCGCTAAATCAGCTTTTGATAAAGTATGCAAAAGTATGTAACAGAAAATAAATTATAAAAGAAATTAAAAATTACGAAGGAAAAACAGAAATCAATCTGTTGTTTAACATGCCTTTGTTTTCCAATAAGAAAAAACTGCTTTGGGAAATTGTGTCATATGGAAATTTTATAATCATCCAACTTCAAAGGATTCTTGTATTAAAACTTGCAAGACTTTGAATCTGAGATATTCAAAATGTACAATTCAGAAATCGAAAAATTATTAACGCATAATGTCATGAGACATCAATATAATCTGCTTCGAATTACATGTATTCTATAGTCGATTTGCCAGTTTTCCTAAACAGGAACAAACCATTCCACTTTCGCGTCTCTGTAAGAATAGAACCATTCAACTCTTGCCCAAGAGTTTCAACTAACTCTGCCATCGGACGAAAAAGCCACCCAAGTTCCTCTAGCATAATCAGACTATGAGACAACAGAATATCGTGTCAGTAGTATACTGCAATTGCGAATATTCTTCTTTAGGACAACGATCATAACCACTGTGCTAGTATAAAGGCGTTCAGATATAACGTCATTAAATCAGAAAGAGAGAGTTTTCAAATGCGTGTATCTTAACATTTGTACCTCTATATTTGACTGCTATTTGTGGCAAGGATACAAGGTGTAACTTGCTATTTCAAAAAATTCAAATAAAACTAATTCAAACAATAATGATATTCGAAAATGTATAACTGGAAATGTCAAAAGTGTATATCATTGTTATTATCAAGAATAATGAAATAAATATAATTTACTTTATGTAATTTATAAACAGACTAAACTTCAGCTTACGTTTAGTTAAAGCAAATAACCTGCTTTATATATATGTGTGTGTACATTTATAAACTGTAAATACACGTCTGAGATTTTACTTTTAAAACAGAGCCACACGAGAACCTACACTTTTTAAAATAGTTTTAAAATAATTAGATTTAGGAATTAAATTCTAATTTTAAGTATTATAAGACCGCAAGATTGATCCTTCTAATAGCCAATTTTTATTTTTTATATGACATTATGAGTAGTTGGTCATTTAATAAAATACGAAGGTAGCTCAATGAGATATATATCTTATCTTATTAAAGAACATACGGATGAGAAGCAGCTAAGGATGATATCAACCAACAACAAAGCTTCTTCAAAAGCTGTTATCGTTTTATACAAGAGCTACTAAGGCCATGAGGTGTCACTGGTGTCACTCGGCCATGGTTTGATAAAAAAGCTCAAATATCCCTAGAGTACATGGACGGGATTCGAACCCTGTCACTTTTCATATGGTGTAAAAGAAGAGTAATTTAAATAAGTGGAGTTCTAGACTAAAATCTTTTAATAATCTCTGGAAAACTGATTATATTTTATTTATTTATTTGGTTCCTTTGGTTTTTTTTTTCGAAATCCAAATGATCGGCTTTGTTAAAAATAAGGCCGCACACACCCACACTCCATGTTGAGGAAATACAGCACGGATCGATACAGCGAATACACAGTTTCAAAACAGTACACTCTCGAATCACTAATTTAAGAAATATTTCCAAATAAATGGAGCTTTACTTGGAAATTCTATTAGTATTCTGGGGAATTTAACTAATTAACTCCTTCGCTGTGTGTCTCAAAAGGTGACTGTTAAGGGAATTTTTATTACTACCTGCGTAATTAGATAGTTTTCTCGTTGTTTTTGCTACTGACGTGGCTGAAGAGAAATTTCCTGTATTACCTGGAGAAGCTGCTGTAAACCTTTGCTAACATTCCGTTGTTACGGGAGGTAGTAAAAGCAGGAAACTGTCATCCCCACCTCCCTTTATATCCGAACTTATTAGCGAACAGTCAGAGGGTATCTAACGTGCCGGACAATCTTGCTCTCCGTGTCTATCTATGGCCTCGGTAATGATACACTAAAGGTCATATCAATAGAGCACACACCCCCTTGTGTCTGCTCGAGAAAACAGTGCTGCCATGGGAAGGAGGGAAAGAAATATGGCGCAGAAAAAAAACGTGCTTGGAAGTTGGGGAAATAAAAAATAATAGTTAGAACCGCCGAGAGGTAAGCCTCAACAAACAGGAAATATGAAGGAGGAAGTTGTGAAGATAACCAGGTGGAAACAAAATTAAACAACA